>NW_027271575.1:367500-967500 GCF_040938485.1 Diadema antillarum | reverse complement strand
TGCAATGGCACGGAGAGTAACTTGGCAGATTGCCAGCACAACGGATACGGAATGCATGACTGCGCGCACCATGAAGACGTTGGTGTGGAGTGCATACCAACAGGTGAATACTTTACATTTTACATGCCCTATTACACATGCACGTATTCATGTAATGAACATTTTATTCTGAACCGATTTGACCGCCGGAATAAGAAAGATCAAGAAAGGTTTCATGGTGGTTTACCTCTAGCTTGTTGCAGCTCAAGCTGAGAAAGTAACTAGTAGGCCGTCTTCTTCAGTGTAAAAATACTATAAAGGCCATGTCACACCTTTCCGGGCAGCGTGTTTTTTTTTTAGACGGCACAGATTGGGGACCCTAACCCTAACCCTAACCCTAACCCTAATCCTAACCCTAACCCTAAACCCTAACCCAACGCGTTTCCCATAGGTTTAACCCTATGAACCCCAAGCTATTTTGACCCCTGGCAGGCCCAAGGGGGAGGGGGCACATTGTACCCCACACCCTATATAACTTTTTTTATTATTTGATGTATCATCGTGATCATATTTGGCACATGGGTAGAGTAACTTATACTCTACATGACTGTACATTTGAATTTTCTCAAGGTCACCCATGGAGGGCGCTATTTACCAAAATATAAAAAATACATAGGAAATATGCTTAAAACATGATTTTTTTTTTTTGGATTTCTTTATCCCCATTATACATGTCTTATTATAGATCAATCATTTTCATATTTGCCACAAATGATAAGCAAGTAGAATGTTATTATTTGTTATGATTGAAATTTCTCAAGGTCACCACGTGGGGCGTTATTCATATCAACATAAAGAAATACATAATGAGACCTGAGATGAAATGTTTGAGATTGGTACATGTTTAGTTTTCAATACGACATTTCATATTTGCATAATAGTGGAACTTTGAGATTGCAAATTGATAATATGATAAACTAATGATATGAGAGGCATAACTTGGGTGAAGGAATTAAAATAACACAAAATAGAAGGGCAATCTTCAGAAAATATTATTGTTTTCAATTATCTCTATTATATCTATTGTTTTATGCCTTTGTCACATAAAAACAAAGGAAATGATAACAAAAACTTTCAAGGACCTTAATTACTTAAAATTTTGGTCCTCCAGCAAATTTCAGCCATGAAACACCCATTTCATACACTGTCATGCTGTTTAATGAAATGGGAACAGAAAAAAGATGCAAAATCTGACTGACGTGGTAGTCAGTTTGTAGTTGCCATGACAACCAGCAATATCAAATATAACTAAATTATACACCAAAATGTTCGCAATAAGATTTTAGGAAAAGTCACCAAATTTGGGTGATATCAGATTAAGGGCGAAGGAGTGGTAAAGGAAAATCTGGTAGGGGGCGCACAATTTGCCCCCCCCCCCCCCCCCCCCTTGGGCTTTATAGAGTTAATACGCGTCATGCCCCAATCTATGCCGTCTTAAAAAACAAAAAAAAAAAAAAACAAAAAAAAAAACAATTCCCGGCAAGCTACGCGGGCTTGTGGTGAGGAAGTAGTTTCCAGCACGTAGAAGATTTTCCACGGGCGAACAAGAATGTGTGCAATTTTCGCACTTGTTTCTTACCTACTAGACGCGTGCTACTTAGCTTCTACTTGCGTGCATTCCGTGTGACCTGCGTGAGAGCTTTGAAAGCGATCCGTTTTCTGTTACGAGCGACTTTTGGGTACTGAGAAGTGCCTGCGTTGGAGTTGCCTGCGAGGTGCTGCCGGTAAGGGTCTCCTACTGGTGTTTTGCGTGTACTTCTGCGAGCAAACCCCTACGACTCACTCGGAACAAGTTTTGAGCATGCTCAAGACCTTGTCATACCGTATCTGGGGAAGTATTTCGGCTTGACTTGCGGGGAGACAAATTTGCTACCCGGAGTTCTCCGCAGTTGGTCTGCACCTGCCAGTACCTAGCGCGTATCTCGCCTGTAGTTTCCCGGAGGTGCTCACGCAAGTCCGATTTAACCGCAGCCAAGTTTTGAGCATGACCAAAACTTTTTCCGGGTGAGTCGCGGGGATGCCCGGAGAGGTCCACGCAGAACGCCAGTAGGAGACCCTTAGCGGCAACACTTCGCAGGCAACTCCAACGCAGGTACTTGGCAGTCCCCGTATGCAGCCAAGATAATGACATTCCATGGGACTTCTGCCATTCCTTCAGGGGAATTCCTTCACTGAGTTGTCAGCCCCCACGCGACTGGTACAAAGGTCACACAGTATAACCGCAAGTAGAATTTAAGTAGAACGCGTCCAGCAAGTAAGACACATGCACTGATTCGCCCAAATCCTTGTTCGCCCTCAGAAATTTCTGGTATGCTGGAAAATTCCTACGCGCAACAAGCCTGCGTAGCCTTAGACCGGGGGCCCAGAGCATTTATTCAGCTGAAAAGGGTCACACTTTTTGATGGTCTCATCATGTAAGGATGTGGCCAAGGGTCAATAAAATGAATTGCTGGCAAGTCACATCCTGTACCGTAAGCCTAGGGGCCACAAAAAGGGACCCCGAAAAATGGATTTATTCAGCCGAAGGGGGTCACGGACAAAAGTTGGTGGATATTGTTCCTTTGGGTGTACTTATCATGAAAACAGCAATGCCAGCTATTTTATCCTGTACGGGGCCCGAGACAGTAGCCCCAAAGGGCCCCACAAATATGGTGTTATTCAGCTGAAAAGGGTCACGGCTAATTTCTTTTGCAATGGAAGTAGTTCCCATCAGAGATATCCAAAACACCAATGCCAGCTATTTTATCCTGTACGGGGCCCCAGACAGTAGCCCCAAAGGGCCCCACCCCCCATAGGCCCTACGTACAAACACACACAAACATTGATTTTATTCAGTTGAAAAGAGTCACGGCTAATTTCTTTTGCAATGGAAGGAGTACCAATCAGAGATATCAAAAACACCAAAGCCAGCTAATTGATCCTGCACGGGGCCCCAGACAGTAGCCCCAAAGTGCCCCACCCCCTACAAGCCCTACGTACAAACACACACACACACACACATTGACTTTATTCAGCTGATAAGAGTAACGGCTAATTTCATTTGCAATGGAAGTAGTACCCATCAGAGACATACAAAACACCAAAGCCAGTTATTTTGTCCTGTACGGGGCCCCAGACAGTAACCCCAAAGTGCCCCCCCCCCCCCCAACACACATACACAATACTTTCATTCAGCTGAAAAGGGTCACGGCTGATTTCTTTTGCAATGGAATTAGTACCCATCAGAGAAATCCAAAAATACCAAAGCCAGTTATATTTTATCCTCCATGGGGCCCCAGACAGTAGCCCCAGACATTAGCCCCAAATTGCCCCCTTACCCCCTCCCCCTCCCCCCCCCCCCCACACACACACATATGGATTTTATTCAGCTGAAAAGGGTCACGGCTACTTTCTTTTGCAATCGGAAGTAGTACTCATCAGAGATATCCAAAGCACTAAAGCCAGTTATTTTATCCTGTACGGGGCCCCAGACAGTAGCCCCAAAGTTCCCCCTACACACACACACACACACACACACACACACACACACACACACATACACATACACACACATACACACACACACAGACACACACACACACACACACACACACATATTGGTTTCATTCAGCCGAAAAGGGTCACGGCTAATTTCTTTTGCAATGGAAGTAGTATCCATCGGATATTAAAATACCAAAGTCAGATATTTTATCCTGCACGGGGCCCAGTACAGTAGCTTCAAAGTGTTTTGCTTTATTCTCTTTATTGTTTGCATCTCTTCTTCTTCTTAAATATGCGCTCCTTCGCCTTCATTTTCGCGACAACGACAACGCGTCCTCCTCATCATCAGTTTTGCTGTTCTGGCAAACATTTTCCAGCGTATCGGCAACGTTCGATTTTAGAGCGGCGAGAGCGGAAGACATGCATAATTGAGTCTGGGAAAGCGTAGGAACAGCGTAGCTAAAGCGGCCAACAAGCGTCGTAGGAACAGGCCTTGATTTTATATGAGAGTAGAGAACTTAGTGAGAGCGTCGTTAAAGCGGGAAGGTCGTGCTTTGATCAAGAAAGCGGCGCAGCAGCGGGACCATGTCGTCGGTGTCTAGTCACATTAGACTATATTTCCCGTTCTTGTGCCGCTGTTACTACGGTCAGAAAAACCTGGAATTGTTACGCTCATCCCGCGGTATTTACACTGTCACTGCTCTCTCCCCGTTTGAGCTACGATTCAAAATAGGTCAATCTTGATGGGGAGATGAGGAAGAAATTTTGAACCAGTTCAAAATTTCTTCCCGATCTGTAAAATTGCCAGATCCAACCCCATCACCCAAACGCTGCTGCTACCATGCTCCCGGTCCCCGTACACTTTTGCCGCTCTCTCCCGATCTGACAGATTGAATAGATCGGGATGCAGATCTCGATAGTGGACTTACATGTGGGGACACTTAAGGAACACTCCGTGGGGCCCCGTACAGCTATACAACTGGTTTCGGTGTTTTTGATACCTCGTTGAGTACTACTTCCATTGCAAAAGAAATTATAGCAGTGATTCTTTCCACTTAGAATAAAATAATACGGGAGCACTTTCCAGCTACTGGCTGGGGGCCCCTTAACTGGATGGGTTTGTGTTTTACGTATCTCAGCTGTTAATTCCACTGCCAAGGAAAATAGGCATACATGACTCTTTTCACGTAAAAACACTTAATTCATATGGGGTGGGAATACCTTGGGGCTATACCTGTCAAGGGCCCTGCATCCGGGCCAATATCGTACCTCTTTTAATCGAATTCTTTAATGTTGAATCAAATATAAAAAAATTTCACCTAGATGACATGGTAGTTCAATGTCATATTAATCTCTTCATTCAACTTTATTTTGAAACATTCACATTACTTCTTACCTTATTCTAAGTAACACTTTTTCAACTGAAATCCATATATAAGACAAGTACCATTCCACTATCCGTTCATTCATAAATTCATAATGATATAGTCACGTGATTACATGCTGCGCTCGTTAATTCAAATTGATTTCTGGCCATCTAATTTAACATGTTCTGCAGTCAATTCTGCAGTCATGCGTATTCGTTTAAGAGACTTTGACACCATTTTTTTTTAACGTGCTTTTTGAATCCAAAGAAGTAAGAAGCCACAAATTATCTGGCCTTTACGAGCGCTTTATTACAAGCGGTCGGCCAGTTCCAAGAAGTCAAGGTTATGATCCTCAAATGTTTGTTTTTTTTTTGATAATAATTCTTTCTATGTCTTCTAGAGATATACGTCTGTATCTATTGTGCTGTCATGACTATAAAAATGAAGTTAATCTGCATTACTGGTACACGTATAGGCCTATAATGACATGTATATGGAAGAGAAGGAGCGTTACCAGTCTGGTTACAGAACAACCAAATCCAGTTATACTAGATAAGAAAAAGATAATAAACGGAAAGATGTTAACTCCGCAAATGCCATGGGTCGTCAGCAGCACACCAGGGATCACCAGTGTTTCGGCCATTTAAGTGCTGTACACCTCCCCCTGGCTGGCCGGTGCTGCGTTGGGATCCCCTTGACAGCACCCCATGGCATTTCAAAGAAAAAACAAAACAAAACAAAACAAAACAAAACATCACAAAACAAGACAGAAAAAAAAGAAAACGCTTGGAATCAATCACCTCTCCTCACTCCAGAAACACTCTCCCTACACCCCCCTATTCCCACCACCCCCACCTTCCCTACTATCCATGCAGATCCTGTCTCTGCTGCCCCACAAATTCTCCTGATCCACCTTTCCCCGTCCCTACCACCTATTCCCATCCCTCTGACCCACCTCCTTACCGATCGTCCAGCATATCCCCTGCACCCCACCTCCACAGTATGCACCTCCGCTCTCCACCCCCTTTTCTCACACTCCTCCCTCAACTCAGCATACCTATCCAACTTTCTTTCCCTTGCCTCATCCATCCTTGTCTCCCATGGCACAGTCAGCTCCACCATTGCTAACCTGTGCACAGACCTAGCCACCAGCACCATCTCCGGCCGAAGGGCATTTACTACCACCTCCTCTGGCACTGCACGGTTCCCCTCATCCACCCGCACTTCCCAATCATCCCTCGCTGCTAAGATCCCCCACCATCATCCCTCTGACCCTTCCTTCTCACACTGCATCTCACCCCCTCCTTCACAAACCGGATTCCCCTCACCCTAGGAGGCCCATTCTTCTTCCTTGCCTCCACTGCCACCCTCGCCACCTCCGCCATCTCCTTCAACACCTGGTTATGCCTCCATGTATAGGCCTGTAATAGACCTCCACATGCTGACAAAATGTGCTCTAGTGAGCCCTTCGCCTTGTTGCAAACCCTGCATCCACCATCCTCCACAATGCCCCATCTCTGAAGATTTACTGGCGACGGCAAAACATCAAAGGTGGAACTGATCATGAAGCGCACAGCTCCAGAGGACATTGACCACAGGAGATCATTCCATGACACCTTCCTCTGCCCCACCCCTTCCCATCGAGTCCGTGCTCCCTGCACTCCCTGCTGTACAGTGATACAATTATACTTTTACTGCTTTATAACAGTAATTTATAGATGAAACGAAAACACACATAGAAAGACATGTTAAAATGATCTGAAACAAAGAAATAGCATGATTTGAATTTGAATGAACACGTTTGGAATTTGACTGTTTTTCGCGAAATTTAATGACTGAAATACCCTTTTCGGCAAGTCAAGGCGAATTTGAATGAACGTAGGGTATACCAGCCAATTTGAATACCCATTTTACGATTTCGAATCTTCTATCAAATGAACCAACGAAAGTGCGAAATTGGCTGGGAAAACCCAACTGGCTTTGATGTTTTGGGTATCTATGATGTAAACTAAGGCCTACTTAGATTGTAAAAGAAAAACAACTATGACTCTTTTCAGCTAAATGATGTCGTAATAATTATGTGGGGGAGGGACACTTTATGGCTACTGTACCCTGGGCCCAGTACAAGATGAAATGACTGGTTTTCGTAATATGGTCATCTTGGTTGTGCACTATACAGAAGGATGCTTCCTTTGCAAATTTCTTGAGTGTTTTGCTACTGTAACCTATGGGACCCCGTATACAGGATAAAATGACTTGCTTTAGTGTTTGTGATATCTCTGTTCAGTAGGCCCTGATATTAACGTTACAAAAGAATTTGTAAGACCATTTTCAGCTGATTCACAGTACATGTATAATGGATGGGACACTGTGGAGCTACTGTCTGGGGCTCTGTGCAGGATAAAATAACTAGCCTTGGTGTGTTGAATATCACTGATAGGTACTTCTTCCAGTGCAAAAGAAATTACCCGTGTTTGGGGCTATACTGTGCGGGGCCCCATACAGGATAAAATAACTGGCTTTGGTATTTTGGATATCTCTGATGGGTACTACTTCCATTGCAAAAGAAATTAGCCGTGACCCTTTTCAGCTGAATGAAACTAATATATGTGTGTGTGTGTGTGTGTGTGTGTGTGTGTGTGTGTGTGTGTGTGTTGGGGGGGGGGGTGCACTTCGGGACTACTGTCTGGGACCCCGTACTGGATAAATTAACTGGCTTTAGTGCTTTGGATATCTCTGATGAGTATGCCTACTACTTCCAATTGCAAAAGAAAGTAGCCATGACCCTTTTCAGCTGAATATAAGTGTGTGTGTGGGAGGAGGGGGGAGGGAGCAATTTGGGGCTACTGACTGGGGCCCCGTGCAGGATAAAATAGCTGATGGGTACTACTTCCATTGCAAAAGAAATTAGCCGTGACTCTTTTCAGCTGAATGAAACTAATGTGTGTGTGTGTGGGGGGGGGGGGAGCTCCTTTGGGGCTACTGTCCGGGGCCCCGTACTGGATAACATAGCTGACTTTGGTGTTTTTGATATCTCTGACGGGTGCTCCTTCCATTGCAAATGAAATTAGCCGTGACTCTTCTCAGCTGCACGAATGAAATCAATGTTTGTGTGTGTTTGTACGTATGGCCTATGGGGGTGGGGCACTTTGGGGCTACTGTCTGGGGCCCCGTACAGGATAAAGTAGCTGGTATTGGTGTTTTGGATATCTCTGATGGAAACTACTTCAATTGCAAAAGAAATTAGCCGTGACTCTTTTCAACTGAATAAAATCAATGTTTGTGTGTGTTTGTACGTAGGCCTATGGGGGGTGGGGCCCTTTGGGGCTACTGTCTGGGGCCCCGTACAGGATAAAATAGCTGGCATTGGTGTTTTCGATATCTCTGATGGGAACTACTTCCATTGCAAAAGAAATTAGCCGTGACCCTTTTCAGCTGAATAACACCATATTTGTGGGGCCCTTTGGGGCTACTGTCTCGGGCCCCGTACAGGATAAAATAGCTGGCATTGCTGTTTTCATGATAAGTACACCCAAAGGAACAATATCCACCAACTTTTGTCCGTGACCCCCTTCGGCTGAATAAATTCATTTTTCGGGGTCCCTTTTTGTGGTCCCTAGGCTTACGGTACAGGATGTGACTTGCCAGCAATTCATTTTATTGACCCTTGGACACATCCTTATATGATGAGACCATTAGAAAGTGTGACCCTTTTCAGCTGAATAAATCTTCTGGGCCCCCGGTCTACTTGCCCGGAAAGGTGTGACAGTTCCTAAACATGGTTGCGGGTAAAAAGATTTGCATGCAGACCTCCAGGTGTCACGGGTGAGATACGTGCCACGTACTGTCATGTGCGGCTCATTCCGGGGACCTCCGGGTAGTAAAAAATGTTCTTCATAAGTCGCACGCAAGGCTTGCCCGGAAAGGTGTGACAAGGCCTTAAGATATGTTCATTGATGATGAGAAGAATTATGTGAAAGCTGTCACAAGAGTTTCTTCGCTTTTCGTGGTTTTTTTTTTTTTTGGTTTTTTTTTATAACCAAGGTGTATAATAGCTGACCCTTGTATATGAAACTGAACGGTACCAGCTTTACAACATCGACCTGGCTAGAGTTAGTGCATTTTTAGTGAGCTGCTCTTTAGATACTGGTAAAAAAGGGCAAATTCAATAAACATGCAAATTTCTTTATAAAAAGAAAGAATGTACAAGTTTGTTTCTAGCCAATTGCTGGACTTTGAGGCAAATATACAATGACTAGTTTTCTTCGCTTCATGACTACGTGCGGAAATTGCTCCTCATCTGTAGTCCAATTTCTTTTATCTTTCCCCCAAGAGTTAAACAGTGTCCGAAATAAATCAACAATCCTATATTGTTTTGTCATATGTTTTTGTCTTTACCAATTGAATATAAATACTGGAATTCAAGTGCGACTTGTTGGAGGAGAAGACGACACCCACGGGAGAGTGGAAATCTACTACAATGGTCAATGGGGAACTGTCTGTGACGACTGGTGGGATATCGAAGACGCCAACGTGGTGTGTCGGATGCTGGGCTTTGAGGGCGCCTTCCATTATTCTTGCTGCGCTGAGTACGGAGAGGGATCTGGCCCGATTCTGCAAGGCGTTGAATGCACTGGCGAAGAGACTAACTTGGCTGATTGTCAACACAACGGATACGGACACTCCTGCGATCACTATCAAGACGTTGGGGTGGAATGCACAACACCAGGTAAAGGCTAGACTTGTAGAAGCCCTTACATATGCAAGTATTTACCAAGCAGTTTATCCCAAACGAAATTTGTCGTCAGGAACTGTAAAACAAATTGCTAAGATGAAGATTGAGATAAAAAATTCGGGTGAGGCTGATAAAAAAAAATCCGTGTATGTGGGATCCATGAAGCATTGTGTCTTATACCTTTTGATATTACAAAGTGGCAAAGTATGCAAGGTTTACTGCATAAAATTCTGAATGGATTATCTTTTGCTCTTATACTTGGGTCTTTACAATCCATGACAATATTTTTCATCTGAGGGAAGAAAAGGCAATATACCTATTAGTTTACAAAGGAGACAATGTTAGAGATTGTTAAGTGCTCATCGATAAAAACATATCGAATACTTAGCAACTAGTCGATTATAGTTTATCACAAATAGCGCTAAATGAAGTTCAATGAAGTTTACTTATTCATGCGACTTCTATTTTTATTTGCAAGCATACCAATTCAAAAAGAAAGGAGAAAATACCAATACAATCGATTTCTCTCCATTTTCGACCTTTAAAACACAACCTCGTCTAGCAAAACATCTTTATCTTTCTTCTAAAACAGTTTTAACACTTATTTTTCTGTCTTTCTGTCTTCTTTGACCACAGACATAAAATCACAGAAAGTTTTGTCAGCGTATTTATAAAGAAATGATTATTTTCACTTTACTTAAGTGAGAGAGATTTATTTTAGCATAATTTTCCTTCAAAACGGATCTGTGATAAAAATAATGTTGAAAACAGGGAAATTCCTCATAGCTTAATGAAAAATGTAACACACAATAATACTGATAAAGCAATTTAATACATACATTGTAAGAAATGAATGCTAAAAAGACTTCATAGACCAAAAAATATAATTCTAGGGGCATTTTTTCGGATTTAGAGCAAAACGTCTAATTTCACGGACATATTAATATTAGTAATTAGAATCTCAATTTCGCATATATATATATATATATATATATATATATATTCATATATAATATAACCCCCCCCCCCCCCCTAAACCCCAAATTGTCCTAAGGTGCGACCAATCATGTAAAGAGGCAGACAGTATGTTGGTCTGGTCTGTTAGCTTCTCTCTGTCTGGTCGGGGATAAGGTAATCATATAGAAACCAATCATCAAATTTACAATACCAAGATTTAGGAGGGACCTAATATTCCATATTTTCTTTTTTTTTCTTCCAAGGCACGAAAAAAGAAAAAGTGCAAAAATTGACATGTTTTTGTTCATTTGGAAATGCCCTTCAACACAACAATGATAGGAACAATTATCTGCACGAAATTCATGAATGAAATCGCTAAAATAAGTTTCCGATCTCTTATTTCTTTATATCGATTTGATGATTGATTGATTCTGTGTTCTTTAAACAGGGTAATCTCTTTAGTAAATACAACTGCTTTAACAGAGTGCCCTGTATTACAACATTTAAATACAGTTTCCAATTGCAACAAAATAATAAGGAAAATGAAAGGGAGAAAACAAGAATTTTCTGTTAAACGCAAACTTCAAATGAGGTACATTTATCGGTAGTAAAGGCATAACGATGATTAAATAAACAGAGCATCTGTTTTACATTCTCTCAATTTCGTGATTTAAGAATTCTGAGACAACTTCAAGAACCAAACATTATCTTGAATTTTCCTAATTTGAGAAATCGAATCAAATTTCTACCATTTTTGATTAAAATGCTTCTCCTTTGAATTCGTTTGAATTTGGATTTGACAAAAGATTCTTCATATTCCTCAATTGTTTGGTCTTTTGGTGATCTTTTGTGCTTGAAAAATAAAAAGATCATACATTCATTGTTGAGTCTTAAATCCCGTGTTTTATTGTGTTAAATTTATGTTTTTTTCTTTATATTATTGTTACATGGAAATGCGCATAGGAATGAATGACAGCTTTTTCATTTTTGCAATTTTTACTTTGGAAGAGAACGGCGAATGTATTCCTAATGCGCTAGATTTCTCTCTTAATTGACTTACCAGGTTGAAAGCGAATTGAATTAACTTTTATATGGTAGTAGTGTCGTCTCTTCGATAGTTATAAGACTTGAAAGTGAAGAGTGTGCAAAAGATTTCAAGACATGAAAAATTTTCTCCAAGACATGCCTGATCATTCTCCTTTTCCCCCCAAATGGGGTTACAAAAAACTGCTGAAAACACACTTTCCCATTCATGCTAAGATCCAAACTGAAGTATGATGTAGAAGAAAGATAGCTTTTTTGAGCTCTTATGTAAAACCAAGGGGTGCGACTTTTTGTTTGTTTTGTGATGAACGTTAACTTTTAATGCACTAACTTTTAGTAAAATAGTCTGTGACAAATTAAAATTTTAAAAGACTTTACTTCTTTTTTTTGTGCTGGGTGTATGAAACTGATTGTACAATACTGATTGGGGTGGAGATTCATGTTTTGATCATTTCTACGTGAGATAATGAGAAACGTATTATAAATATGAAAGGGCATGTAAGTTTAAGAAGGATTAAACGTCTATTTGATGAAAGTTGGTTTTCAAATGGCTGAAATATCAGAAAAAGAAATGATAATTAAAAAGCGACAGGCCACGCATTTTATTAGGATCCCTTTGTTGAACCTTGTTTTTGGATATCTCAGCCATTTCAAAACATATTTTCTTCAAATAAACTTTCGATACCTCTAAGAATTGCATGCTCTTTGACTGACATATCATGGAGTGGTTTCTGAATATCTCGCAAAACGTTAAAAGCTAAATCCTCACCTCAATCAGAACAGTACACACCCTTTAAAGGCATGGCTTTGGTTGAGACCTGGCTTGAGGTTTCTAACAATTTTTAGTAAGATAATGAGAAACTTCTTATGAAATATGAAAGAGCATGTAACTCTAAGAAGAATTCAACGCTTAATAGATAAAGATTGGTTTTCAATAATAACTATGATATCAACAAAAAAAGCGCGATTCCAATAAATTGTGGGACCCATGCTTTATTACGATTGTTTTTTTTTACTTTGTTTTTGAATGTTTCACTAATTTGAAACCCGATTTTCATCAAAGAAACTTTGAATTCCTCATGAAATAGTATATTGTGTACTATAACATTGTCATACAACTGTTTAGTGTTTTCTTGGTATCTCGCAAACAGTTGAAATCCCAATCTCATCTCCACCAATACTGTTTAATCCCTTTATTATTGATAGAAACAAAATCGAATATCACATGGAATATCATTTTTTTTTTGAAATTTTTGATGAAATGGGAAAAGAAGATAGGTCTCGATGAAAAAAAACCACAAAACAAAACAATAATCAGTTTTTTTTTTTTCATTTCATTTCAGGTGAAATCCGATTAGTAGGAGGCCAAGACAACACCCAAGGGAGAGTGGAAATCTACTACAACGGTCAATGGGGAACTGTCTGTGATGACTTGTGGGACATCGAAGAAGCTAACGTGGTGTGTCGGATGCTGGGCTTTGAGGGCGCCTCAAATTACTCTTGCTGCTCAGAGTACGGAGAGGGATCTGGCCCGATTCTGCTGGACGATGTCCAATGCAATGGCACGGAGAGTAACTTGGCAGATTGCCAGCACAACGGATACGGAATGCATGACTGCGCGCACCATGAAGACGTTGGTGTGGAGTGCATACCAACAGGTGAATACTTTACATTTTACATGCCCTATTACACATGCACGTATTCATGTAATGAACATTTTATTCTGAACCGATTTGACCGCCGGAATAAGAAAGATCAAGAAAGGTTTCATGGTGGTTTACCTCTAGCTTGTTGCAGCTCAAGCTGAAAAAGTAATTAGTAGGCCGTTTTCTTCAGTGTAAAAATGCTATAAAGGCCATGTCACACCTTTCCGGGCAGCGTGTTTTTTTTTAGACGGCACAGATTGGGGACCCTAACCCTAACCCTAACCCTAACCCTAACCCTAATCCTAACCCTAACCCTAAACCCTAACCCAACGCGTTTCCCATAGGTTTAACCCTATGAACCCCAAGCTATTTTGACCCCTGGCAGGCCCAAGGGGGAGGGGGCACATTGTGCCCCACACCCTATATAACTTTTTTTATTATTTGATGTATCATCGTGATCATATTTGGCACATGGGTAGAGTAACTTATACTCCACATGACCGTGCCTTTGAATTTTCTCAAGGTCACCCATGGAGGGCGCTATTTACCAAAATATAAAAAATACATAGTAAATATGCTTAAAACATGATTTTTTTTTTGGATTTCTTTATCCCCATTATACATGTCTTATTATAGATCAATCATTTTCATATTTGCCACAAATGATAAGCAAGTAGAATGTTATTATTTGTTATGATTGAAATTTCTCAAGGTCACCACGTGGGGCGTTATTCATATCAACATAAAGAAATACATAATGAGACCTGAGATGAAATGTTTGAGATTGGTACATGTTTAGTTTTCAATACGACATTTCATATTTGCATAATAGTGGAACTTTGAGATTGCAAATTGATAATATGATAAACTAATGATATGAGAGGCATAACTTGGGTGAAGGAATTAAAATAACACAAAATAGAAGGGCAATCTTCAGAAAATAGTATTGTTTTCAATTATCTCTATTACATCTATTGTTTTATGCCTTTGTCACATAAAAACAAAGGAAATGATAACAAAAACTTTCAAGGACCTTAATTACTTAAAATTTTGGTCCTCCAGCAAATTTCAGCCATGAAACATCCATTTCATACACTGTCATGCTGTTTAATGAAATGGGAACAGAAAAAAGATGCAAAATCTGACTGACGTGGTAGTCAGTTTGTAGTTGCCATGACAACCAGCAATATCAAATATAACTAAATTATACACCAAAATGTTCGCAATAAGATTTTAGGAAAAGTCACCAAATTTGGGTGATATCGGATTAAGGGCGAAGGAGTGGTAAAGGAAAATCTGGTAGGGGGCGCACAATTTGCCCCCCCCCCCCCCCTTGGGCTTTTATAGAGTTAATACGCGTCATGCCCCAATCTATGCCGTCTTAAAAAAAAAAACAACAACAACAACAACAACAACAATTCCCGGCAAGCTACGCGGGCTTGTGGTGAGGAAGTAGTTTCCAGCACGTAGAAGATTTTCCACGGGCGAACAAGAATGTGTGCAATTTTCGCACTTGTTTCTTACCTACTAGACGCGTGCTACTTAGCTTCTACTTGCGTGCATTCCGTGTGACCTGCGTGAGAGCTTTGAAAGCGATCCGTTTTCTGTTACGAGCGACTTATGGGTACTGAGAAGTGCCTGCGTTGGAGTTGCCTGCGAGGTGCTGCCGGTAAGGGTCTCCTACTGGTGTTTTGCGTGTACTTCTGCGAGCAAACCCCTACGACTCACTCGGAACAAGTTTTGAGCATGCTCAAGACCTTGTCATACCGTATCTGGGGAAGTATTTCGGCTTGACTTGCGGGGAGACAAATTTGCTACCCGGAGTTCTCCGCAGTTGGTCTGCACCTGCCAGTACCTAGCGCGTATCTCGCCTGTAGTTTCCCGGAGGTGCTCACGCAAGTCCGATTTAACCGCAGCCAAGTTTTGAGCATGACCAAAACTTTTTCCGGGTGAGTCGCGGGGATGCCCGGAGAGGTCCACGCAGAACGCCAGTAGGAGACCCTTAGCGGCAACACTTCGCAGGCAACTCCAACGCAGGTACTTCGCAGTCCCCGTATGCAGCCAAGATAATGACATTCCATGGGACTTCTGCCATTCCTTCAGGGGAATTCCTTCACTGAGTTGTCAGCCCCCACGCGACTGGTACAAAGGTCACACAGTATAACCGCAAGTAGAATTTAAGTAGAACGCGTCCAGCAAGTAAGACACATGCACTGATTCGCCCAAATCCTTGTTCGCCCTCAGAAATTTCTGGTATGCTGGAAAATTCCTACGCGCAACAAGCCTGCGTAGCTTGCCCGGAAAGGTGTGACAGTTCCTAAACATGGTTGCGGGTAAAAAGATTTGCATGCAGACCTCCAGGTGTCACGGGTGAGATACGTGCCACGTACTGTCATGTGCGGCTCATTCCGGGGACCTCCGGGTAGTAAAAAATGTTCTTCATAAGTCGCACGCAAGGCTTGCCCGGAAAGGTGTGACACGGCCTTAAGATATGTTCATTGATGATGAGAAGAATTATGTGAAAGCTGTCACAAGAGTTTCTTCGCTTTTCGTGTTTTTTTTTTTTGGTTTTTTTTTATAACCAAGGTGTATAATAGCTGACCCTTGTATATGAAACTGAACGGTACCAGCTTTACAACATCGACCTGGCTAGAGTTAGTGCATTTTTAGTGAGCTGCTCTTTAGATACTGGTAAAAAAGGGCAAATTCAATAAACATGCAAATTTCTTTATAAAAGGAAAGAATGTACAAGTTTGTTTCTAGCCAATTGCTGGACTTTGAGGCAAATATACAATGACTAGTTTTCTTCGCTTCATGACTACGTGCGGAAATTGCTCCTCATCTGTAGTCCAATTTCTTTTATCTTTCCCCCAAGAGTTAAACAGTGTCCGAAATAAATCAACAATCCTATATTGTTTTGTCATATGTTTTTGTCTTTACCAATTGAATATAAATACTGGAATTCAAGTGCGACTTGTTGGAGGAGAAGACGACACCCACGGGAGAGTGGAAATCTACTACAATGGTCAATGGGGAACTGTCTGTGACGACTGGTGGGATATCGAAGACGCCAACGTGGTGTGTCGGATGCTGGGCTTTGAGGGCGCCTTCCATTATTCTTGCTGCGCTGAGTACGGAGAGGGATCTGGCCCGATTCTGCAAGGCGTTGAATGCACTGGCGAAGAGACTAACTTGGCTGATTGTCAACACAACGGATACGGACACTCCTGCGATCACTATCAAGACGTTGGGGTGGAATGCACAACACCAGGTAAAGGCTAGTCTTGTAGAAGCCCTTACATATGCAAGTATTTACCAAGCAGTTTATCCCAAACGAAATTTGTCGTCAGGAACTGTAAAACAAATTGCTAAGATGAAGATTGAGATAAAGAATTCGGGTGAGGCTGATAAAAAAAAAAATCCGTGTATGTGGGATCCATGAAGCATTGTGTCTTATACCTTTTGATATTACAAAGTGGCAAAGTATACAAGGTTTACTGCATAAAATTCTGAATGGATTATCTTTTGCTCTTATACTTGGGTCTTTACAATCCATGACAATATTTTTCATCTGAGGGAAGAAAAGGCAATATACCTATTAGTTTACAAAGGAGACAATGTTAGAGATTGTTAAGTGCTCATCGATAAAAACATATCGAATACTTAGCAACTAGTCGATTATAGTTTATCACAAATAGCGCTAAATGAAGTTCAATGAAGTTTACTTATTCATGCGACTTCTATTTTTATTTGCAAGCATACCAATTTAGAAAGAAAGGAGAAAATACCAATACAATCGATTTCTCTCCATTTTCGACCTTTAAAACACAACCTCGTCTAGCAAAACATCTTTATCTTTCTTCTAAAACAGTTTTAACACTTATTTTTCTGCCTTTCTGTCTTCTTTGACCACAGACATAAAATCACAGAAAGTTTTGTCAGCGTATTTATAAAGAAATGATTATTTTCACTTTACTTAAGTGAGAGAGATTTATTTTAGCATAATTTTCCTTCAAAACGGATCTGTGATAAAAATAATGTTGAAAACAGGGAAATTCCTCATAGCTTAATGAAAAATGTAACACACAATAATACTGATAAAGCAATTTAATACATACATTGTAAGAAATGAATGCTAAAAAGACTTCATAGACCAAAAAATATAATTCTAGGGGCATTATTTCGGATTTAGAGCAAAACGTCTAATTTCACGGACATATTAACATTAGTAATTAGAATCTCATATTCGCATATATATATATATATATATATATTCATATATAATATAACCCCCCTAAACCCCAAATTGTCCTAAGGTGCGACCAATCATGTAAAGAGGCAGACAGTATGTTGGTCTGGTCTGTTAGCTTCTCTCTGTCTGGTCGGGGATAAGGTAATCATATAGAAACCAATCATCAAATTTACAATACCAAGATTTAGGAGGGACCTAATATTCCATATTTTCTTTTTTTTTCTTCCAAGGCACGAAAAAAGAAAAAGTGCAAAAATTGACATGTTTTTGTTCATTTGGAAATGCCCTTCAACACAACAATGATAGGAACAATTATCTGCACGAAATTCATGAATGAAATCGCTAAAATAAGTTTCCGATCTCTTATTTCTTTATATCGATTTGATGATTGATTGATTCTGTGTTCTTTAAACAGGGTAATCTCTTTAGTAAATACAACTGCTTTAACAGAGTGCCCTGTATTACAACATTTAAATACAGTTTCCAATTGCAACAAAATAATAAGGAAAATGAAAGGGAGAAAACAAGAATTTTCTGTTAAACGCAAACTTCAAATGAGGTACATTTATCGGTAGTAAAGGCATAACGATGATTAAATAAACAGAGCATCTGTTTTACATTCTCTCAATTTCGTAATTTAAGAATTCTGAGACAACTTCAAGAACCAAACATTATCTTGAATTTTCCTAATTTGAGAAATCGAATCAAATTTCTACCATTTTTGTTTAAAATGCTTCTCCTTTGATTTCGTTTGAATTTGGATTTGACAAAAGATTCTTCATATTCCTCAATTGTTTGGTCTTTTGGTGATCTTTTGTGCTTGAAAAATAAAAAGATCATACATTCATTGTTGAGTCTTAAATCCCGTGTTTTATTGTGTTAAATTTATGTTTTTTTCTTTATATTATTGTTACATGGAAATGCGCATAGGAATGAATGACAGCTTTTTCATTTTTGCAATTTTTACTTTGGAAGAGAACGGCAAATGTATTCCTAAATGCGCTAGATTTCTCTCTTAATTGACTTACCAGGTTGAAAGCGAATTGAATTAACTTTTATATGGTAGTAGTGTCGTCTCTTCGATAGTTATAAGACTTGAAAGTGAAGAGTGTGCAAAAGATTTCAAGACATGAAAAATTTTCTCCAAGACATGCCTGATCATTCTCCTTTTCCCCCCAAATGGGGTTACAAAAAACTGCTGAAAACACACTTTCCCATTCATGCTAAGATCCAAACTGAAGTATGATGTAGAAGAAAGATAGCTTTTTTGAGCTCTTATGTAAAACCAAGGGGTGCGACTTTTTGTTTGTTTTGTGATGAACGTTAACTTTTAATGCACTAACTTTTAGTAAAATAGTCTATGACAAATTAAAATTTTAAAAGACTTTACTTCTTTTTTTTTTGTGCTGGGTGTATGAAACTGATTGTACAATACTGATTGGGGTGGAGATTCATGTTTTGATCATTTCTACGTGAGATAATGAGAAACGTATTATAAATATGAAAGGGCATGTAAGTTTAAGAAGCATTAAACGTCTATTTGATTAAAGTTGGTTTTCAAATGGCTGAAATATCCGAAAAAGAAATGATAATTAAAAAGCGACAGGCCACGCATTTTATTAGGATCCCTTTGTTGAACCTTGTTTTTGGATATCTCAGCCATTTCAAAACATATTTTCTTCAAATAAACTTTCGATACCTCTACGAATTGCATGCTCTTTGACTGACATATCATGGAGTGGTTTCTGAATATCTCGCAAAACGTTAAAAGCTAAATCCTCACCTCAATCAGAACAGTACACACCCTTTAAAGGCATGGCTTTGGTTGAGACCTGGCTTGAGGTTTCTAACAATTTTTAGTAAGATAATGAGAAACTTCTTATGAAATATGAAAGAGCATGTAACTCTAAGAAGAATTCAACGCTTAATAGATAAAGATTGGTTTTCAATAATAACTATGATATCAACAAAAAAAAAGCGCGATTCCAATAAATTGTGGGACCCATGCTTTATTACGATTGGTTTTTTTTACTTTGTTTTTGAATGTTTCACTAATTTGAAACCCGATTTTCATCAAAGAAACTTTGAATTCCTCATGAAATAGTATATTGTGTACTATAACATTGTCATACAACTGTTTAGTGTTTTCTTGGTATCTCGCAAACAGTTGAAATCCCAATCTCATCTCCACCAATACTGTTTAATCCCTTTATCATTGATAGAAACAAAAATCGAATATCACATGGAATATCATTTTTTTTTTGAAATTTTTGATGAAATGGGAAAAGAAGATAGGTCTCGATGAAAAAAAAAACACAAAACAAAACAATAGTCATTTTTTTTTTTCATTTCATTTCAGGTGAAATCCGATTAGTAGGAGGCCAAGACAACACCCAAGGGAGAGTGGAAATCTACTACAACGGTCAATGGGGAACTGTCTGTGATGACTTGTGGGACATCGAAGAAGCTAACGTGGTGTGTCGGATGCTGGGCTTTGAGGGCGCCTCAAATTACTCTTGCTGCTCAGAGTACGGAGAGGGATCTGGCCCGATTCTGCTGGACGATGTCCAATGCAATGGCACGGAGAGTAACTTGGCAGATTGCCAGCACAACGGATACGGAATGCATGACTGCGCGCACCATGAAGACGTTGGTGTGGAGTGCATACCAACAGGTGAATACTTTACATTTTACATGCCCTATTACACATGCACGTATTCATGTAATGAACATTTTATTCTGAACCGATTTGACCGCCGGAATAAGAAAGATCAAGAAAGGTTTCATGGTGGTTTACCTCTAGCTTGTTGCAGCTCAAGCTGAAAAAGTAACTAGTAGGCCGTCTTCTTCAGTGTAAAAATACTATAAAGGCCATGTCACACCTTTCCGGGCAGCGTGTTTTTTTTTAGACGGCACAGATTGGGGACCCTAACCCTAACCCTAACCCTAACCCTAACCCTAATCCTAACCCTAACCCTAAACCCTAACCCAACGCGTTTCCCATAGGTTTAACCCTATGAACCCCAAGCTATTTTGACCCCTGGCAGGCCCAAGGGGGAGGGGGCACATTGTGCCCCACACCCTATATAACTTTTTTTATTATTTGATGTATCATCGTGATCATATTTGGCACATGGGTAGAGTAACTTATACTCTACATGACCGTACATTTGAATTTTCTCAAGGTCACCCATGGAGGGCGCTATTTACCAAAATATAAAAAATACATAGGAAATATGCTTAAAACATGATTTTTTTTTGGATTTCTTTATCCCCATTATACATGTCTTATTATAGATCAATCATTTTCATATTTGCCACAAATGATAAGCAAGTAGAATGTTATTATTTGTTATGATTGAAATTTCTCAAGGTCACCACGTGGGGCGTTATTCATATCAACATAAAGAAATACATAATGAGACCTGAGATGAAATGTTTGAGATTGGTACATGTTTAGTTTTCAATACGACATTTCATATTTGCATAATAGTGGAACTTTGAGATTGCAAATTGATAATATGATAAACTAATGATATGAGAGGCATAACTTGGGTGAAGGAATTAAAATAACACAAAATAGGAGGGCAATCTTCAGAAAATATTATTGTTTTCAATTATCTCTATTATATCTATTATTTTATGCCTTTGTCACATAAAAACAAAGGAAATGATAACAAAAACTTTCAAGGACCTTAATTACTTAAAATTTTGGTCCTCCAGCAAATTTCAGCCATGAAACACCCATTTCATACACTGTCATGCTGTTTAATGAAATGGGAAGAGCAAAAAGATGCAAAATCTGACTGACGTGGTAGTCAGTTTGTAGTTGCCATGACAACCAGCAATATCAAATATAACTAAATTATACACCAAAATGTTCGCAATAAGATTTTAGGAAAAGTCACCAAATTTGGGTGATATCGGATTAAGGGCGAAGGAGTGGTAAAGGAAAATCTGGTAGGGGGCGCACAATTTGCCCCCCCCCCCCCCTTGGGCTTTATAGAGTTAATACGCGTCATGCCCCAATCTATGCCGTCTTAAAAAACAAAAAAAAAAAAACAAAAAAAAAACAATTCCCGGCAAGCTACGCGGGCTTGTGGTGAGGAAGTAGTTTCCAGCACGTAGAAGATTTTCCACGGGCGAACAAGAATGTGTGCAATTTTCGCACTTGTTTCTTACCTACTAGACGCGTGCTACTTAGCTTCTACTTGCGTGCATTCCGTGTGACCTGCGTGAGAGCTTTGAAAGCGATCCGTTTTCTGTTACGAGCGACTTTTGGGTACTGAGAAGTGCCTGCGTTGGAGTTGCCTGCGAGGTGCTGCCGGTAAGGGTCTCCTACTGGTGTTTTGCGTGTACTTCTGCGAGCAAACCCCTACGACTCACTCGGAACAAGTTTTGAGCATGCTCAAGACCTTGTCATACCGTATCTGGGGAAGTATTTCGGCTTGACTTGCGGGGAGACAAATTTGCTACCCGGAGTTCTCCGCAGTTGGTCTGCACCTGCCAGTACCTAGCGCGTATCTCGCCTGTAGTTTCCCGGAGGTGCTCACGCAAGTCCGATTTAACCGCAGCCAAGTTTTGAGCATGACCAAAACTTTTTCCGGGTGAGTCGCGGGGATGCCCGGAGAGGTCCACGCAGAACGCCAGTAGGAGACCCTTAGCGGCAACACTTCGCAGGCAACTCCAACGCAGGTACTTCGCAGTCCCCGTATGCAGCCAAGATAATGACATTCCATGGGACTTCTGCCATTCCTTCAGGGGAATTCCTTCACTGAGTTGTCAGCCCCCATGCGACTGGTACAAAGGTCACACAGTATAACCGCAAGTAGAATTTAAGTAGAACGCGTCCAGCAAGTAAGACACATGCACTGATTCGCCCAAATCCTTGTTCGCCCTCAGAAATTTCTGGTATGCTGGAAAATTCCTACACGCAACAAGCCTGCGTAGCTTGCCCGGAAAGGTGTGACAGTTCCTAAACATGGTTGCGGGTAAAAAGATTTGCATGCAGACCTCCAGGTGTCACGGGTGAGATACGTGCCACGTACTGTCATGTGCGGCTCATTCCGGGGACCTCCGGGTAGTAAAAAATGTTCTTCATAAGTCGCACGCAAGGCTTGCCCGGAAAGGTGTGACACGGTATTAAGATATGTTCATTGATGATGAGAAGAAATATGTGAAAGCTGTCACAAGAGTTTCTTCGCTTTTCGTGTTTTTTTTTTGTTTTTTTTTTTTTTAACCAAGGTGTATAATAGCTGACCCTTGTATATGAAACTGAACGGTACCAGCTTTACAACATCGACCTGGCTAGAGTTAGTGCATTTTTAGTGAGCTGCTCTTTAGATACTGGTAAAAAAAGGCAAATTCAATAAACATGCAAATTTCTTTATAAAAAGATAGAATGTACAAGTTTGTTTCTAGCCAATTGCTGGACTTTGAGGCAAATATACAATGACTATAGTTTTCTTCGCTTCATGACTACGTGCGGAAATTGCTCCTCATCTGTAGTCCAATTTCTTTTATCTTTCCCCCAAGAGTTAAACAGTGTCCGAAATAAATCAACAATCCTATATTGTTTAGTCATATGTTTTTGTCTTTACCAATTGAATATAAATACTGGAATTCAAGTGCGACTTGTTGGAGGAGAAGACGACACCCACGGGAGAGTGGAAATCTACTACAATGGTCAATGGGGAACTGTCTGTGACGACTGGTGGGATATCGAAGACGCCAACGTGGTGTGTCGGATGCTGGGCTTTGAGGGCGCCTTCCATTATTCCTGCTGCGCTGAGTATGGTCAGGGATCTGGCCCGATTCTGCTGGACGACGTTGAATGCAATGGCACGGAGAGTAACCTGGCAGATTGCCAACACAACGGATACGGGATGCACAACTGCGGACATTATGAAGACGTTGGGGTGGAATGCACAACACCAGGTAAAGGCTAGTCTTGTAGAAGCCCTTACATATGCAAGTATTTACCAAGCAGTTTATCCCAAACGAAATTTGTCGTCAGGAACTGTAAAACAAATTGCTAAGATGAAGATTGAGATGAAGAATTTGGGTGAGGCTGATTAAAAGAAAAAAAAAGCATTGTGTCTTATACCTTTTAGTATTACAAAGTGGCAAAGTATACAAGGTTTACTGCATAAAATTCTAAATGGATTATCTTTTGCTCTTATACTTGGGTCTTTACAATCCATGAGAATATTTTTCATTTGAGGGAAGAAAAGGCAATATACCTATTAGTTTATAAAGGAGACAATGTCAGAGGTTTTCAAACATATCGAAAACTTAGCAACTAGTTGATTATAGTTTATCACAGATAGCGCTAATGAAGGTCAATGAAGTTTATTTATTCATGCGACTTCTATTTTTATTTGCAAGCATACCAATTCAAAAAGAAAGGAGAAAATACCAATACAATCGATATCTCTCCATTTTCGATTTTTAAAACACAACCTCGTCTAAAACAGTTATAACACTTATTTTTCCGTCTTTCTGACTACGTTGACCACAGACATAAAATCACAGAAAGTTTTGTCAGCTTATTTATAAAGAAATGATTATTTTCATTTTACTTAACTGAGAGAGATTTATTTTAACATTTTTCCTTCAAAACGGATCTGTGATAAAAATAATGTTGAAAACAGGGAAATTCCTAATAAATTAAAGAAAAATGTAACACACAATAATATTGATAAAACAATTTAATACATACATTGTAAGAAATGAATGCTAAAAAGGCTTCATAGACCAAAAAATATAATTCTAGGGGCATTTTGTATGATTTAGAGCAAAAGTCTAATTTCACGGACATAATTAGCATTAGTAATTAGAATCTCAATTTCGCATTATGTATATATATATATATATATATATATATATATATAATTATATATAACATAACCCCCCTAAATCCCAAATTGTCCTAAGGTGCGACTAATCACGTAAAGAGGCAGATAAATGTTGGTCTGGTCTGTTAGCTTCTCTCTGTCTGGTCGGGGATAAGGTAATCATATAAAAAACCAATCATCAAATTTACAATACCAAGATTTAGAAGGGACCTAATATTCCATATTTTCATTTTTTCTTCCAAGGCACGAAAAAAAGAAAAAGTGCAAAAATTGACATGTTTTTGTTCATTTGGAAATGCCCTTCAACATAACAATGATAGAAACAATAATCTGCACAAAATTCATGAATGAAATCGCTAAAATAAGTTTCCGATCTCTTATTTCTTTATATTGATTTAATGATTGATTGATTCTGTGTTCTTTAAACAAGGGAATCTCTTCAGTACATACAACTGCTTTAACAGAGTGCCCTGTATTACAACATTTAAATACAGTTTCCAATTGCAACAAAATAATAAGGAAAATGAAAGGGAGAAAACAAGAATTTTCTGTTAAACGCAAACTTCAAATGACGTACATTTATCGGTAGTAAAGGCATTGCGATGATTAAATGAACAGAGCATCTGTTTTACATTCTTTCAATTTCGTAATTTAAGAATTCTGAGACAACTTCAAGAACCAAACATTATCTTGAATTTTCCTAATTTGAGAAATCGAATCAAATTTCTACCATTTTTGTTTAGAATGCTTCTCCTTTGATTTCGTTTGAATTTGGATTTGACAAAAGATTCTTCATATTCCTCAATTGTTTGGTCTTTTGGTGATCTTTTGTGCTTGAAAAATTTAAAGATCATACCTTCATTGTTGAGTCTTAAATCCCGTGTTTTATTGTGTTAATTTTTTTTTTCTTTATATTATTGTTACATGGAAATGCGCATAGGAATGAATGACAGCTTGTTCATTTTTGCAATTTTTACTTTGGAAGGGAACGGCAAATGTGTTCCTAATGCGCTAGATTTCCCTCGTAATTGACTTACCAGGTTGAAAGCGAATTGAATTAACTTTTTGTATGGTAGTAGTGTCGTCCCTTCGATAGTTATAAGACTTGAAAGTGAAGAGTGTGCAAAAAATTTCAAGACATGAAAAATTTTCTCCAAGACATGCCTGATCATTCTCCTCTTCCCCCCCCCCCATGGGTTTATAAAAAACTGCTAAAAACACACTTTCCCATTCATGCTAAGATCCCAAACTGAAGTATGACGTGAAAGAAAGATAGCTTTTTTGAGCTCTCATGTAAAACCAAGGGGTGCAACTTTTTGTTTGTTTTGTAATGAACGGTAACTTTTAATGCACTAACTTTTAGTAAAATAGTCTATAACAAATTAACATTTTTAAAGACTTTACTTCTTTTTTGTGCTGAGTGTAAAAAACAAAACAAACACAAAACAAAAACAAAACAATATCATTTTTTTTTCCATTTCATTTCAGGTGAAATCCGATTAGTAGGAGGCCAAGACAACACCCAAGGGAGAGTGGAAATCTACTACGATGGCCAATGGGGGACTGTCTGTGATGACTCCTGGGATATCGAAGAGGCCAACGTGGTGTGTCGGATGCTGGGCTTTGAGGGCGCCTCAAATTACTCTTGCTGCTCAGAGTACGGAGAGGGATCTGGTCCGATTCTGCTGGACAACGTCCAATGCAATGGCACGGAGAGTAACTTGGCAGATTGCCAACACAGCGAATACGAAATGCACAACTGCGGGCACCACGAAGACGTTGGTGTGGAGTGCATACCAACAGGTGAATACTTGACATTTTACATGTCCTATTACACATGCACGTATTCATGTAATGAACATTTTATTCTGAACCGATTTGACCGCCGGAATAAGAAAGGTCAATGAATGTTTCATGGTGATTGAGCTCAAGCAGCTCAAGCTGAAGCAAGTAACTAGTAGGCCATCTTCTTCTGTGTAAAGTTACTATAAGATAATTATGGTCATTGATGATGAGAAGAATTATGTGAAAGCTGCCACAAGAGTTTCGTGTTTTGTTTGGTTTTTTAACCAAAGTGTATAGCTGACCCTTGTATGAGAAACTGAACGGTACCAGCTTTACAACATCGAATTGGAAAGAGTGAGTGCATTTTTGGTGAGCTGCTCATTAAATACTGATTAAAAAAAAAGGCATATTCAGTAAACATGTACATTTTATTTGTATTAAAAAAATGTACAAGTTTGTTTCTAGCCAAATGCTGGGCTTTGAGGCAAATGTACAATGACTAGTTTTCTTCGCTTCATGACTACTTGCGAAAATTGCTCTTCATCTATATCCCACAGGGAACTGCATTCTACAAGCTCTGCTTTTTAGCAGTCCCCTCCATTTCCAGCAATATTGTTTATGCATTTACCACAGTGACGTAACAGTTATTTGTATCTCTGTTGATAATTTACCTGTATCTCTTTTACAATGTTATTCTGTTCATCGCATTGTGGTACTGATTTCATGACATCTGTGTATATATGAGCGTTTCTTTGTATTCTAATTATTTGTTTGTTGGAAGTGAAATAAATCAATTTGAATTTGAACTTGAAACACTTTCTTTTATATTTCCCTAAGAGTTAAAGAGTGTGCAAGATAAATCAACAATTCTATATTATTTTGTCACACGTTTTTGTCTTTCCAATTAAAGGGGATGGCTAGTAACTGATCAGTGGGAATCAGAGGGATTGCTCGGGGATGATTGTCCCAATCCTTGTGGGATTGATTTAAGAGTACATTATATATCCATTGTTGTGTGAAAATTGTTTGCTTCAGAATGGTCTTATATTCAAGTAATGAGCAGTTTAATGTTTCCAGGTTAGCATGCCTGGTCAGTGACGGGGCATGAAACTGCACATTACCTGAATATGAGACCGTTCTGAAGCAAATAATTTTCACACAACAGTAATATATTGTACTCTGAAATGAATCCCACAAGAATTGGAACAATCATCCCCAAGCATTCCCACTGATCAGTTACTAGCCATGCCCTTTAAATACGAATATTGGAATTCAAGTGCGACTTGTTGGAGGAGAAGACAACACTCAAGGGAGAGTGGAAATCTACTACAATGGTCAATGGGGGACTGTCTGTGACGACATGTGGGATATCGAAGACGCCAACGTGGTGTGTCGGATGCTGGGCTTTGAGGGCGCCTTCCATTATTCTTGCTGCGCTGAGTACGGAGAGGGATCTGGCCCGATTCTGCAAGACGTTGAATGCACTGGCGCAGAGACTAACTTGGCTGATTGTCAACACAACGGATACGGACACTCCTGCGATCACTATCAAGACGTTGGGGTTGAATGCATAACACCAGGTAAATGGTAGTCTTTTATAAGCCCTTACACATGCAAATATTTACCAAGCAGTCTATCCCAAACGACATTTTGTCGTCAGGAACTGTTTATGTAAAACAAATTGTTAAGATGAAGATTGAGATAAAGAATTCGGGTAAGGCTCATAAAAAAAAAAAAAAAAAAAAATCCGTGTATGTGGTCTCCATGAAGCATTATGTCTTATACCTTTAAGTAAAGTGGCAAAGTATATAAGGTCTACTGCATAGCTGAAAATAGATGGATTAACTCCATCTAATGCATTGATGCTTGGGCCTTTACAATCCCTAAGAATATTTTTTCATCTGAGGGAAGAAAAGGCAGTATACCTATGAGTTATTAAAGGAGACAATGTTAAAGCTTTTTAAGTGCTCATCGATAAAAAAATATATTGGAAACTTAGCAACAGTCGATTATAGTTTATCACACATGGCGCTAAATGAAATTCAGTGAAGTTTACTTATTCATGTGACTTTTTTCTTGTGCATATATCTTCACGACTATGATCTAATCGATGTCCTACTTCAGTAATGAAAGTGCTAGAGTCTATATCACTTTTTAAGCTACAATGTTGATAATGAATAATATTATTAGTTGTAATAATAATGCCGACACTTAGCGGAAAGCAGCATTGAGTGCTGTTACAAATGTTGTAGGCTTAGTAGTTTATCTGGGTCGGACGTGGTGAAACAGGCGCTAAGAGGCTGAAAATGGTATTCTGCAGTGCACATGCACGAGACAGCTGTTCTAATTTGGGATGTCGTATCGTCATTGCATTCATGTCCTATACATAAAGCTCGAAATTATGTGTTAGTGTCGGGATTCTGGATGTCGGGTTCTTTACAGTGAAAGAAGACAAGTAAAAAAAAAAATGTAATAATTCCTATAGTCTTTACAATTTCCCTCATATCTACAGCAAAGTCAGTATCTTGAAAAGAAAGCAAATCACCTAGCAGGAATTTATCACATTTTAGGCTGTAGAAAATTCAATTATCGCAAATTATTGTAAAATTGCCCTGCACATATGACGCAAGAATTGCATTCACTTGAAGAAATTCTGTTCATTTATCATGACATTAGTGTCTGGCTAGTAACTGATCAGTGGGAATCAGTGGGAATGCTGAGGGATGATTGTCCCAGTTCTTATGGGATTCATTTAAGAGTACATTATAGATCTATTGTTGTGTGCAAATCATTTGCTTCAGAACGGTCTCCTGTTCAAGTAATGTGCAGTTAATGGCCCGTCACCGTACAGGCATGCTAACCAGGAAACATTGAACTGCCCATTACTTGAACATGAGAGCATTCTTAAGCAAATACTTACACATCCATACAACTATATATATATATATATATATATATATATATATATATATATTATTTATTTATTTATATATATATATATATATATATATATTGTAGCCTTCTCTCCTTCTTTTCGCTAGTGTATAATGTTGTTATACGCTGTGTGCCACCGGCCCCGGCAACTAGCTGGAGAAGGGTCAGGATGGTCCGAGCTAGGCTGGGGTCCGTTTGGTTGAAATATACAACCAGGCGTGGAGAACGGGGTTGAAATGTACCATATTGCTGGGTTACTTACTACCAGTCTATTCCCATTACTTGCTTACTACC
This sequence comes from Diadema antillarum, assembly GCF_040938485.1. Lineage (NCBI taxonomy): Eukaryota > Metazoa > Echinodermata > Echinoidea > Diadematoida > Diadematidae > Diadema > Diadema antillarum. Next base: position 938,110 of record NW_027271575.1, on the reverse strand, counting down.
AGACTACCAGTCACAATTCATCCAACGAAGATACCAGTACCAGTGCAGCTCATCCAATCGCAGATACCAATACCAGTGCAGCTCATCCAATGCAGATACCAATATCAGATACCACCAGTTCACTCGCATATCATTTCATCAGTTCCGTAATTGCATTGCACTACTCACCGATACTTATGTTATACTGCAGCAGACTTCAAAGGAAACGGTCCAGGCAGTAGTGTCCACTTCAATCAACGCTTTATTAACACTCAACAACACTAATTATCAATAACCTTGGTCTGTATCCAGGCCCACCCAGCTCTATCGGTCTGTATCCAGGCCCACCCAGCTGTTACGATTCATATTCGACCTCTTATTATTCTCCGACCGCTATATTTTCGAAACAGTTACGCATTTTTACCTACTGACCTTTTCCTCAAATACTAACGCTTATTAACCTTCCTTATCATACGGAAATGATTAGATAACGAAGCAACAATTGTATGAAAGATTATTACTGAACATAATCGCATCTCCAACAATTATTACCCCTCTAAAATTCCTAACAAAACAATCCATAATCGTCAGTTTCCTTGTAACTGATCGATTCATGATCGATTGCTAAAATAATCGATCGATTTATATTCGACCACGGAACTTTCAATATTGGGCTAATTTTTACCCGTTTTCTTACTAATACACTAATCTACCAATTCTCCATTGGTTACAATATATATTTATATATATATATATATATATATATATATATATATATATATATGTATATATATATATATATATATATATATATATATATATATATATATAGTGTGTGAAAAGAAAAGCCAGGTGGACGTAGCTAGGTCAACGCGTCTGTTTATTGCCGCCGAGCTTTCGGTCCCAAACGGACCTTCATCAGGGCTGTAACGATACAAAAATGACTCACTCGTATGGCTACACTAATAAATATATATTCATATAAATCTAACTGGCGTGAGTCTATAATGACTGTGTAATCAATCAATCCGTAATTACAGCTGTATATAACATATTCCAATAATCATATACATAATCAATTGCATATTATTGAATACATTTCATATCACACTCGTGTTATTAATTGAGGTGAAGGTATATAACAAAAACACCAATTCAGTATCCTCATCTTATATGTTGTGTGACAGGCGACTGTAAAAGTATCAAACTCGACATTTTTATGTTGTCGACGATAATACAGCCTGTGGCAGCATTGCAAGGCGTAAGTGGCTATATAATACAGTACAACAGCCATGCGTCATCTTCTGGCTATCGTATAATGAGGTAAATAATACTAATATACCACAACCATTCATATACATACAGTTGTATTATAACATATAACAGAATATTACATAATATTACATTTTTGTATCGTTACAGCCCTGATGAAGGTCCGTTTGGGACCGAAAGCTCGGCGGCAATAAACAGACACGTTGACCTAGCTACGTCCACCTGGCTTTTCTTTTCACACTGAATGCAAATACTGAAGGCCACACACTGGTACTGTAAATGGTCGATACCCCTTCTCACAGTATATATATATATATATATATATATATATATATATATATATATATATATTTATGCAGTTTGTAAAAGTGGGCGTGGGTTCAATGGTTTAACGAACAATGCAAATTATATATTTTGGTCTCAGAAGTTGCGCGATACTTCAAAAAATAAGCCAAGAATGAAGGGTTTACACGAGGTCCTATCGCATTGCAGAATTATTGCGCGAAATGTCAAAGGGGTTAAGAAAATCCGTGTATTGAGGTCAAAAGTTTAGCAAAAATTACAATTGATTTTCCAGTACAGATAAGCTTCTACTTTAGAATTTATGCATTTGTTTACCACAGTCGATGAAAATATTGAGCCAAAAACACCTTCTTGTAACGTGGGAGTCGTTGTGATATTGATATGAAAACAAATGCATATTCTTTATCCCTTAACCTTAAACGGCCGAGTGATGAGTCAACCCCCATCCCCAGTATTATCCACGGCCATTCGATAGGTCAATATTCTTTCTTTCTTTCCTGTTTTCCTCATCTTCTGACAGAATACATTTTCGCTAAAATCGGGTATAGGCCTACTGTTACGACGCTGTATGACATTGTACATGTTCCTCAATCCGAAAGTGGCTAAAAAAAAAGAAGCTCTCTCAGCTTATTAAAAACGTTTTTTTTTTAATCTCTTTAATCAACTGAAATCAATTCAGTCTAGCATAATTATGCTTCAAAACGGATCTGTGATAAAAAATGTCGAATAACACGGAACAAATTTAGAAATTAATGAAAATATAATGCACAAGATATACACAAGATGCTACAGAGACTGTTTAGACCAAAAATCATGATTCGATGGGCATTTTTCTGATTTAGAGCAAAATGTCTTATTTCACGCACATATTAGCATTAATAATTAAAATAATATGTGACCATGCATCACAAAACCAACAAAACGTCGCCAGACATGGATTTTTAGTTAAGGGCAGATTCAGAAAGAGCAGACTCTAAGCGTTAGAATAATGTATAACTCAATTCAAGTAGACTCCCCTAACTCATCTGAATACTGGGAAGAAAGCACACACTCTGGAAAAGTGTGAACTCAGAAAAGAGGCTGTGAAGTATAGGGTCTATTCAAGCACTAAATCTTTCTCAAGCCGCACTAGCCACTAATGCTACCTGTGAGAGGAGACAACACGGAATGTAAACCACAGGAGCAACAGCAATGAAAGGAATTATCAGATCAGGCTGAAATTGAGCATGTTCTATTAACACATTCTCTCCATCATTATTGGCAAATTTGAAAGCAGTAGCGTCGACCTTTCAAAAGTTATTAAACTTGAAAATAAAGAGTGTGAAAAGGATAAAAAAAATGAAAGGGGCCTTTAAGACATACTTGATCACTGTACTCTCCTCCCCCCCCCCCCCCCAAAAAAAAAAAAATAGATTGTAGAAAAACTGCTGAAAACACGCTTTCCCATTCCTGTTATGATCCCAAACCAAAAAAAAAAAAAAAAAGGGGGGAAAGCTCTTTCAGAAAATATGAACAACTTTAACTCGGTTGACCCATTTCACATTTTCATGGGTCCTCACGTAAAATCAAGGGGTACAACTTTTTTCTTTTACTTTGTGGTCCCTGTATAAAAAGGAAAAAAAAATCTCAATATTGCATATACAGAGGATTATACATACACACATATACATAGTTTGGTAGATTATGCCACAGGTAACGTATTATACAAGAGATACCGGAGGGGGTTGAGTCCAACCCCCAAACTCCTCCACCCCGGCCCTGCTACTGACAGAACAGCTAAAAAAGTCAGGCATGGTTTAGGGTTAAAAGCATGTTAAAGTGAGTGCAAACAAGTAGCTGTGAAGCTACATGCAGAAATTCTGACAGCATACTAGGATGACAGTGAAATAGACACACCACATACACACATTCAACCAAGTTCCTAGGAGTGATAGCAATCCAACTTGAAATACTCATGTCCAGAATATTACAACAATATCTAAAGCAACTGGTGTTTTAAGGAGTATACAATACTTAACGATCAAACTTATAATAATGTTAAATAACACCTTATTTTTACCATATGTGATGTTATATAATATTGTATGGGGCAACTGTAACAAAATTAATTGAACACAATTTTTCTTCTGTAGAAAACAAGGCTCTTCGTATATGCACACATTCAAATTTCTTTGTTCACACTGATCCCATATTTTATCGCCTAAAAAATCTAAGGCCCATGATATACATTTATACCTAACTGCCATATTCATGTATAAACACACTCGAAATGTATTACCATTTTTTCATAATGCCCTACTAACCAATGACCATGTTAACTCATACCCTACCCGTCGTTCCCATGATTTTCATTTAAGTAATCCAAAGCTTTTACTTCCTCAAAAGTCGATCAGACATCACGGTCCGGATACATGGAACACTCTTCCTGAGGAGTTGAAACAGTATGCATCCTTGTTTTTATTCAAAGCAAACTTAAAGAAGCACATTCCATTGCAGTATACTTTAAATACGAACTAAAAACAGATAATTTATATGACTAATGTTGGTCTCCCGATAGCTGCATCGCATATCGTTCCCTCTTCCAGCAAACCAATTCTATTATTCTAAATTCCAGCCTATCTGCTAATGTGCACTTTCAAGCACTTGCACGCACATTCACCACAATTACACATTAGTTTATTTTCCCCTGCTATCTTCGCAGCAGAATTTGTATTGTTACGAATCTACGTCCTACCTTTTCCTCGGGCCGGCCATCTTTTCAAGCAATGCTTACAATGGCGTCCCTCTGCATTCTTAACTTCGCTTCTTAACTACAATTGTTATTGTAATCCCTGCTGCATAGACATGAGTATTGTATATCATTAATTTCCTTATATATCGTTGTTTATGCAAGTCAAGCGACTCTGTTTTAAATACAATTTGTAATGTTTTCCACATGTTCATGATTATGTAACTTATGTATATTGATTTGCAGAAAGTGTCTATCAAACAAACACGCATACACATAAACATCGTACTCGCTGGTATGTTTTGATGTCTCCAGCATAAAATAATTCCTTCTGCTGTAAGTGGTTGATTTTGTTTGTGAAAAATAGAGAAAGATCCAAATGACAATTCAGTGATGCATGATATTTGTAACAAGAAAGTCATTATTTGGCTGATTTCCGTATTCTGTTGTTATTTTCTCTCTTTCGTCCTTCTTCAATGATAAAATTGGAATAATCTATATTCATTTTTAACTGGATCAATTTATCATAGATTTCCGTTACGAATAAGTATTATGGTAGTTTTCGTTTTCAGATGTAGGCTAACATATCTTTTTCAGAAATACTACGGCACAACATGGACTTATACCTTGGTACTTCTTTTCGGCAAAAGTGACTTTTGTACTTTTTTTCTCCCTTGTGGCCACAAATATCATGACTATAGGTTCATGCCAAGGGCATTGTTGTGAAGACGATCCCAGCTTGAATTGCTACGTCTCCTCAGGCGATTGCTATTGTGACGAGATTTGTACAGAATTAGTTGACTGCTGTCCTGACTATAACGACGTGTGTGAGAATGAAGTTATCACAGTGTATGAAGGTAGGACGAGTTAAAAAAAAGGGGGGATTTTTTTTTACATGGTCTTTACAATTATGACCAGAATTATCTTCACTTATGTGGGTTTTTTTATGCAAAACAAATCATCGAGTTTAGATTGATGACAAAGAGGCTAAGGGAAAACCAACTATATCTCATCAAGCGATCATCGTATTGAAGAATTAATTGCAACGTGTTAAAATCAGCTTTTACATTATGTTTCTTCATATATAGTTCGTTTTCTGCTGAGTATCGTGTGAGTATAGTATTTCAATTGCAGTCCTACCAGATCAATTTCTCTTTAAGTTTTATCTCAAACTTTGCAATGGTGAATTGATTCAGTATTTTTTTTCTTTTGTAAGCAAAAGGTTTGAGAAATGTTTTATGTCACGGTCTCTTCTCGTACAGAACTAACTCAATGGATTACCTCAGTCGACAGTGATAATGAAGCAACAATACTACCGATCAACGGTAAGATTTGTTTTGATCAAGGCGAAAGAAAAATGCATGCATTTTCCATAGTTCTTCAATCAATATAAAGTATCAAGCTGCACACTGCATCCTTTAGATACGTTTATCAGAAAACCTGGAATGTTAAATGGGTAGGAGACAGAATTTGTGTCACCTTTGCTAGTCATTTCTACTTTTTTCTTCTTCTTCTTCTTTGATATCACGATGTTGTCTCAAAGTTGATAGTACAATAGTAAAATAGCAATCCATTTCCATTCCCATCCTTGTACTATGCATAGTACATGTGAATATACCTTTAAAGATGCAATTATCTTGTTGCTCATGGTCACATGTATTTTGTTCAATTACGTTTTTTGAATTATTACAAATATGTTCTGTGAATGCATTGTATGTAATTTTTCCTGTTTATTTAATGGAAATGAAAATGAAGTTGAACGTTGAAAGTTGAAAGTTGATATGTGTTTGAAGACATTAAGCTTCCTCTGTATGTGACCGTGCACCACAAAACAAACAAAAACAGACATGAAATTCTAGTTGGGAGCATATTCTGAAAGAGCAGGCTTTAAGCTTTGAAATAATGTATAACTCAAATCAAATGGACTCTCCTAACCTATCTAAATGTTGGAAAGAAAACACAAACCCAGGAAAAGTGAACTGATAAAAGAGGCTCTAAAGTACAGTGTCTATTCAAGCGCTTAATCTTTACCAAGCCCTGCTGGCTGTGCGATGAATGGGACAAAAAACAGAATGTAAACCACCGGAGTAACAACAATGAAGGGATCATCAAATTAACCTGAAATTTAACATGCCTTATTAACACATTCTGTCCTTAATTCTTTATGTGCCACGTTCGCACGTCCGGCTCAGTCAACGGCGTGCCAACTTCGCATATTCTGCTCAACAAACAAAGCCGACAAAACCGATCGATAAATCCCTAATCCCGCGGTACTATCAAAGCGTTTCTCGCGCTTTTGTTCCTCACACATACGGCTTGCATTCTATGTGGTGATTGACTATCAAGCGGTGTTCCCAACTAGATTTGCATGTACATTCTAAGTTTTTGTCACTAGGGTGTTGTTTAATGGTTCTCTTGGCATTTTATAATTATTTCCTCTTATCAATTGTACGTAACACAAATTTATAATCTATGTTATTTTTGTGTTATCTACTTTTAATTTTTTAAAGAATGTATATCGTATCATTTGTTATATATAGATAATATCTTGTATGAGACAAAGTGACTGCTTTTAAAGCACATCTAGAACTATTTGCTATTGCTTGAGTAGTGCTGCTTTCTTTTTTCTTTTTTCTTCTTGTTTTTTTTTTGTTGCTTTTTTCTTCTTTTTTTTTCTCTCTCTCTCTCTTTCCCGATGATTTTTCTTATTCACATGATCATGTATGTATTGATTTGTTTTTTATTTCAATAAAACACATTAAAAAAAAGGTTTCTGTCACTATTTTATGTGCAAAAGTCATGCCTTTACAGTAATATAGCAGCTGGTAATTCCAAAGAAAAATTGAAAATAGAATTGTTATACATTGCATATGGAAGCAAAGTTTGGCATTCCTCTTTAACCTTGCTCACTATTATGTCCAGCGTAGCAGAAATTTGTAGAAGTTAGACAAGAAAAAACAAAATTCTTTCTAAAAGCATGACTACCTTCGTGTCTCAGAATAATGTGGCACACAGGGGGTTTCCACTATGGCACATAAAGAGTTAATCAATGCCAACCTTCAAAGTAGTGGCATTATTCGTTCAAAAGTTATAGGAGGTGAAAGTGACGAGTGTGTATAAAGTTTTTAAGAAATGTAAAGGGGAATCCAAAGACACATATTAGTCACACTATTCTACCCCCCCCCCCCCCAAAAAAAATGTTCGAGATAAACTGCTAAAAAAACACACTTTCCTGCCCATTTTATGACCTCAAATTTTAGCATAATGTAGAAGACTTGCTCTTTCAGAAAATATGAAAAAGTCAAAATCGGCTTGGTTGACCAATTTCACCTATTTTTAGTCCTTATACACAATCAGTGTGTGCGACTTTTTGTTCGTTTTGTGGTGCACGGTTACATAATTTATAGATTATTTTGTAATAATAGAATTAATAAACGAGGTGGTGGAACAGGCGTATATATTCATAATTCCTTACATGTATTTATTAGACAAGAGTTGACAGTTATATCTGAGTCGTTTGAAAGTATTTTTGTTGAGTGAGTAAATAATAACACCAAATGTTAAAAAAAAAGACAATTGTTGGTTTGGTATATCGTCCCCCGAATTGTAATATTGATTTTCCATAAGGTAAATCCGCGTGTATATAATTGTTTCATAATGGGTGATTTGAATTTAGATTTAGTGAAAATAGGTTTAAATTCGAAAATTGATTTATTTATGGATATTTTGTATGGATTTTAATTGGAACCTTTGATTAGCAGTCCCACTCGGATAACTGCAACCTTTGCCACTTTGTTGGACAATATATTTACAAATGTGAATATTTGTACTCACTCAGGAATTTTGATTAGTGATGTAAGTGATCACCTGCCAATTTTTTGTATGTCTTCATCCATTGCCCATTGTAAAAACAAATCACGTCCCATCTATGTAAAACGCAATATTACTCAGTCAAATATGATTGCTTTTTTTAACACATTGAAAAATGTTGACAGGGAAAATTGCATTGGTGTAGGAAGTGTTTATTTCAAGTATAATAGTTTTTTGCAAGTACTTAAAGATATTTATGAATGTTTTCCTTATAAAAACATATGATTTTAAGAAGAAGAATAAGAATCCATGGTTGACAAAGGACTTGATTAAAGGGGATGGCTAGTAACCGATCAGTGGGAATCAGTGGGAATGCTGAGGGATGATTGTTCCAATCCTTGTGGGATTCATTTAAGAGTACATTATATATCTACTGTTGTGTGAAAATTATTTGCTTCAGAACCGTCTCATATTCAAGTAATGTGCAGATTAATGCCCCGTCACTGACCAGGCACGCTAACCTGGAAATATTAAACTGCACATTACTTGAATATGAGACCATTCTGAAGCAAATAATTTTCACACAACAGTAAATATATAATGTACTCTTAAATGAATCTCACAAGGATTGGAACAATCATCCTCCAGCATTCCCACTGATTCCCACGGATCAGTTACTAGCCTTCCCCTTTAAGCTTTGTCGTAAAAAATTAAGTATGTATAAAAAATATGTTAAGAAACAAACCCCTTATAGAAAAGAGGTGTATAATAGATTTCGAAATTATGTTACACTTCGATTAAGACAAGCAAAAAAAGAATATTTCAATGAAAAATGTTATCAAGTGAAAAATGATATTAAATCAACATGGAAAATTATCAATAATCTTTTAAAGGGTACAAGAAATACCGAAAGTAGTTTAATAGAAAGTTTTGAGATTGGGAATGAATAAATAACAAATAATAAGGATATAGCTGATTGTTTTAATGATTTTTTTTTTGTTAGTATTGGGGAGAAACTGCAGATCTGTAATGATAAGAGAAATAAAAATTCATATGAAAGATATTTGAAATTTCCTAACAAAAATAGTATATTCTGTATGCCAATATAAAAAAAAATAATAACGATTGTAGCGGAAATGAAAAGTAATGTAAGTTCAGGTGTAGATGGTATAGATATAAAAGTTATAAAGTTTGTAATTTCTGTCATATGTGAACCATTAAGTTTTCTTTTCAATGACTGTATGTCTGTTGCTTTTTTTCCATCAAAAGTGAAAATTGCACGTGTAACACCTATTCATAAAAAGGGTAACCGTAATGACATTAATAATTACAGACCAATATCGGTGTTAACTATATTTTCAAAGATATTAGAGAAATGTATATTTAATAGATTAATTGAGTTTATAGATAAACAAAGTATTTTAATAAAACGTCAGTTTGGATTTAGAAGGGGTCATACAACAGCCACAGCAATATGAAATCTAGTGAGAAAAATAAATGATGCTATTGATAATAAAGAATATGCAGCAACAATATTTATTAACCTTACTAAGGCTTTTGATGTTATAGATCATTTTATTTTATTACAAAAATTATATTATTATGGTATACGTGGCCCCCATCCAAACTTTTATGTAGTTATCTTAAAGATCGTCAACAGTTGACTGTAGTTAGTGAAATCGAATCTGATATCAGAAAAATTAATTGTGGTGTTCCACAAGGATCGATTTTAGGCCCTCTTCTTTTTCTTATATATATAAATGATTTACCTTTATCAACTCAACATTTAAGTTATGTTTTATTTGCTGATGATACCAGTGTATTTTGTAAAGGCTCAGATCCATGTAAACTGTTTGATATTGTTAATAGACAATTGTGTAATATTAGTGATTGGATGGAAGCCAATAAGCTGATTTTGAATAGAGATAAAACTCATTATATTTTATTTGGTATGCGAATTATAACAGACCACAATTTGCAATTGTATTTTAAGAATATGAAAATAGATAAAGTTGTAAGCACAAAATTCTTAGGAGTAATTATAGATGAAAAATTATCTTGGAATTATCATATCGATTACATAGCCAGTATTCTATCAAGAAACATAGGGGTTTTGTATAAACTACAGTATCTTCCTAGAAATGCCCTTAAAATGTTATACTATGCTTTGATTCACGACATATTAATTACTGCAATTGTATGGGGATTCACTTTTAATAAGAACATTGATCGAATACATAGATTACAAAAACGGGGAGTTCGCTTAATAACCAATTCAACATATGCTTCCCCCAGTTTACCTCTGTTTTTAGAAAGTCAAATATTACCCATTCAAGATTTGATTTCATTAGAGTCTGCAATATTCATGTTTAAACTTAATAAAAGTTTTCTCCCTGATGTATTCTCTGATTATTTCACCCTGTATAGTTCAATTCATGGTTATAATACCAAAAATGCTCAGAGTACTCATCCCCCATTAAATTGCACATCTTGTACGCAGTCATCAATATTTCACAAAGGTACTATTTTATGGAATAATTTGAATATAGTTTTCAGGATCAGTTAGACCGTAAGACAATTTAAAAGATTATATAAACAACATGTTTTTGATGTAATTAAGTTACAAGTTGACGAATAGTTAAATATGGAGTTTTCTTCTTTTCTTCTCCACTTTCATATCTACATGTATCCGTTTTTTTATTGATTCAAGTTGTAAATCTTATCGTATTTTGCATTCATGTGTGTTTCAATTCAGCTACAAACCAATGATTATAAATGATTACATATATTTACATCACAATATTTCTTAAGGGACCATTTGCAATAAGCCTACTTTGTGCTTCTCATGATTCCGCCACTATCATATTTGACACCATGTATTTGTGTTTGTTTGTTTGTCTGTCTGTTTGTTTTTAATGCAAAGTTTGTAAACCAATTATGAAAGTGGAAAATAAATGAAATGAAATGAAATGACCCTGCACCACAAAACCGACAAAAGGTCGGCGGAAAAGGATTTTTAATTAAGGGCAGATTCTGAAAGAGCAGTCTCAAAGCTTTAAGATGATGTATCACTCAATACGAATGGATTTTCCTAACGTATCCAAATACTGGAGAGAAAGCTCAAACTCTTGAAAAATGTGAACTGAAAAAAGAGGCTCTGAAGTACACGGTCTATTCAAGCGCTTAATCTTTACCAAGCCATGTTAGCCGTACCATGAAATGGACAAAACACAGAATGTAAACCACCAGAGCAACAACAATGAAGAGATTATCAGATTAAGATGAAATTGAGCATGTTCTATCAACACATTCTGTCCGTGATTTATGCTAACTTTTAAACGAGTAGCGTCATCCTTTCAGAACATATTAGACTTGAAAGTGAAGAGTGTGCAAAGGATTTCAGGAAATGAAAAGCGGCCTCCAAGATATAACTAATCATTCTACCCCCCCCCCCCCCCCCCCCGGGTTGTAGACAAACTGCTAAACACACATTTTCCCACTTATGTAAAGATCCCAAACTGAATAATAATGTAATAGAAATATAGTTCTTTCCCAAAATAATATGAACAACTCCAAATTGACTTGATTGAACCATTTCACCTTTATTGAGTCCTCATGTAAAATTAAGGGGTGCGACTTTTTGTTTGTTTTGTGATGCACGGTCACATTTATAGCATAGGCTTTAAAGTTTCAAATGCCCATCGATAAAAAGAAGAGGCAAAGAAAACCGAATCTAATCAAGAAAAAACAATATTTTAATCCACAGCTGCCGGAATTCAAGTCCGACTTGTAGGAGGGGAAGACGACACCCAAGGGAGGGTGGAAATCTACTACAGTGGTCAATGGGGGACTGTCTGTGACGACTGGTGGGATATCGTAAACGCCAACGTGGTGTGTCGGATGCTGGGCTTTGAGGGCGCCTTACGTTATTCTTGTTGCGCCGAGTATGGCCAGGGATCTGGCCCAATTTATCTGGACAACGTTGAATGCAATGGCACGGAGAAAAACCTGGCAGATTGCCAACACAACGGATACGAAACGCATAATTGCAAGCACATTGAAGACGTTGGTGTGAAATGCATACCGACAGGTAAATTGCATACTTTTTTTTTTCAAGTCGTAAAGATGCGTGCATCTGTATATTTACTGAACAGTTAATTCTGAACGAATTCGACAGGAATGAGAAGGGTGGAAATTGGGTGGTTGATTGAGCTAGAGCAAACAGGTAACTAGTTCCTCAGTGGAACGCTGTTTTCTATATTTAGGTGATCCGAGTATCCTCACCGAGTATCCTCTCGGATCACCTGTATCTGTACTGATTCTTTCTTTCTTTCTTTCTTTATTTATTTATTTCTCCTCAAAAGTTGTGCAGAGGTTAGGTCAGAAAGTCCTCTTCCTATCAATTTCAAAATCATATATGTATCATGTCCCAAAGACGACATATATAATAAAATCATAGTGATCAGTCGACCGTGACGTCACTATGACGTCATTTTATAAAAACACATACTGATATTTCATTAATGAAATGGAATTTTTCAATGAAATTTACGTCACATATATTTCAAGTCAACCTGATTCTACTCATGTTCTCAAAATTCATCTATACCCTTAAAACGTGTGCGTACGCGCGCGTTGAAATATTTGTATGCTCCAATCGAGCTCAATTTTTTTTTTTTTTTGCACACGTTTCAGACCATTTGGAGCATTTTTTGAAAAATTGAAAAAATCGGACGGACGCGTACGTGCACGCGCATATACGCACCCACAGCTCATATGCAATAGAAATTTCCCGTTTTTTTTTTTTTTTACTTTGATCGGATGTCCGAAATGTCAAGGAATATTTCTACCAAGTTTCAAGTATAAATCCGACTCAATATGACGTCATATGGGCCCTTCACAGTTGAAATTCCGCGCGCGCGTCAATGACGATATACAGTGCAACTATGCCAAAAAACCGCCAATTTTTAATCCGATTGTACTCGTCAGGATGGACGGTGACCCCCCATTTTATTTACATATTCTGAAAGCTGATAAGTTTTATATGTCATTTCGTGGGTTGGCGATACTGAAAAAAAATGATTAAAAGATATCAAATTTCTTAATAAAGTAAAAAAAAAGATTACATTTTCAAAATGGCGTCATCAAATTTCAAGTTCACTCTAGCGTATCTCACTTATCCTTTGCCGATTTTCACCCAAATTTCAGTATGTTATAGCTTAATTTAAATGGTCTTTCATAAATTAATTCAATTTCATAACTTAATTTTCATTGGATGACGGCATCACCTCATAAAAATGGAATGAAAGTAATCTTGTCAAATTTGACCAGTTTCTATGGGAGTATCCCTATGGGAGTGCAGTTTTTCTGGAAATGAAAATTGACATGACTATCTTTATCGTGCCAACTTCGCATAGTCTGCTCAACAAAGCCGCCAAAACCGATCGATAAATCGCTAATCCCGCGGTACAATCAGAGCGTTTCTCGCGCTTTTTTTCCTCTCACATACGGCTTGCATTCTATGTGGTGATTGACTATCAAGCGGTGTTCCCAACTAGATTTGCGTGTACATTTTATGTTTCTGTCACTATTTCATGTGCAAAAGTCATGCCTTTACAGTAATGTAGCAACTGGTAATTCAAAAGAAAAATTGAAAATAGAATTGTTATACATTGTATAAGGAAGCACAGTTTGGCATTCCTCTTTAACTTTCCTCACTGTTATGTCCAGCTTAACAGAAATTTGTAGAAGTTATACAAATTGGAAAAACAAAATTCTTCATCAAAATATGACTACATTCGTGTCTCAGAATAACATGGCGCACAGGGGATTTCCACCATGGCACATAAAGAGCTAAATATTCGCTATCATTTTAGACATTATTTCAGCGTCGATCCAACGTTATACCAACCGCTGCTCCCGCTGGGTATGACGTGGAGAAGTAAGATCTAAGGCAAAGGCCAGGGAAAATATTCTCGATCGAGGAAAATGGGGTCGATGGGAATTTTTTTTTTTTTTTTTGTCGAGCCCATCGGCGGTGTGCAGAGGCTAAAAGATCTGTCCGTCAGTCGTCCGTCCGTCCATCGTCCGTCAGTAACGCTACACAAACATAAATTACTCTCTACTGAGACTTTAATTTCAACCATACTTGGAAGAAGTAGTGCTTACACAAAGTTACATATTTTACCAAACATGAAGGTCACCTCAAGGTCAATGATCACAGGCAGGGGTCAACGAATTCTTGGGACCCAATGGTAAGTTTTGACGGCGCGTTACGATTACGGCTCATAACATTTGGTCCCTTGATATGTCCGTTGGTGACCAAACTTGGATGATAGATGTCCCTTGGGGAGTTGAGCGTCATCAAAAGGTCAAAGGTTACAGATAGGGGTCAATAAACTTTTAGGGTCCAATGTTTTTTGTTTTTTTTTTTTGTTGTTTTTTTTTTTTGGTTTATTGGGATTTTTTTTAAAGGCGCATTTCGATTATGGCTCCTAACTTCAGATCTCTATGTCCGTTTATGACCAAACTTGGATGGTAAATGTCCTTTGGGGGGTTGAAGTCCATCACAAGGTCAAAGGTCACAGACAGGGTCAACGAACTTTTAGGGCACAATGTTAAGTTTTTACAGTGTGTTTCGATTATGGTTTGTTTGTTTGTTTGTTTGGTTGGTTTATTTCTGCATTTTCTTTCTCCGAATACAATTGCAAATGAAAACAAAATGATACAGATACATACAAATCAATACAAAAAAAAATCATTTGCGTAACAACATTCAGTCTGAAGTGGCATAATTATGAATCAAAATAACATATTAAGGCTTACTGTATCTAATAACAAAGGAGAAATCAATACAGGGGACCGTCATCATAAGCAGAGCTTGACGTGGATGAGGCCCTATCTGAATATGTGATACCAATGTAATACAACACCAATTATATATGTACTCATAAAACTCTTAATCTTAATACACAAAACACATTTTGCTACAGAAAAAAAAACAGAAAAGAAAAATAGTGACTTGGCGCTTTAGAACAAGAAAAAAAAAACAGCACGCAGCACCATTGACTGCTGCATGGTATAGTAGACAATAAAAGTGTAGGTGTGTGCGAGTGACAGTGCGTCGTGTGTGCAGGTGACAGTGCAAGAGAGAATAAAGGCTGTACATGCCTATTTTGGGGGTA
This sequence comes from Diadema antillarum, assembly GCF_040938485.1. Taxonomy (NCBI): domain Eukaryota; kingdom Metazoa; phylum Echinodermata; class Echinoidea; order Diadematoida; family Diadematidae; genus Diadema; species Diadema antillarum. The sequence continues at coordinate 922,834 of NW_027271575.1, read as the reverse complement.
AGGTATACGCTTTAATGAATGTGTGCAATATCATTATCAAAGAAAGGAAAGGAACGGGAGGGAATGAAAAAAAAACACTTTGCATGGATCAGGGCTTACTGAGACTTCAGAAAAAAAGAAGAAAAAGTACATTGATCAAAAACTACTAACTGGAGACATATTTCAATAATAAATACTTTTTTAAATGAGCTTTAAAGGAAAACAGTGAAGTACACTGCTTTAATTGATCAGGTAGGTTATTCCAGACATCGGGACCGTAATGTCTAATTGATTTCTGAGCTAAAACAGTTTTGGGGTTTACAAGGTGAAAATCTGTCGAACGGCGAGTTGGATATGTGTGTATATTCGAATTTAAGTGAAAAATATTATGAAATAAAGAGGGAAGTTGATTTGTTGCATACTTGTACATAAATATACCTGTTTGTAAAATGTGGATGTCCTGAAGCTTCAAAGTATGCAAACGATGAAATAAAGGATCTGTATGAGATAAATATGTGGAATTAGTAATGATACGAATAGCACGCTTTTGGAGTAAATACAATGAATTCAGTTTAGTAATACTACAATTTCCCCATACAATATTTGAATACAATATATGAGGCAAAATTAAAGAATTATATAAAATAATCAGGGATCGTTCTGATAAGAGATCTTTCAACTTCCAGAGTACACCAATATTTCTTGATAGGGTCCTTTGTAAACAGGATATATGTTCGTTCCATGTTAAATGAGAATCGATTGTAATGCCTAAAAATCTAATAACTTGTTTCTCGCAAAGAGAAAACCCATCAATTGATATGTTGACATTAAGATCCTGTGAGTAGGGTTTTCTAAAATAAACGAAATTTGTCTTATTAACATTCAAAGATAACTTGTTTGATTTAAACCAATTCAATATATTCAATAATTCAGTGTTCAAACGATTAACAAGTGTCCCTATATCATAATCTCATGTAATAATGGATGTATCATCAGCAAAAAGTATAAAATTCAAAGATGGAGAAGAACCTATAATATCATTTATATAAATGTTAAACAACAGAGGCCCTAAAATGGAGCCTTGAGGTACCCCACATTTAATATCAAGTTTGTGTGATTCATAAGACTGAAAACTAACATACTGTTGACGGTTTTGCAAATAATTTATAAACCAGAGCAGAGCGTGACCTCGTTTACCATACGTATTAAGTTTATGTATCAATACTTCATGGTCGATGATGTCGAATGCTTTCGACAAATCCATGTATATACCTATAACATGCTTTTTATCAGCAAAAGCTTCAATCATTTTATCACACATGTGAGCGATTGCATAGTCAGTAGAATATCCACTTCTAAGTCCAAATTGATTGGGTATCAATAAATTATTGGTTTGTAAAAACTGATATAACCTTTTATACACAATTTTTTCAAGAACTTTGGATATACTTGGTAATAATGAAATTGGTCTATAATTACTCATTAATTTAAAGTCATCTTTTTATGAATGGGAATAACTTTTGCAAGTTTGAATGAGTTCGGAAAAATGCCTGTTGAAAGAGACATATTAAATACGTGAGTTAGAGGGCTTGCAATGTAAAAAATTATTTGTTTCAATAAATGAACACTAAGACCATCATGCCCACTCGATTTAGTTGTTTTCAGATTCTGAACAATATTGATTATTTCATGGTCATTGGTAGGCGTGAGAAATAATGAATTTTCACAAGGATTGGGTAAATAATCAGTAAAATGTGTATTACATGAATTCATATTAGATGCTAAACTAGGACCAATATTTATAAAATAATCATTAAATGAATTGGCAATTGTGGTAAAATCAGTAATTTCCTCATTGTCAATGATGATAGAGTTGGTAGTTTCTTTTACCGTCTTTCCCATAAGAGCATTGACAGTTTTCCACAATGAAAAAAGATTATCCTTATTTCTTTCTATATTAGTTGAATAATACAATTTTCGGGACAATCTTATTACTGATGTTAATTGATTTCTATATTTCCGGTATTTCATAAATGAGTTATTACTTTGATTCTTTATTGCTTGCTTATATAACTTATTACGGGTTGATATAGACCGCATAATACCTTTGGTAATCCAGGGTTGTCTATTTTTCTTTAAAGGTTTCCGTTTAACCAAAGGAATATTTCTCTGATAATAATACAATAATCTGCTGATAAATTTTTCATAAGCAGTATCAGCATTGCTTTCATCAAATACATCGTCCCATTCTTCCTGCGCTAAATCAAATATCAAAGAATTTATATTACTTTCTGTTTCCTTATAATACATTTGAGATTTTTTATTTTCAAAATATTGTTTTATTTTCAAAGAACTATTGTTAATGGTAAAAACAGGTAAATGATCGGATATATCATAATAAAATATACCATTTGTGAATTCTGTGTTTATTACATTTGAAAATATATTATCAATAAGAGTTTTTGATGTACTAGAAATTCTTGTTGGGTTGTTGATATGTGGTTGAAATGAGAAAGTTGCTAATAAACTTAGCAACTGCATTGTATGATTATCAGAATTATTTAAAAGATCAATATTAAAATCTCCCATTATAAAAGTGTCTTTCTTTTCCTGAGAAATAATACTCAGAATTTGATCAAAACTTTCTAGAAAACAATCAATGTTATTTCTTGGGGACCTATATATATTACCTATTATTATATTTTTTGCTTTACTGTTCACAATTTCAACAAAAATATCTTCCGTACCCTCGATATGTAAGTCATGCCTGACTTTTATATCAATGTTATTTCTAATGTAGAAAGCAACCCCACCTCCCTTGCCTAAGTAACGATCAGTTCATAACTTTTGATCCCTTTTAACTTCTCATAACTCCTCATAACTTTTGATCCCTAAGTCCGTTTGTGACCAAACTTGGATGGCAAATGTTCCTTGGGGAGTTGAAGGTCACACCACGGTCGAAGGTCATAGGCGGGATCAATGAACTTCCGAGAGTTAGAAAAAAATTAAAATCTTCTACTCAAATGGGTGAAGCACAATTTGGCACTTACCGTGTTTTATATATATATATATATATATATATATATATATATATAAGGGTTACAGCTCGTTAGTCCGAAGGTTCGTTATTCCGAAGATTCATTATTCCGAAGGTTTGTTAATCCGAAAATGAAATAGGGTTTGTTATTCCGAAGATTCATCAATCCAAAAATGAAATAAGGTTCGTTATTCCGAAGGTTCGTTAATCCGGAAATGAAACAAAGCTTGTTGTTTCTAAGGTTCGTTACGGACCCTACATCACTTCAAATCAACGAACCTTCGGAATTACGAACCCTATTTCATTTTCGGATTATTATAACGAACAGCACCATAAAATGTTTACAGCTGACACTGGTCAAGTCCGACTTGTTGGAGGGGAGGACGACACCCAAGGGAGAGTGGAATTTTACTACAACGGCCAATGGGGGACTGTCTGTGACGACTTGTGGGATATAGAAGACGCTAACGTGGTGTGTCAGATGCTGGGCTTTGAAGGCGGCTCAAATTATTCTTGCTGCGCTGGATATGGGCAGGGATCTGGCCCAATTCTACTGGACGACGTTGAATGCAATGGCACAGAGAGGAACTTGGCAGATTGCCAACACAACGGATACAAAACGCACGACTGCAGTCACTCTGAAGACGTTGGTGTGGAGTGCATACCGACAGGTAAATATTAGACTTTTACGTTGCCTATCTCATGCACTTTCTATTTTGTTGAACGGGCTACGGTATATATCACTGTTCGGGATGAAATCGATTGTTTGGTTGGGAAAGGACATTGAAAAAGTTGTTCCATTGCAGAAAGATAATTACTTCTTCAGGGCAACTTTACTATTTTATATATATATATATATATATATATTTTTTTTTTTATGATGAGGAGCATCTACGTCGAAGAGTGGGACTAGAGTAGTAGAAGCCAAAATGTATTATACAACTGCATGTAGCTCTTCGCCTGTAAAGAAAGTGATTTGGTAAGTTGACATTCATCTATGTCTTGAAAGAAACGTCGTGTTTAAGCCCAAGAAGTACGTACATAAAACTGATCCAATTCAGCTCAATTCAAAGTTTATTTCATTTTTCGGCAAAATATAATTATGTTTGACTTCCTTTGAAAATAGAGACTATAAAGGTTAACCCAACATTTTGTCATGAAAAGACTGTACAATAATTGAGGTCTTATAGTGATTGTACATTGTAGTCATGGTAATAAAAAAGTTTTTTTTTTTAAAGTGATCTAAAGATACATGACAAAGAATAAATTTTGCTCAGTTTCTTAATAATCATATTATACATGCACATTTTTTCTTGAGGTATGATGTCTGTGTGGGTTTAAAAAAGAAAGAAATGTTAAAAGTTGGCATAGCCGGAAGGTTGCTAACGATACGTCGAGTGGTAAGCGCATTATACACAGTCTAAAGTTATTGAAATCTATGCCATATCGACAGGAAAAAAAAAAACCCTTCAACGTTAAAATGTCATTGCGAAACAGTCTGTGAAAAATAACTAAAGCTCAATGTTACCGCTGAGTGGTTCAAATTTCAGGTTAGGCACATTAATCTTTCCTTGTCTCTTTGCAATGTAAAGACCGTGTCACACCAGCCTTGCGTGCGACTTGCAAAAAAAAACAATTTTGACTACCAGGAGGTCCCCGTAGATATCCGCACAAAACAGTACCTAGCATGTATCTCAAAAGTAGTCGCCCGGTGGTGCGCACGCATATTTTTTTTTTTTTTTTTACCCGCAACCGTGTTTAGGCCCTGTCACACCTTTCCGGGCAAGCTACTCGGGCTTGTTACTTGTAGGGATTTTCTAGCATACCGGACATTCCTGAGGGCGGAAAAGGATTTGTGCGAGTCAGCGCATGTGTCTTACTTGCTGGACGCGTTATACTTGCGAGTATACTGTGTGACCTTTGTACCAGTCGCGTGGGGGCTGACAACTTAGTGAAGGAATTCATCTAATGGAATGGCTGAAATCTCACAGAATTTCATTATCTTGACTGAATACGGGACTGCGAAGTACCTGCGTGGGAATTGCCTGGGAAGTACTGCCGCTAAGGGTCTCCTACTGGCGTTCTGCGTGGACCTCTACGGGCATTCCCGCGACTCACCCGGAAAAAGTTTTGGTCATGCTCAAAACTTGGCTGCGGTTAAATCGGACTTGCGTGAGCACCTCCGGGCAACTACTCGCTAGATACTGTCAGGTGCGGACCAACTGCGGAGAGCTCCTTGGAGTAAATTTGTTTCCCCGCCAGTCAAGCCGCAGAAGTTCCCCCGTACGGTATGACAAGGCATGAATGAAAATTGCAAACATTCTTGTTCGCCCGCTGAAAATCTTCTACGTGCTGGAAACTACCTCCTCGCCACAAGCCCACGTTATGGTGTGACACGGCCTTAACACTCTTCACGATAAGATAGTGATAACATAGCCTTAAAAAAGGACAGACAGGGAATCGTGATGTTACATCTGCTTGCATACATACACCTCTCACCTATAAGTAAAATATCGTTTACCAGTATTTTGTTTGTATCAATCTCTATAGCTCGAGTTAATACCGTCTTCACATTAAAGGGGATGGCGAGTAACTGATCAGTGGGAATCAGTGGGAATGCTGGGGGATGATTTTTCCAATCCTTGTGGGATTCATTTAAGAGTACTCTCTAAAAACAATCGAGAGAAAATATTCACTCTTAAAAGAGTGAATACAAAAAAAAAGTGAACTTTGAGTGAAAATATTCATTTTCACTCAGTTTGGAGTGACTTCAGGGATCACTCAAAGAGTTTGAAGTGATCCCTGAGGTCACTCTAAAACGAGTGAAAATTAACATTTTTACTCAAAAATCAACCCAATTTCACTCTAATTTCACTCTTTTTATATTCAATCGTTTAAGAGTGAATATTTTCACTCGATTTTTTTAGAGAGTACATTACATATCTATTGTTATGTACAAGTTATTTAAATGGTCTGATATTCAAGTAACGTGCAGTTTAATGTTTCCAGGTCAGCATGCCTGTACAGTGACGGGGCATTAAACTGCACATTACCTGAATGTGAGACCGCTCTAAAGCAACTACTTTTCACACAGAAATAGAATGTACTCTTAAATGAATCCCACAAAGATTGGAACAATGATCCCCCAGCATTCCCACTGATCAGTTACTAGTCACCCCCTTTAAGGAATGGCAAATCTGTAATTGTAAGAAAAAATGTGACCGTGCACCTCAAAACGAACATGAAGTCGCACACACTGACTTTGCGTGAGGACTGAAAATAAGTGAAATGGGTCAACCTACCCGATCTTGACCTTTTCATATTTTGTGAAAGAGCAGGTCTCCTTTAACATTATGCTAAAATTTGGTATCATAAAACGGGCGGCAAAGTGTGTTTCTTAGCAGTTTATGTCGAACATTTTTTGGTAGAATAGTGTGATTAGGTGTATTTTAGTGTCCCTTTTTCATTTCTGAAAAACCTTGTACACACTCTTCACTTTCAACTCCAATAACTTTTGAAGGGTTAGGGCTACTGCTTTGGAAGTTGGCATTGATTATGGACAGAATGTGCTAATGAGGCATGTATAATTTCAATTTAATCCAATAATTTCTTCATTGTTGTCACTCCGGTGGTTTACTTCCTGTTTTTTTGTCCCATTCTTCGCACAGCAAGCAAGGTTTGGTAAAGATTAAGCGCTTAAATAGACACTGTACTTCAGAGCCTCTTTTCTCAGTACACACTTTTCCTGAGTTTGTGCTTTCTTTCCAATATTTAGATAGGTTAGGAGAGTCAATTTGACTTGAAGTATACATCATTTTAGAGCTTAAAGTCTGCTCTTTCAGAATTCGGTCTTAAGTAAAAATTCATGTCTGGCGACTTTTTGTTTGTTTTGAGGTGCAGGGTCACAAATGGTATTTCCATCCTAAATGTTTGTGACACCTTACAGTTCCACGTAATGTGTTCAATCGTTTCATTCTCAGTACATCCAAATGAACATAAAGGGGAATGAATAACTTCATTTTAAACAACTTATAGTCTAGAGATAATATGTTATTAAGTATCTTGAACTGAAATTCTCTGCTTCTTGCATCTATTGACGCTTGCACCATGAATTTTCGTACTTTACAACATCCCGCTCTGTCATATCAAAGGTAGACTGCATTCTAAAAGTACTAACAGGCGTCTCATATTAAAATTCTACCAACACATCATAAAAACATATGCTCTTTATTCGGACACTCAGACGTAAACATTCCGGAAGGACAATGTCTTTTACGATTAGCTGAAATTCTGTACTAACTGATAAAATCCGAAACAGCCGACCAAATACCTTATAACCTCAGGTAATCATTACTATCAATACCATATTCTATTTGTAAGATACGAAACTCTTTAAGACAATCTTCAGGGGCTATAATTTGTTGTAGCAGGCATATATCCTTGTACAACATTGTTTTGTGAAAATGAATTATCCTTTTGTCAATCTTAATATCGGCATTGTTCTAAATATTATCTGTGATCTGAAAGCTTGATTTTCCATTGGTATATGGATATTGACAGCCATTTCTGCAAAAGAAAAAAAAATGAAATCTGGGTATATTCGGAGAAAATTGCTCATTTCATAATTGCCATTGAAAATACAAATTTTGCCATATTCATATACAATGTAAGTCATATTTCAGGACTTGACACCATACTTGTGAGTTTTCAGGTTTCATCAAGGTCAACCCTTGTGCATCGATTTAAAAAAATGCATTTCTAACAAGATCAGACCGCCCTTGATCAATTCGTGTATCATCACACTACGTTTAATTCGATCTGGGCCATTCCACAAAACGTCATAAAACATTCCTTTTGAATCTCCTTTACTATTTTCTTAGAAATGATTATGGAGGCAAAAAAAGTGAATATACATGTATTTTGAAATTCCGCAGATTTTAAGAATAGATGTTTTTTTTTTTCCGAACAGTGAAAGTTTTCTTATTTTCCATAAATTCAACAGTTTTCTCTATCCAGACATCAATTCGTCCATTTTATCATTTTGAAATCTCTCTGCGTTATAACCGACATACTGTAAGTTCCCAACATTTTGATCATGTTCATAACACGAACTTCATATTTTAACACGTTTTTAACGATCTTGATTCCTTAACAATGTCTTTTCTTGGTCACATTTCAAACTGGAGCATATACAGAATTGATCAAGAATTTTGAGTAAACTGTCGATAGATGGGGCATCGCAACAAAACGAACAGAATTCATCGGCATAAAGTGACAATTTGAACTCTTTGTCGTTAATTGTGATGCCAGGTACATCTTGTGAGGAGCGCAGATGGATTGCAGCTAGTGTCTCTAATAGAAAGATAAACGAATAAGGGGACGAAGGAGCAGTTTGTCTGATACATGTTACCTGGAAATAGCCACTTGATGTCCCATTGTTTAGTACATCCTTCGATATTTGAATATAAAGTTTTTATCCATCTATTGAACGACGGACCAAATCCAAAAGCTTCTAATGCATGGTACATAAATTCATAATTGATAGAATCGAATGCCATGTGAAAGTCAATCGATACAATAAAACCATCTCTGTATTCAGTACGCAAAAAAAAAAGAGACATATCATGCACATTAAGTACATGTATAACCTTGATTAAAGTGCGAAAATGGAGAGACCCACTGAAATGACAGAGCTTGTTTATCATGGGCCCCTCTGGGAAAAAAATACATCGATGGAAATATAAATTGAAGCATCGTAAATACGATTAAAAACAAGAAGAGGAAGAAGTCTAGAAGCCCACTGAAAACTAGATTAAAAGATAAATACACTCATACTTTGATAGACGCGAACAAACGTGAAACAAGACGAAAAAACAAAACAACTACTGAGGAAAAAGCTGTACAGGACAAAACAGAATGGACAAGACTAACAAACACAACACAAAATAGCAAAGAAAAATGCACAACGGAGACAGTGATCTTCGGCAGAAACATGTCAAGAGAAACAGACGATAGCTGCGGTAAAAAAAAAGAGTAGTATTGTGACGTCTGAAAAAATAGGAAAAAGAGGGACGTTTGGACAAGAGTAACATACGGAAATTAACTTAGGGAATACACAAATCTCTTGGTATGGAATCTATGAAATTTTGTTCGTTGTAGTCAAACATTTGTATTTGAATCTTAAGCTGCCTGCAGTTACAGCGGATGATTTGCTGTTTTGTGTGTGTGTGTGTGTGATTTCTATATACCTTGTATACGGAAATTCTGCCTTATCTTATTTCCACAATTTTCCAGTACTCAAATTTACTATGCGTAATTTCGCATGCGCTTTTTGTCTGTTCAACATTTCAATAAAATGGCCGGTATTCAAGTGCGACTTGTAGGAGGGGGGGACGAAACCCAAGGGAGAGTGGAAATCTACTACGATGGTCAATGGGGGACTGTCTGTGATTACTCTTGGAGCATCGAAAACTCCAACGTGGTATGCCGGATGCTTGGTTTTGAAGGCGCCCTGGATTATTCATGCTGTGCAATGTATGGTCAGGGTTCTGGCCCGATTCTGCTGGAAAACGTCCAATGTGACGGCACGGAGAGTAACTTGGCAGATTGCCGACATCACGAATATGGAGCGCCCGACTGCGGACACCATCAAGACGTTGGTGTCGAGTGCATACCGACAGGTGAATGTTACATCCTTTTTGCCCGTCATCCTCTTTTCAGACGTCCCACATAATTACACACGTACATAACTAAATTCACCGAACAGATTATGCTGACCGAATTTAAACCATTGGAATGACAAGCGTCAGAGAAGTAATTACTTCCTCACTGCAAGGTTATTATCAGATATTTTTTTTTTTTCATTTTGCTTGGTGAAGAGAAGAACTGTGAAAGAAAAGAACAAGAGTTTCGTGATTTAATAAGCCAAAGTGAATAGCTCTCGCCTGGCAGTGCCTGATAGGAAACTGAACGGTAACTTTACAACATCAATCACATCAACTAAATGTTTAGTCATACTCTCAGGAAGTGATCAAGTAAAACAGAATAAAGAAGGAAATACCGTGAGACCATAATCATTGCATGCGGCCATTTGTTAGTTTTATGATGTATGGTCACATATAATGTCCGAAGTTTGTTTGTTTGTTTGTTTGTTTTTGTGGGTTTTTTTTTTTGGGGGGGGGGTGTTTGTTTTCTAATTTACCAATTGTAGATAAAACCCAGCATTAGTTCTTTCAAATTGATTTGGAAATCTTTCATTGTCTCTTATCGTACAGAATTTACTGATTGGGTCTCTTCAGGAGACGGAGACAATGAACTAACAGCACCACCACTCAACGGTGAGATATGTCGTGATGCAGGGGAATGATAAGAATGTATGAAATCGCTGTTGTATTAACTTTAACACAAGTATCCAAATACCCACTGTTTAGTGTTAAGTTTCATACATAGATGACGAGAAATACTAGGAAAATAAGCTTCTTAACCGCATTGTTTTTCTAGACAGATACGCAAAATCTAACTTCTAACTAGAAATAGAAGTTCAAATTATTATAGGAAACACTGTTGTGTTTTTTCGTTTAGGTTTACGAGTCTTCCTATATCGTATTAGTTTGTATAGTTATGCAGTTTCTGAATTAAAAAAAAAGAAGAAATATCTGTGGTGTTGAAGTAGTGAAAAATTAAATACACATTCAATTCCATCATGATTACGACGGTAATCGCGACAGTGGTCCACTACACGCATTGAGTCAGCCGGGGAAACAAATATTTCCGATTTGAAAGGTACGGTAAACAATTGACTGGTTTATCATCCATGGCACATAATGCACCTTATATCAAGTGGGTTGAATAAAGGTCTCATTCCAAGTTCAGAAAAAAAAAAGACCTTGTGATCTATCTTTGTCGCATTCTTCATAGGGCATAACTTATATATATAATAGTTATGTGTTTGTGTTCTTTTTCTTTTGTGCATATTGTTTCGTTACGACAGAGGGCATAACCTCAGCCTCGACAGATAGCACGTCCAGTGATTAGATCCAACGCACACGCACACCTGATACTTCTTCTTCTTTAGGTATTTTCTTACGTAATTATTCATCCGACTTGTATGGCAGGGGTAAATTCCTCTTCTTGTAACAGGGATATCCACTGGACTCCCGAAATATCGAAATTTCATTATAACCAAACAGATAAAGAATAACAAAACATAAAGCCAATCATGTTACCGCCTGAATGTTTACATAGTTGTAACCCAAATTTCGTGATAGCCGTGTCCCTTTTAACGCAGTGGCGGACCCAGAGATGGGCACACCGGGCTCGCCCGCCCCCTCTTTATTATTTTGTTGAAATAAAATGAAAACAAAAATGGGGGGCGCTTCTGCCCCCTTTAATTTTGTAAAGGCGCCCCCCCCCCTTACAGAATTTCTGGATCCGCCTCCGGAATTATTGTTTATTTTGTAGCTTTTATGCCTCCGCCACGAAGTGGTGCCAGGGGCATTATGTTTTCGGGTTGTCCGTCCTTCCGTCTGTCCGTAAAGAATTTTGTGGACAGCGTAACTGAAAAAAAAAACCCTTTGAGGTATCCTAATGGAACTTAACATGTATGTGTATATTAGGGAGTGAAGTTGTGCCTGTCAACTTTTTGGGTGCACACGCTCAAGGTTAAAGGTCAAGTTAAGGTCAAGGTCAATTGCTCAAAATTTCACTATTTCCCCCATATCTATGCAATGCCGGAAGATATTTTCTTGAAACTTAAGGGCTTTTTACACTTGCGTTTCTTAACCCCGGACTTTCTCTGACCCAGGACTATCGTTAGTCCCGTACCAATTTTTTCAGCTTTTTACACTCGCCAATTAGTCCCGTACTATCTCTTGTCCGGGGCTAAGGAGAAAACTGACCTTTTTACACTCGTATTTCTTAGCCCCGGACTTTCCAAACCACATGAATATTCATGATTACGCTGTGTACTGTACACGTACACGCACGCACCGGCAGCACTTGATTACCTCGTTTCTGATTGGTCAGTGAGGGTCGGACTTCGTCTCCGTCGCTTAGCCCAGGATTATATTTTCGTTCTGTTTACACTCACTTGCTTGGCACCGCAATTGCGGTGCTAACCCCTGCTATTTTGCAAAAAATTTACAAGTGTAAAAAGCCCTTAAGTGTTTCATTTACCCAATTAAGACTCTCTGGTGGACGTTTGGGGTCATGAGGTCAAAGGTCAAAAGGTCATGTGAAATGCTAACATTTCACTTTTTTCTCCATATCTTGGAAATGGCTTAAGGTATCTCACGGAACATAGTACATATGCACGTACTGTGTACTGGCAGTGATTATCTAGGAAATGTGGGTTCATTGTGTTTCGAGGTCAGGGGTCAAAGGTCAAGGGCAACGCTTCAATATTTTACTGTTTCCCTCATATTTTTGCAATGCCTGCAGGATTAGTTTTTTAAAACTTGGTGTATGCATGTATAACCCAATAGAGATTCTCTGGGAAGGTTTTTTTTTTTTTTTGCCAAAAAGTTCAAAGGTCAAAGATCAAGAGAGAGTGCTGAACTTTACTTCTTCCTCCATATCTCGTGGCTCAAGTTATATTGAAACTTAATACATATCTATGCATGTTCTGCGTTACAGTGATCTCTTATGAATTTAAGGGTCAAAGTTCAAGGGTCGAAGGCCAGATGAAAATGGTAACAATCTATTCAATACAAAAATTGCACTTTTTCCACGTAGTTGGAAAATTCTCATTGCATAAGCTTATGAAACGGTCAAAGTCAAGTTACAGTCCTAAAATCCAAAAATACATGCTCTCCCATTCATCCAATTAAAGCTAGGTCAAGGAATGTGATCATTCAACATTTTTGTGACAAATATGTCATTTTAATATTTTGCCAATTTTGTGAAAAGGTAATCACACATTGTTCACATGTACTGTAGACCTATTGGGAGAATCATGCATTATTGCGGACGCATACCAGACGCATAGCGACATTTCTAGTTCTTTTCGTGTTCTTAGGTTTGTTTGTTGTTGTTTGTTTTTTTGCATGATTTCACAAACACCTTGAAATCTGAAAATACTTTAAATCTGGAGAAAGAAAAACGGTAGAATTTGGAGTGCCCTAAGAACCTATGTGTGCAGTTAGAAAAAGGTGGAAAATACGAAGAATCCACAGTGCAAGCATTAATTGATTGAGTGGGAACTTCATAGTTGTTACGCTTCATCTGCTACTACCATTAATACTACAAGAAGGAACTTGTAATGAGCCGTTTAAAACAAAACTCTCGGATCACGAATGCTTGCAGAAGACCATGTCAAATGCTAAACCTATTTAAAACATTACACCAATAAATCACAAATTGCAATACTACCTTGAATCAACTAAAATTGATGTTAAAAAAATGCGATTTAAGTAGAAGTCTGACAAAGCAATATTGGGTGCAAAAAAAAAATCGCGATCATGTGTATTGAACCACGTTTCTCCCAAACCCAGTACATTCAATCTATTGTCAATCACGAAATCACCCATATCAGCAGTTTTGTTCGTGTGCAATGTTATTGCCGGCATGAGCTTGTCTTTGTTTAAAGTGGGTTCAGTCTTCCAGGCATGCTGTAAATCATTGCTTTTGTTGCAAGAATCTTATTTCTGCCAAGAGTTCTTAAAATGGTGCATCAAGTGAGGAGAGAATTTATTCTAAGTCTCTGGAATCGAGTCTTTACTTGTCTGGAGATCAGTGTTGAAAAGGGTACCACAGTTTGTCTAGAGTAAAGATATGAATGGCAGCTGACTGTGTCCATGCAGCACTAATCAAAAAGAGCAAAAGCAACGCTAAGGCTATTGAGACAGCTCACAGTTCGAGCTCCACTGCCTCTGCACAAAATTGCATCAGTGAAAACTGAACGTTTCAAACCAAAATTGATATAAACTGATATTAGGTATCAGTTTTCAAGAAAAAGAGTCAGGTAATCTACATTAAAGTGTCCCCCCCCCCAAAAAAAACAAACAAACAAACAAACAAACAAACAAACAAACAAACAAAACAAAACAAAACAAAACAAAACAAAAAAATAAAACAAAGCAAAACAAAACAAATCTTGTACTATATCAGTCCATAAAATCCACATACATTCTTAGATAAAAATAAATCGAAGAAAAAGTATAGAAAAAATTATAATATTGCACAGCTTACCAAAATTACGCTACATTAACTTCTACATAGTCTTTTTTTTCTGTCAGTCAGTATGTATTCACCTTTTTGATATTTTGAAGGTCTGTTTTGTAAACATTTATTTGTTTATCCATTTGTTTCGTCAATTTCTGTAAGATCTTAAATGTTAGTATATGCATTAATATAATAGTTTTCCTCTATCGATCTATCCAACTAGCGGTCAACTATATGAGCACCGCCGTAGTACATGCCTGAGCATCATGGGGAGTAGTATAGCACTGCGTGGTGTCAATGTCTTTTATGTCATCTACTACAACGTTTCGGCGAGCCATGTTAACATAGGTACCCCACGCATCTTTCCTTCATCTCTTTCATCCTCAATCCCGCCATGATGACCTCAGGTGGCAAGGTCACATAAACCAGACTGACGGGACTTCTGGTTTCTGTGGATACTGTCCAAGTCGTCTCTGAGCACTTCGAGTTTTTTGTTAGCTAAATTGTACATCATTTTTAGCTGGTAGATTTGTATATTTGATATTATGTAAGAGGCTGATTATTCTTCTTCTTGTGTTTTGTAGTGTTATTATTCGACCGTTATCTATGTACGTTTTATATAAATCTTTATATTTAGTCGGATCATTAATAATCGCATGAAAAAGTAGCATTTTTAGGACAGTCAGCCAATTTCTCTTTTCGATCATTCAGACTCGCTTTCCGTGGTTCTACGATTTACCATGTAAAAAATGTTTTTAGAAAATAAAGAACATTTCCTTTTTAGATGGTGCCTATCACAGGATACATGTCTACCTATCTACGTAATTGTGATTTTTTTTTTTACTGTTTCACTCATATATTTGTATTTTGTAGTGTGTTTGAACATTTAAATGTGAGGTTTCGGAATCAAAGTAGTTTGTCCAATTTAGCAGCGAAGGGTTAGCGACATGGGCAGTTGCGGAAAGAAGCTAAAATACCCATGGGAGAATTATGGTGAGGGCATGCCATTATACAACATTTAGAAAAGCGTAAAATGAGTTCCATCACAGCGGGAAAATGAAAATAATCCAGCGAATATGTTCGGTTGTATAAACACCGGTACAAAATTGACCGCCAAAATATCTATTTAATGTATCTTACAACTTTGCCGAATATTGGGTGGAGCTGTCGAAGAGCCATGGGTATTTTCTTTGTTTTGTTTTGTTTTTTGATAATCATGTCAACCGTCTTTTTTTTTAACTTTTCATTTTTTTGAAGTCTTGAGATTACGGATTATACACAGGTGCAGTCTTTGTAGATTTACAAAAAGCTTTCGATATGGTCCACCCTACATGCCTGCTGAATAATCTTTGTACAATAGATACTAGAGGTCCCTCCCTCAAATGGTTTGAAAATCATTAATTGACCGAAGTATAGTTACTAGTATAGAAAGGTTATTGTATCTCTGAAGACCGGGATTTTGGGCTCGGTGTACCACACGGATTGATATTGGGTCGGTTGTTGTTCATTATTTTATTTTGATAAATGACTTAATTTCTAAATTTCATTCATGTAAAGTGTATTTGTATGTGCATGACACTTCTATTTTTTTCTCACAAAGATCCACCAACAGCGCAAAACAACTTTGAATAAGACATTTTTCATCCTATTATATGGCTTGATTTGTAGAAACAGACTGAGCGCTAATTATGATAAAACTGAGAGAACGCTCATTGATGGTGATAGACATATATATTATGTTGAAAGGATACAACAGTTTGGAGTTGAGTATCAAAGGTCACGAAATCAATCAGGTGAAAAGCTGGATATAACTAGGAATATACATCGATGCCTTACTTAAATGAAACGTGCATGTAGGTTGTGTGAAAATGTAGGCCGGACGATTTCCTTCCCTTGTCGTTTAAGACATTTCATAAACAGGAATTGCATGACATTGATATACCGCAATGGTATGCTTCCTCATTGAGATTCTGAAAGAGCAGACTTTAAGCTTTAAAATGATGTATAACTCAAATCAAATGGACTCTCCTAACTTATCTAAATATCAGAAAGAAAGCACAAACTCAGGAAAAGTGTGAACTGAGAACAGAGGCTCTGAAGTACAGTGTCTATTCAAGCGCTTAATCTTTACCATACCGTGCTGGTTGTGCGATGAATGGGACAAAAAAAAAACAGGAAGTAAACCACCAGAGTAACAACAATGAAGGGATTATCAAATTAAACTGAAATTACGCATGCCTTATTAACACATTCTTTCCATAATTAATGCCAAGTTTCAAAGCAGTAGCGCTATCCTTTCAAAAGTTATTAGAGTTGAAAGTGAAGAGTGTGGACAAGGTTTTTCAGAAATAAAAAAGGGATTCTAAGAAACACCTACTCACACTATTCTACCAAAAATGTTCGAGATAAACTGCTAAAAAAAAACCACACTTTTCTGCCCGTGTTATGATACCAAATTTTAGCATAATGTAAAAGAAGACCAGCTCTTTCAAGAAATATGAAAAAGTCAAGTTCGACTAGGTTGACCCATTTCATTTATTTTCAGTCCTCACGCAAAATCAGTGTGTGCGACTTTATGTTCGTTTGCGGTGCACGGTCACAAATGAACGTACTGCAAAAACTGCAAAACAGAGTAGGAAGACTATTTTTTAAAGTGAAATCACACTTTTCTGTTATGTCAATACATGGCATGTTACAGATGGGAAACAAACCCCTTCAAACATCTCATAATGAACTGATTATTTTTAAGATTTTGAAAAATTTAAACAACCACTTACATATACGAAAATAATTGATATATTCTTTTCCCCCAAACTCAACCAATTTCGTCACCATAGCCTCAGCCTTCCAAAACCTTGAACAAAACTTTTGCAATCATATTCTACAGGAGAGACAAACCTAATTATAATAGCCTTCCGCATGCTGTCCGTGACTGCACGTCTCTGATTGATTTTAAACCGTCCCTTTCTGAAGTCAGTTAATCTTGATCACGACAATCCACCTTTTTGCTTGGATACAGAAAAAAATAGTACTTACACACCAGCAAAAAGTTTATATTGCCTTGTGATTTTGCACAATATATGACATCTCATGAAACTACTATAACTTTATATTTTCATTTCTATGAACCTTCACACTCAATTATTCATCTTAACCCTGTATAGCAGGTCCCCATGGAAGACCAGCTGATTTGCCTGATTATGGGCAATCAAAGCCGTTATCTTTGTTTAATCCTACATAATATTCTACTTTTTTCTTGATATATTGATAATGCGTCTTACACTTCATTTGCTATTTATGTATGTATATTCATTGTATGTATGTATCATCTTCCTGAAAACCTATGTCTTTTATATCTGTGTGTATGTTTATGACGGAAGTTAGACAATCAAACCGACGTTTTGAAAGAAAAAATAAACAAAAAAGAAAATTTTGATGGATCTAATAAGTTCATTACATCTGTCAATAGAAAGTAGATGAACTTTTACAAATTCGATAGGAAACGCGAACTTATATATTCTAAACTTGGTATGTCTATCCAACACCTGCTTAGAAAATAAGAAAGAATAAAAGTATATATGCGCGTGTACTGTAATATGTGCAACACAGGGCTCAAAAGTATAATAATATTTACTGCATTATGAAACAAAAAGAAATATTAAGATGGTATTTTTGTTTCCCTATCTGTTCTGAATAGTAGCTTTGGGATTATTAGTTTAGCTGGTGTAGAAAATGCCGATAATAGCTGCGCTCTACATCGACTTCTGATCAATAGCATGGAATACGCTGTACGCGTGGTATGCAAGGCGTTTCCTATTATTATGTAGTAATCAAGTCGCTATTGCATTTCTCTGTGGATGTCTTACAGATACAACAATTGCAGACCTGAATATAAGAACGACTAAGGTCCAATTTTTGGCCAAATTCAGTTTGACATGGGAAATTGTAGCTTATGCATGGACTCATCTTATGTATGAATGATAGATCCTAATTACCCGCGGAAGTGCCCGAGATGAATGAGTTAAATCTTATATGAATGTAAAGAATGAAGGACTTGGGTCATTTTTACGTTCATATTATAGCACCTTCTCTCATCCTTCTCTCATCTCTATAGCAGAATATCATGTATATGATTCAAAGAACAACCCAAGTCCATCACACAAAATGGCCTCTCCACAATTAATGTGAATGACTTAGTGTTAATTGTCAAAATATGTTCTAATTTGTATGTACAATCGTCCATGGACTTGGGTCGCTCTTATTATTCAGATACTCAATTGCTTGCTGTGATACGAATCATATCATAATGCAATCACATCTTCATGTCATATCAATGCAAGGTGTGTTATTCATGACACGCGAACCAGATGCCTTTATACATCTCATATTGTGCTAACCTCACGTCACTACTATTTCTATACTCGCGCTATTTTTGTGGTGAAAATAATAAATTGCTTGCTGCGATATAAACCTTGTCATGTCGTAGTCATTACAGTTCTGAAACGACTTGTGTAAAATGTTAAAGAACACCGTGTGCAGTGCGTGTGTATGGAGAGGATTAGCACGTGTACTAGACCGATGTATTTTCGATTTATAGAGTGAACGTTTTTCATTTGCTTTGTCCAGCCCATATGTATTCCTAAATTTTTACCTTAACTCTTTATGTGCCGCGTTCGCACGTCCGACTCAGTCGACGGCGTGCCAACTTCGCATATTCAGCTCAAACGCACAAACCCGCCCAAACCGATTGATTAATCGCCAATGATGCCGTTATACAATGCAAGCGTTTATCGCGCTTCCATTTCTCTTACATATAGCATGCATTTCATGTTGTGATTGACTAAAAAGCGGTGCTCCTTACAGGATTTACGAGTTGATTCTAAGTTTCTGTCACTGTTTTCCGTGCAAAAGTCATGCCTTAACGGTAATTTAGCTACAAGTCAAGTGAATGAAAAGCACTCATGGATTTGTCATACAATTTACATCAGAGCAAGGCTTGCCATTTTCTCTACAACTTTACTCACTATTATGTCCAGCTTAACAGAAATCTTTAGATGTAACATAAATATTTGAAAAACAGAATGTTTTCTAAAAGCATGAAAACGTTGGTGTCTAATATGGAACACAGTGGGTTTCCACCGTGGCACACCAAGAGTTAAAGGCAAGGACTGCTATGTGCGGGACAAGACTAGGGCTCAATTCTCAGTTTCAACCTGACGAGTTTTGTTAATGTTTTCTTTTATGAACTTAGCAGATATCATCCCTTGGCTGATACAATCTTAACCCATTGAGGACGGGCTGATTTGGATACAACACTCATTTCGATCCCATAGACACTTGCCCGAGTATACTCGGGACTCGTCCTCAACGGGTCAATTAATCTACTCAATTGGGTATCATGTTCCCTTCTCCACGGGACCCCTATAAATGCATCCAATGTCACCCAATTAACTCTTTATAAGCCATAATATAAATCCCCTGTGTGCCACATTATTCTGAGACACCAACGTAGTCGTGCTTTGGGAGAACATTCTGTTTTCAAATCGATGCAACTTGTGAAGATTAATTTTGTGTTATCCTGGACACGTAATGAGCATATTTGGCAGAGAAAATGCTACGTTTTGCTTTAATGTAAATTGTGTGATAAATTTATTGTTGCTTTTCTTTCAAATGACCACTAGCTACATTATCGTAGAGGCATGAATTTTGCACACAAAACAGTGATAAAAACTGGAAATGTTCTCACAAATCCTCTAGGGAACACCCCTTGATAGTCAATTACCCCGACAAATGCAAGCTACGTGTGATAGGAATGGAATAGCGAGAAACGATTGGATGGTACTGGCGATTTATCCATCGGTGTGGCGGGTTTGTGTGTTTGAGCAGAATATGCGAAGTTGGAACTCCGTCGACTGAGTAAGGCGTGCGAACGTGGCACAGAAAGAGTTAACAAATCTTTGCAAGAGTTATTATCGTTTCTAAAACAAGGTATACTAGACATTATAGACTGTGTTATTATTACATTATGTTCACGTTGGGTCTGGAGGTGCCCTCCGTAGAGTATTGGGACCAATTTCACATTTCAGCTGTTTAAAAACGCCCATGACTGACTTTCACAAATTTAAGCAAGGAGTATCCCAAGTATGGTAAGATTTAATTTGTTCAATATAGGGCACCCTGGTCCTCCGTGGATCCCTAATATGCCCAAAACTCCAAAAGAATTTTACACAACAAAAATGATAGAACTTACTTTGTACTTTGTGTTTGATAAGGCATTCCTGATTTCGGTTTCAAGCTAGCTTGTTCATAACGAAGGCTAGTGCGTATCTATCGGGAACGGACGGGGTGGGGTGGGGTCGGGGTTGAGTTGGGGGCGGGAGGACTAAGTTAGTACCTTTTTCCACATTTTCATCTGCTTCTTGAAAATCCAGTAAAAATATTTCATCGAAACCTGCGAAGATGTCTTGCGTCGTAGAATGACAGAACGTACTTATACAATTATAATTCGGCATCTTGTCTAACAATGTGGACCCACTGAGAATCTTAAACCAAAATGTTTCTTTCTATTAAGAAAAAAAATAGCAACAAAGAACACTGTAAGTAGAATGCACACTATGTGATTATGTTATTTTCAAGTATGTTAATGGTAGATTATAGTGGATCTAAATTTATGTCAGGGATTGCCTCGTAAGGGTCCGGTCAATAGTGTCGGTCAGTTTTTGAAAGTTTGATCCTGTTTTCAAAAACGCATGGTACATTTCTTACAAACTATTACCGCCATCAGTGCTACAAAACATTATGTATAATAGACCACATGCCTTCCAGGCATCTCATAAACATATTCGTACTAAATCACTAAAATCTCAGCTTGTGTTGTGAACGGAAATGCAAGTATAATAGGCCTACTGTGACTTCTGCTTCTTTATACCCTGTTACTATATGAATAAAATTTATATGACACAAATCAATTATTTTTTAGCTTCATCGAGCAAAGTGACATGAAAGCAACATTAACCAGATTTCAGAAAGGAAATAATGTTCTTAATGGGAAATTTCATGATGTAATGATTTGAAAGAGAGAGAGACAGAGATAGCTAGATACTAAGATCATAAATTTAAAATGAAATCATTCTTTTATGGGGAAAAAAATCATATTTGATATGTAAAGTGCGCTCTGGGCAAGGTTTTAACATTTTCAGATTCTTTTTGCAAACACCAAAACGGATTTTTTTACGAAACTTGGCAGGAATAATCCATGACTGACAAAATCTCAGATTGTTAGAGTGGAAACCATGCCTCTCCCCCGGTCCCCGCATTTTCAGTTCATTGATTTTGACCAAAAAGGGTAGGTCCTACACAAACAAAATGACAAGCAAAGTACAACAAAGGTAGACATTTGTAGTAAATCTGGTGAATCTCTTAACATTATATTTGAATTACATGATTTTGAAGTCTTTACTGTCATATGGAATTCAATTCAAGATTGATTGGTTGACGATGTGTAAGTTATTGCTCTCAAATATCAAAAGCAAGGGCAAAATTGATTTTACAAGGGACAGACAAATACGAGTATCCCTTACTGAATTATGCATTCTTGGTTTCAGAGGTAATCAGGAAATTTTAATCTGTATTTTCGAAAAATTATCAATCAGCTCTCAGCAATAGAATATTGACGGAAAATTGTAATTACATGTTTGCTCAACTGTATGCTATCTAATGTTTTGATATGTCATAATCAGGACCCATAGCATGTGAACCGTGAAATATTATTGATTATAATGTGGCATTACAATTCAGGCTGTCAAAGAGGTATCGATCCATGGGCTGCTTACACACGTTACAGCTGCCAAAACAAAATATAAGTGTATGCACCTGAGTAAATAATCGAAAGGTTCATCAAAATGAGGTCAAGATCTTGGTAAACTCGTTTGTAATAATTATGTTTGGGCTGACATGATTTTTGTCGACCTCATCGTCTCCAGTTATTGCCTTGACACCTAGAACTTATTATGCGGTCATGTGACCTTACTGACGTCTATGGAAACGGGATTATGACTGTATGAGGCTTACTTTACAAAACGGTCGTTTGATGGTTCCCCATCAAGATTGGTTGATCCAATTATGGCATTCAGAAAACCATGTCAATTAGCATTATATTCATATGTATGTATATATGGATGTATTTGATCTTATATTCATAATCTATACATAGGCTTTATGTTGTCCTCGTGTAGTGTGGTGAAATTTGAGGAAATAACTGGTGGCATTTTCGAGTGAAAATTTATATAGATCTATAGATCCGATTTATCTATTACATAATGCTCAGCACAGAAAGAAGGTAAACATGTTTATATTTCTCATAGAAGAAATGTGACTTGAAGGTAATGTATTATATAATATAATTATGAAAAGTAATTTAATTGGCTATCGTCCTGGTTAGTCAGTAAAAAGGGAGACATTACGTATGAGTGGAGACCTTTGCTTTTTCTCTTTCAAACCACGAAAGTAAAAATTGCAAGCAAAAAGTTAACAAGATGTCATTCAATGTGTAAGTACATGCTCTTCCATGTGTCAATAAGAACAAAAGACAATTTTAACACCATAAAAACATCAATTATTAAAGTTACAAGAGTAAACCTATAATCTCTACAGTAAGTATCTTTTAAGCCCAAAAGATCAATAGAGGCTAAAATGATGGAGGAAAATTAAGAATCCAAATCCAAATTCAAATGAAATTAGAGATGAAGCAATAGTTACAAAAATAGCAGGAATTTGATTTGATTTCTCAAATCAGAAAAATTGTAGATAATATTTAGTTCTTGAACTTATCTCATGAATTCTTCAATTACGATATCAAAGGAATTAGATAAAGATATTTTGTTCATTTAATCATCCTTGTCCCCTCACTCCCTATATCATTTGAAGTTTAGGTTAACAGAAAATTCTTATTTCCCCCTTTAGTTTCCCACTTTGATTTTTGTGAGGTTATAAGAAGATAAAGAAAACAAAAACTTTTCTTTTTTTGCCATATCATTAGTGTCACTCATCGTGTTTAATAAACTGGTCTTTTGTTCTCATTGTTATCTTGAAAGGCATTTGCAAATGAGGAAAAAGCAACATGTCAATTTTTGCAATTTTCACTTTTGTGCCTTGGAGGACAAAAACGAATGTGTCCACTTATGCCATGCATGCGTAAAATTCCCCTTCATATTGGCCTACAAAGTTGATAGCCAATTAAATTACCTTTAATAATGGTATATGATAAAACATTATTTTTCATCAAAATCTATGAAAAACATGAACTCGAAAAAGCATTAACTTTTTTTTTCTCTTTTCCTCTTTTTTTTTTTTTTTTTTGTTGAGTGTATATATCTGGTTAATCGATCTTGGCAACTAAAGTTATAAGCGAGGTTGCCATCCGAGTACCGTATTTTAGCATGCTAAAGCTGAATTGTAATTGTCAGTAGGGCTCAAAATTCATAAAATTCATCATCATTATTTCGAATTTCCTTGCAAAGCATCAAAATGCTCTACAGTGAAGTTTGTCTAGCCGACGCGATTCGCCAGGATAATAACCTGTTTTTACCTCTATTGACATTCAAAAGTGTGAAAAATGCAAATCAGTGCATCGCCCGAGTTTTATTCATGAATCACAATCTCTGTTCAGTAGTGGGTAGGGATAAAGTTACTACTACACAATTTAGTATACGTCATGATCGAAACGTGCTCTATTTAGCAGTAGTATCGCACACAGTTCAAGTTACGCACTCGATTCACTCTCAGGCCAGTGCAGGCTGTGGATACTCGGAGCTGCCCCTTGACTCTGACTGGTAATGGCAAGATACACTTTTTTTTGTCATATGAACAGAAGGAATCGATAAAGTGTATCTTCAGATGCAACAGTTTGCCGTATTAACACCAATACTACACTTGCTTGATTCTGTAAGCAAAAAGTGTATCTATAGATACACCGTTTTGCCTTACAGAAAGCTGTCGAAAGAAGCAATTTGCATAGCGTATCTTTAGATACACCTTTTTTGCCATATGAAGACAGCTGCGGTACTGGCCAGATGTTTTTGGCAGAAAGGTGTAAGTAGATTAAAATGGCCCTAATTCTGCTGTTAAACATTTAAAAACAATAAACGTTGTCAAAACATGATGTTTGGAGCGTGAAGCACACTCCATCACCAAACTTATATTTATATGGCTTCTACAGCAAGAGAAAATACACAAACTTTAGAGCGATTTTCTCGACTTTCTTTCTCCCTTTGAGCAGCAAAGATACACCCTCTTGCCATAGGACGGCCGACTGATAGTCCGATATATTGTAATTTGATGTAATCGACAATAGAAGACCACTCAGTAACCATAAGTCGGGAATGCCCTGAGATTACAATACTTAAGGCATGCGTTTTGGTGGGAATGTGTAGCATTTTCGTCGTTACGTATTCCAAATTCTGTTATCAAAACGTTATTTCATGCATTTGTTATGCATATTTCTCCATTTTTGATTGATTTTGCATTTTTTCTGCAGTCACATTTATATACGAATATGGCATGTTCGTTTTACTTTAAAATGACTTGTCAGTATCATTGGTGTGTGTGTGTGTGTGTGTGGGTGTGAGTTTACTGTGTCTCAACGAACCTTCGGAAACACGAACTTATTTTCTTTTTTCATTCAATAATAATGATCCAATTAAGCGCTCTTTACGTTATTTCTTCACATAATATAGCGCATGAAACAACGCCCCGAAAGTTCGAAAACACATGTTTTTGCTCTAATGATAAAGAAAATAATGGATCACTTCATATAAAGCTGTGAGTCAAGCTGATGCAACTGTTTCCACAGTTAAAGTAAACAAATATGGAGACAAAGGATCGCCTGCATGGAGGGAATATCGGATAACATACTCTCCGATGCAATGATAAATCACATGCACAAACTTACACACGTCTTGTACATTAAATAACCTTTTTGCAATTGTAAGAAAAGGGAGGAGAAATCGATTGTTAACAGTAAGGGGTATCGCAACACAAAAATAACCCTGCGATATTTGATGAATCAAATCCTTTTGTGATTTTTCAGTACGATGAAACAAATAGACCTACATTTACCTTGTCTTTTGATAATCTACCATGCACGAACAGGAACAGCTTTGTTAATCACATTGTCATGGATGACTCGCCCTGAATCCAAAAAAAAGAAAAGAAAATGATACCTCATGATAAGACCTCGTGGAACTTGTCAAACATGCCAAGCATGGCATCTCAGCCGTAAACTCTTATTCATAACACTGTGGATACCACAATTCAGGCTGTCACTGAGGTATCCATGGGTTGTATTCACAAGTTTCATTCGGTAAAACAATAGGATGCTTTCTTTTATAATATGGCTATAAGTAAATAAACGAAAGTTCACTGAAATGAGGCTGAGATCTCGCTGAACTAACACTGTCTATGTGATCATTTGATATTGGCTAACATAAGTAAACCATGTCTGACCTCCTCGGCCTTCGTTATTGTATTGAGACCTGTAGGACAAATATGCGTCATGCATTTTATTGGCGTCTATGGCAACAGGTCTATACGTGCACAGGGTTTATTCAATTTAAAAAGTCATTATTGACGGGCATTTGTCACGTGTTTACGGTCCATGGACACGATTGGTCATCAAAAATATGACAACTAACCTATAAACAAATCAATCATTGTGTGTGTGTGTGTGTGTGTGTGTGTGTGTGCGTGTGTGTTCATTTTTTTGGAATGTACAATTTGCAGGGTTCTAGTTGCATTGTCAAGTACAAAAAAATAAGGACTTGGAATACCAGGATCCCAACATATAGACAAGAGTGGCTGCATACTTGCTTACAAATCAAATTCAATTCGATTCAAAGCAAATCATATTGATTCCGATTTTATTATCAGTCATCTAAAAATCCGAAGACAAACAATATGAGTTTACAGAAAAATCACAAAAAAAGGGACGTCATGTTAATTGGTGTTATGCTGTCCAGATTTGACGTTGATCGAAAGATTAGAGCTCTTTTTATCAATATTAATTTGTTTTAGTTATCAAAACTGTGGTTTTTTTTATTTATCATTTCCAATGTGGTAGTGCACTTTTCTTGCTATAAATCTCATACGACTTCTGTCGCAATCAAGACTGAGCTCAATAGAGTTTGACTTCCTTGACCTCTTTCAACACTATAACGTAGAAAAAATAGTTTGCGAGCCTGTTTAACATCCAATCGATATTTTGCATTGATCGATTACGCACGCACTAACTGCCCGTTAACAGGGAATTAATGTACTGCTTAAGCCCCACTTTGCCGGATAAGCCCAGCGTACAGGAAACGGGCGATATTTTCCTCAGCCGTTGTTCAAATCGTCAATCCGGTGGACAAAATGCAAAGTTTCCGTTTTAGAGGAGCGTACATGCACCGTTTAGGGGTCGAACAAAACGAAGAAACGATGCACCTTGGGCGATTTTGTACTGGACAGTTGAATGTGCGCAAACGCATGAGAAACGAATATGAACTGCTTGCCCACAGGACAAAACGTGTAAGGTGTAAGTAGATTAAAATGTCCCTAATTCTGCTGTTAAACATTTAAAAACAATAAACGTTGTCAAAACATGATGTTTGGAGCGTGAAGCACACTCCATCACCAAACTTATATTTATATGGCTTCTACAGCAAGAGAAAATACACAAACTTTAGAGCGATTTTCTCGACTTTATTTCTCCCTTTGAGCAGCAAAGATACACCCTCTTGCCATAGGACGGCCGACTGATAGTCCGATATATTGTAATTTGATGTAATCGACAATAGAAGACCACTCAGTAACCATAAGTCGGGAATGCCCTGAGATTACAATACTTAAGGCGTGCGTTTTGGTGGGAATGTGTAGCATTTTCGTCGTTACGTATTCCAAATTATGTTATCAAAACGTTATTTCATGCATTTGTTATGCATATTTCTCCATTTTTAATTGATTTTGCATTTTTTCTGCAGTCACATTTATATACGAATATGGCATGTTCGTTTTACTTTAAAATGACTTGTCAGTATCATTGGTGTGTGTGTGTGTGTGTTGGAATACCAGGTTCCCATCATATAGACAAGAGTGGCTGCATACTTGCTTACAAATCAAATTCACTTCAATTCAGATCAAATCATATTGATATTATTATCAGTCATCTAAAAATCCAAAGACAAACAATATGAGTTTACAGAAAAATCACATAAAAGGGACGTCATGTTAATTGGTGTTATGCTGTCCAGATTTGACGTTGATCGAAAGATTAGAGCTCTTTTTATCAATTTTAATTTGTTTTAGTTATCAAAACTGTGGTCTTTTTTTATTTATCATTTCCAATGTGGTAGTGCACTTCCCTTGCTATAAAACTCGTACGACTTTTGTAGCAATCAAAGCTGAGCTCAATAGAGTTTGACTTCCGTGACCTCTTTCAACACTATAACGTAGAAAAACAGAGACTCCAACCCCAAGCACCTTCTGATCGGGAGATTCTCCCGCCCGAAACCCATAGCAAACGGGAGACTCCAAGTTGATGTGTGCGAAGTGCGAAGTTCCTAGGATTCTAGATGTTCACTGGTGCTATCTTAGGCTTATTTTTTCAACATACGATAGAAATAAGTAAGAAATCCTTTCCACCGGGAGACACAGAGCTAGGGCGGGAGAAATCAAATCTCAAACGGGAGAACGGGAGATTGTGCAAAAATGGGCTTTCGGCGGGAGATCTCCCGTCGAAAACGGGAGAGTTGGAGTCTCTGGAAAAAATAGTTTGCGAGCCTGTTTAACATCCAATCGATATTTTGCATTGATCGATTACGCACGCACTAACTGCCCGTTAACAGGGAATTAATGTACTGCTTAAGCCCCACTTTGCCGGATAAGCCCAGCGTACAGGAAACGGGCGATATTTTCCTCAGCCGTTGTTCAAATCGTCAATCCGGTGGACAAAATGCAAAGTTTCCGTTTTAGAGGAGCGTACATGCACCGTTTAGGGGTCGAACAAAACGAAGAAACGATGCACCTTGGGCGATTTTGTACTGGACAGTTGAATGTGCGCAAACGCATGAGAAACGAATATGAACTGCTTGCCCACAGGACAAAACGCACGGGGAACAAATAGGTGACGCATGAGACGTACATCGAGCGTCAGCGATCCATTGACCTGACGGCTATCGGGCTATAAATCTATTGCATCATCTTGGAGCGTCCACCACTCGGCCAGTTCTGCCTCTATACCATGACCTGTACACTTCACTTCATATCTCATAATATTATCAGCTCCCATACGCCAAAAGGATCGAAGATCAAGACTTACCTTCCTCCCCAATGTGGCGGCTACTTGTTACTAGACCTTTGACACCACTTTCTTCATGTTGGTCCTGAATATCACTTATATGCAGATTTACCTAAAATTTTCTCATTTTTCACAAAATCACATTCATACATGCCAGATGTTACCTCACATATTACACTTCTTTACTGTTTGTTTCTGATTGATTTTTTTTCAGATGTTCGTTATAATGATTAACAGCTGAACGTACGTTTATTTTCTCAAGTGGAAAGACACGCAATTATTCTTCACTGAAGTCATCCATTGTACTTGAAGATCCTTAAGTCATAGAACATTTGACTGCATTCAGAATATTAATGTCAGCAATACAATTTTCAAGTTTGGACATCACAATTTTACTCAAGGTTTGAAGCAGTCTTAATTTTCTCTCAAATAGTTTCTGTCATGTCTGTGATACATCAAATCAAAAGCATCATAGTAAGATGACTCATTTAGATTTCCTAATGCTATTCGAACCTTGAAGTCATGGGTTTTAATTTTGATGGCTTCTACTCATCGTTTCATTTTCAACTCAAAGTTCACTCACAACGTTTAAACCTATAAATATCCAAGAGTTTATTTCACCCGATGCCCAGTCATATCGAATATACTTCATTGTTCCATGATAGCGAATCTGATCAAGGCTGCCCTTTTTGGTAGTAAAACCTAAAATTACTGCTTTGTATGTGATAATGATGTTTCCCCAAATCTGTTCAGATCTCTGCAGTTCCTCATTATTCACAACAATCTTACAACAGCTATGATAGTGAACTGACTGAAAATCTTGCTTTTCCGAAACTTCAGCTGCAATACTGGTCTTCCACATCCATAGGGTCCAGTTAGATGTGAGACGGGACCACTTCACGGGGTTATGCACCCTGCTCTTTGCTATAAATGAGCGAAGAGGGATCTTTTAAGGTGTATGACTTGTGACTTAACACCTGGGACCTCCATTCTATGTTCTATCCGAGAGACAGAGTTGTTGTTTTAAAGAGTTAACGAAAAGAGAGAGAAAAATTGGGGCCGTATACAGAGGGGTTCGGTGTAATAATGTCAGAGGTAAAAATGTCACATGTAAAAATGTCAGAGGTAAAAATTTCAGAGGTAAAAATATCACATGCAAAAATGTCAGAAGTAAAAATGACAGAGGTAAAAATTTCAGAGGTAAAAATGTCAGAGGTAAACATGTCAGAGGTAAAAATGTCAGAGCTAAATATATCAGAGGTAAAAATATCAGAACTAAAAGTGACAGAGGTAAAGATGTCAGAGGTAAAAATATCAGAGTTAAAATGTCAAAGGTAAAAAAGTCAGAGGTAAAAATGTCAGAAGTAATGACAGAGATTATGTCTAAAATTGTCCTGTTTCATTGCTGTTTTGATGCTGCAAATTAAAGGGGATTTTTTTTTTTGTATTGCTTAGCATCGTTTTTTAGAACAAGAACATTACTTATTTTTGTTGATAGCTCTTCGGATATTTGAGAAGAACCGCCCTCCCTACTCCAACGTCCCTCGCCCCCATGATCGCAAGCAGAGCTTGATAACGTTAGAGCAAAAAAAGATAATAATAAATAAATAAATAAATACATACAGTGTATGCATCACTTATAAACATATATTAGAGCGCAAGGTAAATGTAATATACTTGAAAAGTTTATATTTTCATCAACGATAACAAAGAAATGGCCTCATTTTATCAAAATAAAAATAAAAATAAAAATAAAAAAGACGGGAATGATGAGATGATACTAATCATGCATGGTGATGATGATGATGATGAGAATTATGCACGTTACGTCATTGCTATGGTGAGAGGATTAGTCGGCGACTGGTCGCCGACTAATGATAATCTGATCTGCAGATAGTTTCCAGAGACTGAAAAGGGTTTCTTGAAGTCGACGGTCAGTATGTTGATAGTGTTCAACAACCGGTTGCTCGAGTATCTTTCTTGGCTTAATTCATGCTTTCGCAGATAAGATTTCCAGTCATTTCAGTAGTCGGCGATTATAGTCGGCGACCGGTTTTCGCTTATGTGTGACCATACATCTAGTTGTATTTGGATAACACTTTTTATGATAGCTATTGAATAATAAGATTCATCGGATGATTGTAATGATTCAGGAAGGATGGTCCACACGTCAGGAATTATATAGAAGAATGATGGATAACACATTATGCATTTAATATACATGTAATATCATAATTTATGATTCACTTTGTGCTTCCGCGTATCAAATGCCTTCCATAAATCCCTAAAAAAATTCTAGCATGTGTTATTTGTTAGTGATATGAATCGTCTCTGTCTAATAGTTGGACTAGTGCCAGATCAGGACAATTATTTTTTTTTCTGGAACCGCTTTATTTAAAAGTATAGTAGGGGTTTGCAAAAAGTGATCGGGTCTATTATACATTATTTGTAGTATTTTGAAATGCTAGGTAAGATAGATATAGGTCGATAGTTGCTAATTCCATGGGGATCACCTCTTTGAGTACAGGGGTGACTTCTGCAACTTTGCCACGCTTTATGACACGTACAATAAAACCTTTCCGAGTGTTTTCTCGCGCATGTACTTTTTTCGTTTTAATTCCAATAATAACGTACATCATTTAGGTCACGGTTTATGCACTCTTATCTCATAATAACCCAATGGATAATATGTTTCGGATATACCAGAAAGACGCCAGGTGAGGCGATACGCATTGTACCTGTTTTTGTACACGGACGTCCTGGTCGAGAAGGAATGCAGTTTTCATTCTGGACAATTTTTGCACATGCTCCATTTGCAATAGTCCATTAAAACGCAGAGGGTATCCGCGAGAACAAAAATGCAGGAAAGTGTAGGTGAGACCAGGGAGAAAAGAGGCATTTTTGCATCATCATGGAAGATTCCTTGTAACTTTTAAAATAGTTTGTCAAGCTCGGTCATGATCATAATTATGAACTACAGATTCTGAAGTTTATAGCAGAGTAGTTAGTGATACCACTACATATATTAGACATCTTCGTATAATTAATGATTTGTTAAACCCTTAATTTAGGGGGAAATGGGACACCCCGGGGAGAAATGTGACATCAAGCCGGGAGAAATAGGACAATCTTGGGAGAAATAGGACAATCTTGGGAGAAATGGGACAACCATGCACAAAAGTATAGACTGGTGATAAAACAAACACCTTTTAATTAAGATATAAGACAAAAAGTGAATAATTTGTGAACAGAAGGCTTATTTATAAGAGACGTATTGGGATTAAATAATAAATTGTTGAAGATGCCTAAATGTTATCTATGACCAAAAAAAAAAATGGTATGGAAATGGTAGGTTTGTCTGTAAATTGATATTTGGGACAAAAATTGGGCCAACTCCGAGTACTTTAAGCAGGAAAAAAAAAATCTTAAGTGCGCAATATAAGGATTTTCTAAGGTTTTCTATTTCACAGCAATAAAATTTGTATTACACAAGTAGGATTTAAACATGTGCCTCGGGGAGGTAACACTCTCTTATTAGATTTCTCCCAGTGGTCACAGAAAAGAAAAATCCCTGCCAATTTTTCATACCTGCATGTCTGTTATCAAGCAATATCATAATATTATTTTCAGAAGTTTGCACACTTGTTAAGTTACCAAATAACATAGTACACGACCTACCAGATCTATGTAGTAAGTTTGATATTTTACTCACAAGAAAGTAAGAAACAATGAAAAAGTAACAAAAAGGGGATATAAAAACAATAGTTTTTTTTTTCAACTTACCTGTAGAGCTATATAGTGGTTGATATGTCTGTTTTAAGATGTACCGAGGCTCATCTTTTTACTGATATAATTGCATTGTTGATTGGCCGAGCATTTTTCAAGTTACAAGAGTGTCCCATATTTCTCCCCGTGTCCCATTTCTCCCCGGTATCCCCTATCCTATTTCAGGAGAAGGCACGGAAAGACACGTGTTGCGAGAAAGGTGTCAGAAACATGAAGGGAAAAATCTGTGTCACTTTTATCTCGTCCTCTTACATTTCTACGTCTAACATTTTACCAATGACATTTTTATCTCTGGCATTTTGACCACTGACAACTTTACCTTTGACATTTTTACCTCTGACATTTTTACTTGTGACATTTTGATTTTTTACTTCTGACATTTTTACTTCTGACATATTTTCCTCTGTCATTTTTACTTCTGACATTTTTACCTCTGACATTTTTACCTCTGACATTTGTATTTCTGATATTTTTATCACTGACATTTGTATTTCTGACATTTTTACCTCTGACATTTTTACCTCTGACATTTTTACTTCTGACACTTTTACCTGGCGCCACAGAGGGACAGAGTGTTTCACCTCTTACTACAGGGGACAGGATGATTACACACAAAACTGTTCAGTTTAGACTAATCGAAACAGGGTTCTTTGGATCTGGGGTCAGACGCACTACCGACTACATCCCTAAAAGAAGTTTATTCACCTTCGGAAATTGCGAATTTTATTTCACTTTTGGGTTTAATCAACCCTTAAATAACAAAGTGGAACCGCTGTTTAATTGGGTCCCCCATCTCCATCCCCCTAATTATCTTACACTCAAATGTTTAACTTCTTTAATTCTCGTTAAAAGTACAATGTTCCCTGCTTCTGGTAATCTCACTTTCCTATATTCACATTGTACATCGATGATGCTGTAATGATTCTGCAAGTCAATAAAAAAATATGTTTCTATAGTTAAAATAAACAAAGACCAATGATTGAGGTACAGGACTCAGTAATGACTTCTCATTGCAGCGAACGACACTCTCCTTGAAGTAACAATCATATTATCAGCATACACACTTATGCCTACCTATACAAGTTTACATAAGATAGCCTCATTGCAGGCGTTGTAAGATGGATCGGGAAAGGGGGAGGATAAAATGCAGTTTGCCTTCATTTTTTAAAATGATATTTTTTTTAATTCAAAGTACAAGAAAAAAAATGAATTGTCTTTGTATAATCTAACATGCGCCACCAAGCTTGTTTCGTATGTCACGCAGCGAAACCAAAATTATGGCACATCGTATAACTTGACTATAATTGGACACAATCAAACATGCCAAACATAGCAGCTGAATCTTAAAATCCTTTTATGATGGTGTGAATAGGTTGTCATTGAGGTATCCGAGGTTTGTTATCAACACGTTTCATTCACTAAGACAACATGACGCCTTACACGCACCTGAGTAAATATTCAGAAAGTTCATCATAATGAGGTCGATATCTCGCTGAACTTATATGTGACCGTTTAATATTGACTGACATAATTATGTCTGACCTCCATGGCTTCGGAAAGTACATTGACGCCTGCAAGAGTTGTTATGCGGTCATGCTTTTGTTGTTGTTGCTTCCATAGCAACATTTGTGATGAAGTTTACTATCAAAGTTCGTTTGCCTGACAGGTGTCAGATGTCAAATGCATATTGTCACAATTGATGACCTAATACGATATTCATCCAATCAAAAATAAGTGAACGATTTTATTTTAATAACATTATTCACAATTTGCAGATGAAACGGAAACCAACACTTATGGCTTTAAAATAGTATACTAAAATGTGATTTACGGGTAAAAACAACCGATGTAAACTTTTAATCAGGATAATCAGTGTTGAGTATTGTTAAATATACAAAATGTGAACAAAAGTTTGATTTAAAATTGCCTCTCGATTATTAATAGCCGTCTACAGTTATGGTTAAGTGAGAAAAATAATAATATCTCCTGATAGTGCATGCTTCATTGCAAACTTTTTCCATTTTATGTTTTTTTAAACAACCGACCTACCAATATGGATCACCTGTGATATCTTGAATATGTGGTTTTTTCTTTTTTTAATCACTGCTCCCATTGGTAAACAGAGCCTTTCAATGCACCTATTATTCTTATATTCATAATCACACATTTGGGTCATGAAGTCTGATGGAATTTATGAAAATTTAAATTTGTAATGTAAATGTCAAATGCCTTATACAATTATAAAAAAAATCATCTAAAGATGATTGATCTAATATTTGGTTTAATTTAAACAGATTTGATATGGGAAAAAAAAATTCTCTTGAACTAAAAACTCCGTAAATACTGTGTCTCAAAAGCCTACCCTCCAGAAGATTCTGTGAACAGCTGGACTTATTTATGCTTCTAGAAAATCAAAACATAATCTATATAAACCATGTTGAATCACTGTAGCATAATAGATAAATTTCATGACATATACATGATTGTTCAAGGGAAAAAAAACACAAACACCAAATGAGTGAAGTTAACGGGCGTCACTGGTGTCGCTTCAAACAAAAAATGCCCAACCCTTGGATCGGTGTATAATATGAAGTGTATTATTATAATACCAATTTTAAAGAGGTAAATGAAACTCAACTGATTGCTGTTGGAAGATCAATTTCTTGACAACATACATTCCAGAAAACGTGTCATTAAATATGTTGCTAATATCCGTAGATATCTCCAAATAAAACAGATAAAAACCTTACCTCATTTTTAAATTATACATCTGTATAATTGAACAGGATCTGTTTGAGAACATTTAGCCGCGCTCCGATCGATGATTTCTTTTATTGTTTGATGGTTTGTTCAATGGTCAATACTGATCTTCCCAATATATTTCGGCGGACGGCCGGCAGATTAACGATCCGGTTAGCATGGCGGAATCTATTAATAATTATTTCGCAAGTCTTGGTCCACATCTTGCCAGTAAAATCCCGAAATCCCCAACTGAATATCATAGATACTTAGGTAATAGGAATCCTCAATCAATATTTTTTTGAACCTATTGTTGAAGAAGAAATTGTTGATATCGTCAAGAATCTAAACGATAAAAAAAAGTTCAGGATATGATGGAATTACAAATTTTCTTTTAAAAAATGTTTTGAATCAAATCATTTCTCCTTTAACATACATTTTTAATCAATCTCTAGTTAATGGTAAAGTCCCCAATAAAATGAAAGTTGCAAAAGTTGTCCCTATCTTTAAGAAGGGACAGAAAGATTTGGTGAATAATTACCGACCAATTTCTCTATTGACTTCGATCTCTAAAATCCTTGAAAGGTTAGTTTACACGCGATTATTGAAATTTCTTACAAATCATAATATTTTATCAGATTCTCAGTTTGGTTTCAGAAAACATTATAATACAACCCATGCTTTACTCACTTTTATAGACAAGGTAGCTCATGCTATAGATAATTTTGAGCATACAATTGGAGTTTTTCTTGATTTCTCTAAAGCTTTTGATACGATAGATCACGAAATTTTATTTTCTAAACTGTATCATTATGGAATTCGCGGGCCACCTCTCGAATGGTTTAAGAGTTACTTGATAGAAAGCAATTTGTTAACATTAACGGCTATGATTCGCAGTTAAAACTTATCTCATGTGGAGTCCCACAGGGCTTCCTCTTGGGCCCACTTTTATTTATTTTATACATACATGACCTTCAAAAATCATCGCCAATTGTATCATTTATTTGTTTTGCTGATGACACAAGTTTGTTTTGTTCTCATCGAGACCCTAATACATTAATTGATAT
Organism: Diadema antillarum; assembly: GCF_040938485.1. Classification (NCBI taxonomy): domain Eukaryota; kingdom Metazoa; phylum Echinodermata; class Echinoidea; order Diadematoida; family Diadematidae; genus Diadema; species Diadema antillarum. The sequence goes on along the minus strand of NW_027271575.1, from coordinate 886,737 downwards.
GATGAATATTGAGCTTAGGTCTGTGCAATCCTGGATTTATGCCAACAAATTATCCCTGAATATAGAAAAAACTTATTATATGGTATTCAGTAATTCTTTGAATGTTGTCCCACATGAGATCAAAATAAATGATATATGTTTAACGCAGGTCAATAACGCAAAGTTTTTAGGGCTTTGGATTGACCGAGAATTATCCTGGAAAACTCATATTAATTTTGTAAGTAAAATTTTGTCCAGAAATATTGGAATTTTAAACAAGCTTAAACATTTGTTCCCTGTTTATATTTTGCAGAGTATATATTCTTCTTTAATATCTCCACACTTTAATTATGGAATTTTGGCGTGGGGAAACGCAATCAATTTACTATTAGATTCCCTTCAAAAGCGTGCAATAAGAATTATAAACCACGCCGGATATTTTGCTCATACCAACTGTTTTTTTCATCAAAACAGAATTCTGAAAATTCCAGACCTATTTTATTATAATCTTGGAATTTTCATGTATAAACTAACAACTAATGAATTACCATCCGTTTTTATTCACATGTTCAAAAGAAATCGCTCTATTCATTGCTACCCCACTCGTCAGAGTGACGCTTATCACCTTCCCCGTACTCGCACTATTTTTGCAAAGAAAACAATTATGTTTACTGGACCCAGATACTGGAATGACCTCCCTCAAGATATTACTTCTTCCTTATCCTTATTCACCTTCAAACGCAAACTAAAACGGCTATTACTTAGTGGATACACACTACCCGGCTCTTAGCAACATTCTTTTTTTAATACCCCCAGTCTTTTGTCTTTGTCTGCAGCTCCAAGTTATTTGACGATACCGTTATAGCACTTTGTGTGTGTGTGTGTGTGTGTGTGTAAACACGGCGAAATATGTACAGCCTCGTTTAAGCGATACTAAAGTATTCATGTGGTTCGATAGTTCGTTTTAAATACTGATTTTGCACTGGTACAATTTAAGTTGGTCGAGATAAACATGTCCGTTCTCCGTATAATTTCACGCCTATAAATTCGGGAACCTACAGTTTTTACAAGCGTCATTGCTTTTATGTAGGCCCCATCATATTTCTGACATTGATTTGTGATATCCTCAGATGATAATGACCATTTGTGACCCTGCACCTCAAAACAAACAAAAATTCGCCAGACATGAATTTTTAGTTAAGACCATATTCTGAAAGAGCAGACTTTAAGCTTTAAAATGATGTATAACTCAAATCAAATGGACTCTCCTGACCTCTCTAAATATTGGAAAGAAAGCACAAACTCAGGAAAAGTGTGAACTGAAAAAAGAGGCTCTGAAGTACAGTGTCTATTCAAGCGCTTAATCTTTACCAAACCGTGCTGGCTGTGCGATGAATGGGACAAAAAACAGGAAGTAAAAACCACAGAGTAACAACAATGAAGGGATTATCAGATTAAACTGAAATTAAGCATGCCTCATTAACACATTCTGTCCATAATTAATGCCACCTTTCAAAGCAGTATAGCACTATCCTTTCAAATGTTATTAGAGGTGAAAGTGAAGAGTGTATACAAGGTTTTTCAGAAATGATAAAGGGATTCTAAAGACACACCTAATCACACTGATCTATCAAAAATGTTTTTTTTTTTAATCATTTCATTTCATTTATTTTCCACATCCTGATAAAAAGCATTTACAAAAAATACAGGAATGATACATACACAGTAGGACATTGCAACAATACAAGAAAAATAAGTCCAACTTACAAGGATTTTACAACAGACAAACACAACATAAAAGCAGCTATTTCAATTTGTGGGGGATCAACATAGACCGTTGGTCTTTCTATGGCTGATCCCTGACCAAAAATGTTCGAAATAAACTGCTAAAAAAAACACACTTTCCTGCCCGTTTTATGATACCAATTTTTAGCATAATGTAAAAGAAGATCCGCTCTTTCAGAAAATATGAAAAAGTCAAGTTCGGCTAAATTGACCCATTTCACTTATTTTCAGTCCTCACGCAAAATCAGTGTGGGCGACTTTATGTTCGTTTAGAGGTGCACGGTGACATATAATATCAAGTTGTGTGTAATGTTTGTTTGTCTTCTTTTTTTTTCAAACATAAGATATGGTTGTATATATTTTGTACTTTTGTTTTATTGTCAATCATTTTGTAATCCCATCTCTGAGAAAGTGGAAATATGAAATAAACTTGAAACTTGAAACACACACACACACAAACTTTTGAAAACACGGCGCCGGCCATGCGTGTCAGCTTCCAGTACGGTTAGTCTGTAGTTTTCAAAACCATCATACAGCAGATAATCTTCTTTTTCTTTTTTTCAGGCACAGTGTGTGAATTTCCTGCGCAACTTAACGAGCATTTTTTTCCCACAAAAAGAACACCAGAAAAAAAAAGCTGATTGATAATCGACGAAATGTAGCACAACCACAGTTTTAAGTCAAGCGTCAGCTGTTTTTTGGCGGTTTACAGGACGGACGGGGGGGGGGGGGGGGGACAAAATCTCGACGGGGGCACGTATGAGCGGGGCTACTACGGTATAGGGATTTTTTGTAAAAACAGAGTACAAAAGTCGCATCTATAGAGCATTTAAAAGCAAATTTCTAGGAAATTACACATAGTGGAAAAAATTAGCGCGAAGGACTATCATTATAACATACGGGGTACATCATACTATACTTATGTGACGGTATGAGATCCTCGGCGAGGAAGCGAAGCGACCGAGCAGGGAGGGGGTGTTGGATGGGGGATACCCCTCTCCCATGGTGTGAGATTAACCTCGGTGAGGGAGCGAAGCGACCGAACAGGAGGAGGGTGTGGCAGGGGGATCCTAACGGTAGGGACTTTTTGTAAAAACAAAAACAAAACAAAATAATAACAACAACAAAACAGAGTACAAAAGTGCGTTTATATAGTGCATTTAAGATCAAATTTCTAGGAAATTAAACATAGTGAAGTAGTGCGAAGGAATATGATCATAACATACAGGGGGTATTATACATTTTATGTAACGGTGAGAGATCCTCGGCGAGGGAGCGAAGCGACTCAGCTGAGAGAGGGTGTGTGGGGGGGGGGGTAGTAGGGACTTTTGGTAAAAACAGAGTACAAAAGTCGCGCTTATAGAGCATTTAAAAGCAAATTTCCAGGAAATTAAACATATTGAAAAAATGAAGAGTTTGTTCGCAAAAACCGATAAAAATATTTGCCAAATGGAGATATTTGCGATTAAAAGTCAAGAAAAACAAAAAGAATAATAAGAAAATTTGTGCTTCTTTTGGCCATAACTTCAAAAATGTACCTTCATAATATTATTTAGTGACCAATATATCATTTAAAAGGTATCATTTTTTACTTTATGACAAAGACCGTACTTCAAAATCTTCAAAAATGGACTTATCGGTTTTTGCAAACAAACTCTTCAAATTGTGCTGCGGACTATGATTAGAACATACGGGGATACATTTGTTGTGACGGCGTGAGACCCTCGGGGATCAAAGGAAGCGAAGCGACCGAACAGGGAGAGGGGGGATCCCCCTCCTACGGTATGGACTTTTTGTGCAAAAAAACAGAGTACGAAAGTCGCGTTTAAATTTCTAGGCAATTAAACATAGTGAAAAAAAATGTAGTGCGAAGGACTATCCATGATTATAACATACAGAGGGTACATTTTTATTGTTCATTTTGTCCTTTAAATAATATTGATTATTACGGGGGACACTTTGGGGGGAGGGCCCCGGGGCTAAAACTCGTTTTGCCCAAAAAATTGGTATGGGGGGGGGGAGGGGAGTGCCACCCCTCCCCCTCCCCCCCACCCCCCCCCCCCCCCCCACACCCCCCACTTTTGACGCCCTTGAGGGCGGATCCAGGAATTCCGTAAAGGCCGGGGGACGCCTCCCCGATCTTTTTCGTTTTATTTCTTTTGTTTCAACAAAATGTAAAAGGGGGGGGGGGCGTCCGGTCCAGGCCTCCCTTGATGTTCCCTCGGAAATTTCGAGGCCAGGAGCAAATCAAGATAGGAAACGTAGATGGCAGCAGACGACAAGCGTCGAAAAAATATTCAACATCTGGAAACATGGCGAATTTTGATGTCCCATCATGGTAAGTCTTCGTAATGGTTGTATCCATTCAAGGAAGTATGTTGTAGTTGTGATATTGGCGGAGCAGTAGTAATTGACATCATGAAAATGTGGCCGAAAATGTGCAGTCACCCTCAAGAATGTTGTTGGTTATGCCGAGGAAAAAAGCCCTTGAAGTAGCACAGTGCGTCTGATCTCGCTTGCAGACTCTACAGACAGTGTGTAAATAACTAGCAGTATGCTGCACAGTGCTCGGCACAGCATGAAAACCATGCAGTAGACTGTACCGGTGGGACCCGCGGTTTTACAGTACACGCAGCGCTTTATCCTCCCTGTAAACGGCCGCGGCAGCGGCGGCGCCGACAAGGACGAGCCCCATGGCCCCATATGCCTAGCCCAGCAACCGTAGCTGGCCAGCAGGGGAGAGTATGAGTAGGCCTACTCTCGTCGTACTGGTAGTGGTACAGTACCGGTACCAGCAATCGGCTGAACTTTCTTCTTCGTATGTACCATGTTGGTATGTATAGCGAGGTACCCGCACCTCGTCAGGGGCCCGAATACCGTCACCCCGCTTAAAATTGTTTTAAGCGCACTAAACAAAAATTTAAGCCCGGGACTGTGTTCAGTATGCTTGAAACTTGGCAGGGCAAAGCAAATTTTTGGTGAAAACCGAACAGTTTTTCGCGAAAATCGGAAATTTTAATCAGAATAGGACCCTACGTATTATAAGTATCACCACTGTCCCCGCACGCATCTTTTACGTGTATGTCTATGGGAGCATCACGGTCACCCGCACACGTCTTTTACGTGCTTTGTCTATGGGAGCGCGGGTGACGAGTTGCGGGCCCCTTCCTTCGCGCACAGCTATTTCGCATCGTTCGCGTTTGACGACGATAGCTGCAAATTTTCGATATCGATCAGTGAGCTTGTGATTCCATTGGAATTTTCAGCATTTTTCCTGTATGTGAGTTGAATTTCAAAGAATTTCAGTGGCGAAATGTGATTCAAATACGCGCAAACATTAACTATGACGAGGTGCGGGTCACCCAAGTATACTGTCCAACACCCCTTTTAGTAGGGGCCAACCGGACAGGGAGGGGGTGCGCTGGTGTTAAATTGCGCGGAGAGAGAAGTGTAGGGTGTAGTTGCTTTGCTCCTGGATGTATTGCAGGGTTGCTGCTTTAAAAGAGTCCTTCCTTGTTTGTGATGTCTGTTGATGGGAGTGAGTTCCAGTCTATGATTGTTCTTGGAATAAACGAGTAAGGGAGTATTTATATATAACAGTTTTTGTTCGTGGCGATTGGGATGAAGCTTGTAGTGATAGTGGAGACTCTAGGCATAGTGTTACAGTAGTGGAGGTCTAAGCTAAGATCATTAGCATGTAAGAAGAGCCACGTCACGATTATTACTAAGATCCAGAACTACTTTAGGCCTAGAATTCTACTTAACAAGTTAGAGATACTTGGCCCTTGGGTGACCCGCACCTCGTCATAGTTAATGTTTATGCATATTTTAAATCACATTTCGTCACTGAAATTCTATGAATTCCTACTCACATAGATCTACAGGAAAACTGCTGAAGATTCCAATAGAACATGTAGAATCTCAGACTCAAGTTCACTGATTGATAATGGAAATTTGCAGCTATCGTCGTCAAACGGGAACGATGCGGAATAGTTGTGCGCTAAGGAAGGGGCCCGCAACTCGTCACCTGCAATCCCATAATGGACAAAGCACGTAAAAGATGTGTGCGGGTGACCCTGAGGCTCCCATAGACATGTACACGTATAAGAATATCGATGCGTGCAGGTGACCGTAATGATACTTCCAACAGGTATTCCTACTATAAATTTCAGATTTTCGCGAAAAACTCTTCGGTTTTCTCCACAACTTGCTTGGTTGTGGTAGACAGAAAGATCTGTCTGTCCAGAGGACTCTTTTATATTTTGCCATTAACGCTGTCCTCCATAGACAGGGGATCCGTGAAGCCAGACGCAGTCTCCGCGGAACATTCCCCGACGGACAGATACAGACCGATCTTTCGGTCAATGGTTGTGGTAGTTCTGCCAAGTTTCAAGCGTGCTGAACACAATCCCAGTCATAGATAATTGTCCAGTGTGCTCGTAACAATTTTTAACAGGGTGACGGTATGCGGGCCCCTGGCGAGGTGTGGGCTCCTCACTACACTAGGCGATCTAGAGCTCTCAAACGCACCATTGTGATTGTCACACAAACTGGGTATAGAAAGTAGTGGGGTAACAATTAAGACTCGTAAGAGAGAGAGGGTCAGAGTCGGCAAAGAACAGCACAGTGTTGATACTGTATTGGAAAATACAGTAGATTGTAACGTTAGAACCTATGTCATGGGGATGTTTAATATCACAACACAAGGTAAAGGAAAACCTCCGTAGTAAAAGTCATGAAATCCAGTAATTCACATAGTACTCAGTACTGCAGTCGTAGATCTACAGTGTACATGTCCATGTGGGAGTTTGACAATATGAAAAAGAAGACTTGCAATATCTCATAGTGATGGTTTGAGCAGATTTGCGGGAAGTTAATTCAGTCAAACTGAGATCCCAGTTGTCACAACAGTCTATCTTCCCTTTTACCTTGTTTGTAACTCATTTCCACTCACTTTCATTGTACTATTTCTTTTATTTCAATCATGTAAACCCTACTATATATTTCTTTCAATACTCATTCTGTGCCACTCTGTCATTGTGTGTCACTAGGGCTGGAAAGGCTCCAGCAGGTCTGCACTTGGATGTCATGAAGGAGAACAAAATGATTGAGGTGAGCAAAATCTCCATCAGTCTGACTTTTCCTAACTTTTTAGTCTCTAATCACTTTTGAGCCAGGTTGGCCCATGCAACATACGGATTGGTGTAGCAAGAATGTCAAATGTACTTTGAGATTCAGGTTCTTCATCTTCTGGTTGATATTGCTTGTACAAAATTATATTAAAAAGAAGTGAGGAATGGATTGTCATGCGAGATGGAGTCTAGTCTAGTCATCAGAGAAAAACGCAGGAACCAATCAAAGGACCTTTGCTGAAGACTTGGCTGAATTTCTTTATCGTAAAAACTTGTGCCCTGGACTTACCGCCTGTTGCTAAAAGTGTTTGGTGATGAATATCCCAGCCAGTCCGCACAGCTCTTATTTGAAGAATCTCATGCATGCTAAAGACACTTTGCACCAATGGCTTATAAGCAAAATGCTGCTATTCCATTGGTTGAAATGACTGGCTAAATCATGCAGGATTTGAGTTATACATGTACATTGTAAATGCCAGGGAGTGGTGTGTCAATTTAAGCTTTACCCTGGTTAATGAATGAGAGTTTTAAAGGGATATTCCAGACGATTTTCATAATTTCACATTATGTAGTACATAAATCGACAACTCCATGTATAGATTTGTGGAATTTATTGTGGTTCTTGAGCAGAGAAACAATACTTTGAAAAATCTTTAAGAAATTACACTGAACAAGGATGATGACATAGGAGGTTCACATATTTCATAAATGTAGCAGTGTAATTCCAGTGAATACCGCTTGCTTGCAAGTTCACCTGTGTATAATCTATGCATGCCTTCTTCTTTTGTTCTGCTTCCTTGAGCCCCAACTCATGCACTCTTATGGTGACTCTGCCATGTCATCATCCTTGTTCATTGCAATTTGTTCTAAATTTTGAAAATATTCTTATTCTTCATCCCAATTATCACAAATTCTGAAACTCTGTCCTCAACTAATTTATAGTTGATCAAATGTTAAAATCTAAAAATCATCCAGAGGTCTCCTTTGAAGGGGATGGCTAGTAACTGATCAGTGGGAATGCTGGGGGATGATTGTTCAAATCCTTGTTGGATTCATTGAAGAGTACATGTGTGAAAATTATTTGCTTCAGAATGGTCTCGTATTCAAGTAATGTGCACTCTAATGTTTCCAGGTGGCCGTTAATGATCGCCCTGTCACTGTACAGGCATGCTAACCTGGAAACATTGATCGCAATTGTGCCAGAGCAATAGAAATAGGAAATATGTGACCCGCTACAACAAAAGGATGCGAAAGTCGGGGGAGGGTAATTTTCTGAAAATGGCATGACATTATTCCTTTACTCTTCTACTTTAATTTCTATATAGCACAACCCATAAAAGTACTCGGTTGCAGAAATATCGATGATGTTATAAGTGCATGTCAAGTGCTTGAGGAAATCAGAGTTTCGAGAAAAACGCCTTCAAAGTTTTCCTTCCGACGCTATCATGATCAAGGGGAGGCGAGACAGTTTTCACCGCTTGATAATACAAGGCATGCTCCTAGCGACCTCCGCGATGTTCATTCAAGCTTAGCGTAGGCGGTCTACGCACGACCAGTCACTAAGCAGAATGCCACGCACTGACCAATAAGATCACTCCCTCGTTGCTAGGGTGGGAGTCTACAATTGTAGGTGCAGCTCTGAATCCAAATCTTCGGACATGTTTCTGTTACGTTTAAAGTCAGAAATTCATGGCGCAAAAAACGCTGATTTCTTGCCTTTGCTTTAATCATTTAGCTGTGAAATTTTGGCAGATAATAGACAAAACATTAGACTACGAAATTATGCAAAAAACACAAAACCGATTGTTTTGACTGATTTTAATGATATGACTTCAAACTCAATTTTTTTCGTCTCAACCGTCAGCAACTTTAGGATCCTTTTGTTGTAGTGGGTCAATATGACTTGAAAGAAGGGCCTATATGGGACGAATAAAATGGCTGGCAACATCTTCTTTCACCATCCCAAATAGCCCTAACAGTACACTGTACACTATGCTTGTCAAATAATTATTTGTTAAGTTTAGCAATGAGCAGTTGACCGCATGTGTAGTAAGACTCAGAGATAGCTGTTCTTTCCATGCATTCTTTGAAATCTAGAGAAAGAAAAAATTGTGACGTTACACTGCTGTATTTTCATTCAATTTCAGAAAATGATGGTTGATGAAAAGAAGTGCTACTTCTTTGGCCGCAACTCAATAGTCTGTGACTTTATCCTCGACCATGCCTCATGCTCACGTGTGCATGCCGCCCTCTTGTGGCACAAACATCTCAACAGGTCTTTCATCGTTGACCTTGGTAGCAGTAAGTATGTTGGCTGCATGAAACACTGGTACACGTTTCCACTTGTGTCTTAAAAACAGGTTCCATGAATATATTAGGGCCAGCATGCTGATCTTAAACCAGCAGTGGGCAGCATACGTGTTGAAGAATAACAGTGCCAGCAAACTTCTGTTGGCTTGTTTTACAGTATGAACATGATAGTAGCACTTGAAGCGTCAATTGATCAACACTAATGAGTACAGGACAGTAATTAGACCAAGGACTAAACAGTTGCAAGTGACTGACAAATTGCCCTTTATAAACCTAAATTTTAACACAATTCAATCAGTGTTACGTACTTGTACTAGCCGTGATGAAGCACTGAGTAATAATTGTCTCTTCATGTCAGTTATGGGCAATTCATTATTCAATAGCCATAAAAGCAAAGTCTCAACATGGGAATTATTAATTTGAATCGCGACTTAACAGGTTTCTTTTTATGTAGTATCATATAGAAGTCTCTCATTGTTTGGAGAGAGAGTATGATCACCTAATTAGGACGTTATCTTCTATGTATGTGTGCCGTTGCTAATCCACACACGGAACCTCCGTTTAATGTCTTTTCTGAGAGACAGTGTTTTTGCCTGTTTATACTAGAGGGGACGGAATACTTACACCCAACATTATTCAGTGAGACTTGGGGACTCAAACCTGGTGCTCTTGGATGTGAAGGTAGACGCGTTACCGACTGAGCCATATCCCCACCCTTGCCTCCAAAGTAGCTGGATTATATGTGACCCGCTACAACAAAATGATCCTAAAGTCGGGCGAGGTCGATTATTTGAAAATTGCATGACACAATTCCCTAATCTTTCTGCTTTAAATTGATATACAACACGTCTTATAAAAATAATCGGCTGCGGAGATATCGATGTTTAAAAGAGAGCATGTCAAGACTTGTGGGAAATCACTGTTTCGAGAAAAGCGCCCTAAAAGTTCTCCTTGCGACACAATCACAATCAAGAGACACGCAAGTCAGTATTCACCTCCGGACAATAGAAGTTAAGCCCTAGCAACCCCCGAAATGCTCATTCAAACACAGCGTCGGCGGTCTCCTCACCGACCAATCAGTGACCAGGATGTCAGGAGAAGCGGCTAGGCATAGCTCAACCCGCCCGCACGCACCAGTCGACTGGGCAGAGTGCGAGCTTCACGCTTCGGTTAGCGGCAAGCAGCAAACTGACCAATGAGAGCACTCTGGTCGTTGTTAGGGGCGGAGCCTATGTGTGGCGCTCAATCCAAATGTTCGAACCAGTTTCTGCTTCGTTGAAACGCCAAAAAAACATGGCCCAGAAAAACGCTATTTTTTGGTCTTTCCTTTCATCATTTTGCTTCAAAATTTCGACAGATGATAGAAGACATGTCAGACTCTAATAATATGTCAAATTCAGAAAATCGTAAGTTTTGACCAATTTTGATGCTCTAACTTCAAAGTCGATTTGCACGGCTTCGACCGTGCGCGACTTTAGGACCATTTTGTTGTAGCGGGTCACATATGCACACACCACAATGCATTGGTGGTGCCATATTGAAGTATAAGGTCTTTCTCTGGGTCTTGCTCTTTCCCTTTCAAGCACATGGGACCTTCCTAGGCTCTATCTGTCTGGAAGCCAACAAGCCCCAGCAGGTCCCAATTGACAGCATCATCCACTTTGGGGCCTCCACCCGCTCCTACATCCTGCGGGAGAAGCCACAGACCATCACCGTGGCGATGAAGTCAGCCGATGCGGAGGTGATGGACAAGACGGAGGAGGACATCTCCACTGGGCTGCTAGGACTGCCAGAGGAAGAGAATGAACTGGACGTAAGAGGACCCTTTTCTCAGTTTTCCTGATGCAGGCGACTCCTATATTACCATAAAACCATAAATTTTTTGTGTGCATAAAACTTTTGCTAGGAGCCAAAATTCATTAAAGTATAATGCACATGAAAGTGTTTGTCTGCACCATGCAAGGACTGCCAAAAGGCGATTCGTGCAAATCTCATGCAGCTGAAAAGGCTATCCGCTCCTTTGCAACAAATTTGTGCCGCAAATGTTTTTGAATTTACCGTGTAAGAAAGTCCTCAGAACCAGCTGTCTTCTTTTTTTTGTATTGATATCTTATTATAGTTGTACATTATAGTTTATAAGAATATCTAGATGAGAATTTTTGGACCTGAATTTTCACTTCATCCGAATGAGTATTTCAGTTAAACTGGGTTTGTTAAAATGGGAGTGCACTGTAGTAGGTGACCTGTGAGCAATCATAGTCATTGAGTGTGGAGTGGTAAATGGCATTGTAAGCCCGCAGACCAATTCATAGCACAATAACATGCAAATAAACATTCTTTGATTTTCTTATTTTACATGTAGTCTTGATCAAATCCCCTGCAGTTCTGTTTGTCTGATTTTATTTTACATTAATCGTAGCATGGAAAGGAGATGGATCTACCGTGCCAACATGCTTTTGTTCTAACCCTAAACCTTACCCTTTTGTTTAAAGTGAAAACATACAATGTATTTCTGGTATTCAAAGGTTTGAGAACACCTCTTGCATAATTTCATATTTGCTTGTGATATACCGAAAGAGTCTACCAAGAAACTTCCCTGGCTGAAGTGATTTGCTGCGGTGATGAGTTGTTTCGGAGTATTTTGAGATCAAAAATAAAAGTTGGTATACTGACTTTTATTCCAGAAGGATCCAGGTTAACTTCGTCTCAGGGACAACTCGGCCCTATTTCAGACAATTTATACACAGTTTGTTGTCGCCATATTCTACACATAGGCGCATGTTCATTTTGTAGGCGCGCCAAAGAGGTTGTTTGATGCGCGCGTTGTATCAACTCGGCCCATAACTGCGGTCAGCCAGAACGCGAAGTGCTCCCATATTACAACCCTGTACAATCCAGAGGAACAACTTTTTGGGGTAATATTTCGCATTTTCATCAACACCCAATGTTATTGTTATTACAGCGTTATTCCACACATTTCCTAGGCATATGTGTAGATTTTGGAGCGAAATTTGACAATTTTGCAGGAATACAGTGTACCAGAACTATGTTTTGCCATAAATCATAATGCTGTGCAATGTAGAATCATGTTTGAATGACAGATGTCATCGGTATTGTCTTTTGCGTTTCTGAAACCGCAACAGAATTTAACAGAGTTCAACACGGCTCACAACAAGCGCATCGGCGCAATTGGCTTCGAGGAGACTCAGAGTCAGGGGGAGATGCAGCGGGCCAAGAGGAAGAGGAAGCACTCGCATGTCTCGTTTGGAGAAGAAGACGAAGTCATCAATCCAGGTGAGATTCAGGGTTGGAACGTGCATGGAGGAGAGACTCTCACCCTAAGCTCCTCTTAAAGGACAAGTTCACCTTCTCATACGTTTGTACATGTGGATTGTTTGAAGGCAACACTATTAGTAGAACACATTAGTGAAAGTTAGGGGAAAATCCGACTATCCGTTAAAAAGTTATAAATTTTTAAAGTATCTGTGCAATCACTGCTGGAGGAGAAGACTACTACAGTGTATGATGTCACATGCGTACAACAATATAAAGAAAATAAAAAGAGAATTTTACAAAACTTGACTTTTTGAATAAAGCGCACATTTCTTCGACTTGTTGCTGACTTATGTTAGGGGTAATATTATTCCCCCCGACTTCTGAAAGACAGAAGTCAAGTGTTCTTTTATTATGTGAGAAAAGCGAGAATATCTCGTATTTTCTTTATACTTTCATTATATAGTTGTACTCATATGACATCACAAACTATAGTAGTCTTCTCATCCAGTCGTGACTGAGCAGAAACTTCAAAAATTCATAACTTTTGAACGGACTGTCCGATTTTCCTCAAACTCTCACTGATGTGTTCTACTAATATTGCTGCATTCACCCAACCCACATGTCTATGAAGGTGAACTTGTCCTTTAGACAGGAGATTTTCCCACATTGACCCCAACAAACAGGATACTCTTTATTGTGAGATCATGCACACAATACATTGATTATGTGCTGGTAGAGCACGTGACTAGCTTGAATAACGATGTCTCTTTTAGCCGTGTTCCAGACCCTAAAGTGGATACTGGAAGCTATAATGGTTCTAAGGTACTTTGGCATAGTGGATAAGGCTTACGACTTCATTTGGAGGACGGAGCTCGATTTCCACCCAGTGCTTTACATATTAGACAAGCTGTTTTTACCCACCGTGTCCCCCTCTACGCAGGTGTATGAATGGTACCTGGCAATACTTAGGCAATAATAATGGCAGGACCCTCTAGGAGAGCAGTGGCAACACTGAAGAGGCTATCCTGGATTTAAAAAAAAGAAGACATTATTAATATCATTATTACTATTATAGATTTATGCCTCCACTACAAAGTGTCACCGGAGGCATTATGTCTTTGGGTTGTCCGTCTGTCAGTCCGTCTTTCCGTCCGTAATCAATTTTGTGGGCAGTGTAACTAAAAAACTGTTTGAGGTATCCTAATGAAACTTGGCATGTATATGTATGAGTGGGCAAAGTTTTGCCTTTCAACTGTTGGGCACATATGACCAAGGTCAAAGGTCAATTTTTCACTATTTCCCCCATATCTATGCAGTGCCTAAAGGTATTTTCTTGAAACTTAGTTTTACATTAACTACCAAATAAAGATTCTTCAGAGAGCATTTCGGGTCATGAGTTTCAGGTCAAAGGTCAAGTGAAAATGTTATAATTTCACTTTTTTTTTTCTCCATATCTCACAAATGGTTCAAGGTATCTTCATGAAACTTAGTACATATGCACTTACTGACTGGCATTGATTATCTAGGGAATTTAGGGGTCATGGGGCAGGGGTCAAAGATCAAGGTCAACTCCTCAAAATTTCACTATTTCCCTCTTTTCTATGCAATGCTTGTAGGATTTTTCTTGAAACTTACTGTATGCATGTATTACCCATTGGAGATTCTCTTTGAAGTTTCTTGCCAGAAGGTCAAAGGTCAAGTGAAAGTGCTAAATTTCCCTTCTTCCTTAACCCTATTCTGACTGGGCTATTTGAGACCAAGTTTTTACTGGGGGGGGGGGGGTCAATTTGACCCCCCCCCCCCCTTCAGATCTCGGCCCCCAATCGCGCGATCGCTGCAAAATTTTGCCTAAACATAGAGTAGGATGTCAACTACAAGATTACATGGTCATACAAAAGAAAAATTTTGATTTTCTATTTTTAGTAAATTAATTATGAAAATTTACGCATGAAATCATATTTTCACCTATAACTCCATTAAAAAAGACTGAATGATAGCTAAATTTTTGTGTAAGAGTTCCTCAAGACACATTGAACAATTTTCTTGTAAAAAAAATAGCACAATCATAATCAGTTTCTTTTGTGTTTTATTGTTTTGTTAATTTCTTATGTATTTCATTGTTTTTTTACCTTTTGTTTTCCATTGTTTTTTGGCCAAAATTTGTTGCAGGCACTTTTTCAAGCTTATCTACATTAAAATTGATTAATTTCAATCGTTGAAAGTTGAAATAATCTAATTCATATCAATTCAACCAAAAAACACAATTTGCATTGGATTTGCACACGATATCATGAATTTGAGCCGTTTTTGGGTTGACATGCTTATGCAAAACATTACGTAACTTCAGAACGGTGTAACCGTACATCGCAAATTTGGTCTCAAAATATGCGGGAGACTTCAAAAAAAAAAGTCCTGAAACGACGCGGCTAAATCTTTGCGCGTTGCGGAATCGCGGCGCGAAATGTGGAGGGGGGAGGTCAAATTGACCTCCCCCCAGTTAGAATAGGGTTAATTTAAACTCATAAAAGGGTCAAAGTCAAGTAAATATCCTCAAATCCCCAAATACCTGCACTCTTTGTAGGCAATATAGCCATTCATCCAATTAAACCTAGTTGAAGGAAAGTGAACATTCAACACATTTGTGACATTTTAATATTTTACCAATTATGTGAAACTGTCATCACACATTGTCAAGACATTGTACTATAGACCTATTCAGAGAACCATGCATTATGCCAGAGGCATACCAGTCACCATAGCAACATTTCTAGTCTGGTACTATCTTAACCTTAATTCTAAACATACTCATACATGACAAAACACTAATGTTGGGCAGGAGCAGATGGAATATTTTAAGCTGGGAGAATGTGTCTTTAGTGGGAGGCAAACACTTAGAGTGGGAGAAATTCAAACTCGAGTGGGACAGCACGAGATTTTTAGAAAACGATCACAACGCAGGAGATCTCCCTCCAAAAGCATGAAGAGATGGAGTCTCTACTCGAGCATCAGAAAGCCCATAGGCATGTGGGTCGGCACAAGGAGCTGTTACATTCAGACCAAAAGAAAATTTGAAGAGGGTGTAGATAGAAATCTGTTTGTCAGCACTGGGTTGATCAAAAGGTCTGTCTGTGTGTCAGTCAGTCTGTTTGCAAAGATTTTGGTGTTGGCTTCTTTTGAATAACTCAAATTTAATTGGGCTTTTGTCATGGCTACAATATGCACCTTTATGTTTCCACATTTTAAAAGGTGACAGAAAATTTGGTACCACAGTACCTGTAAAGGAAAGCTATGTCTGAGAAATACGAAATGAAGGATAAAAAATGTTCAAACAATTCGAAAGATGATCATGGCATGTTTCCTCTCCTGTGCTGTTCACATAACGCAATGTTCATACTCTACTTGTTCTGTATCAATGCAATTTTAATTTTTGCATTTAGTGCAAAATAAATATCATTTATTATTCTTTTTGTTATTTCTATGTATTATTATCATATTATCAGTAGTAGTAGTAGTAGTTGTTGCTGTTGTAGTAGTATGAGTAGAAGTAGTCTTTTCATGTAGTAGTACAGTCAACCTTGCATAAGTCAAATCTATTTGGAATGAAGAAATAGCTCTGACTTTATAGAAAAACGTTGGCTTATGAGGGATTCAAATCAATAGAATATAAAGAAAAGAGAACTTGAAAAGACCTTGGACTTAGGCGATTATTCGACGTATGCGAGGTGGACATAAGTATGGCTGATACCAGTGCATATGTACATGTACAGCTGTAAGTGGCGATTAGTGCATTGTCGTGGTAACAGTGTATCAGATCAAAGAAGGGAAAAAAATCAGATCCCAACCTCGCATAGCAAGCAGTGACACGTGTTCGAGGATACTGTAAAACATGATATATTCGCGGCATGAATTTTTCACGAATTGGAGCCGATGGCCTTTTTTGCGGCGTGAAATTTTCGCGAACTGCCACTGGCATTCAATGCATATAGTGTAGACAAGAACTCTCGCGTGCATTTTAATTTCGCAAATCTTAGCGCTCGCGAAATTCGCG
Organism: Diadema antillarum; assembly: GCF_040938485.1. NCBI lineage: Eukaryota > Metazoa > Echinodermata > Echinoidea > Diadematoida > Diadematidae > Diadema > Diadema antillarum. The sequence continues at coordinate 870,207 of NW_027271575.1, read as the reverse complement.
AATTAAAATGCACACGAAAATTCCTCATTTTACAGTTCCAATGTAATATGTTATGTTGACAAAATAAATAATGCTAATCCTCCACGACGCCAACTCCTACTGCCAAATGCGTCACTTGGCATTGAAGTTTATTTGTTTTTCTGTTGATTGCAATGGACTGCAATTACATTCAGTGTAGTGTTGACTATGCAAGTGTAATGTTCATAATCATCCTTGTTACTCCTGCAGAGGATGTGGACCCTTCTGTGGGGCGATTCAGGAATCTTGTGTCGGTTTCCGTAATACCAGTTAAGGTGAGCCCTCACAACAATGTTTGACCCTCGACACCAACCGCTGTAAGCTGTAGATTTATTCCCTCAACTCGTGTGTGGTTGTTTGAGCAGACTCATGAGAGTGAAGTAGGGTCATTTCATTGTTTTCAGAGGCATTCTCAATTGTCAATTCATGTTCATTGTAAGTAATGTCTAGCATATTTTCAGAGACGATGAAAACTTTTTGATAATGTGTTCGGATTTCTCAGGGTTCTATGTGTTGCAAAGAAATTCTTAATTGAAGTTGAAGTTGATGTTGAAGATGAAATTTATTATCTATCTATATTCAGCTGTTTACATAGCAAAAGACACATCATGAATATAAGATAAAAGGTATCAATATGTAGTTTATGAGTTTTTTTTATAGGTTAAACTGCACATTTCCAGTTTGTTTGCTATCTATCTATATATTTTTTTTTTGCAGCATATCATTGTGAGAAAATGAAAGAATAACTGCCCACAAAGTTTGTTTATCATAGCATTGACTAATTAAATACAATATGCTCCATTCAAGGAAATGATATTGTCTAATATTGCTCTCCAATTTGTTGGAAAGGGACCACCATGCAATAAATAAAGCAATAACTAGACATGAATGGTATTTTCCAACAGAAAAAGAAGACTGAGGACATGATATCTGCATCAGGGGACACCACCGTCAAGTCTCTTCAAGGGTTCAACTATGGTCCCAGCCTGTACGACAACCTGCCCTCCTCGGCCAATGACCCCAACTCGGGCTCGATGCCAACACCGACGTCGCCCACGGGCATGAACCCGTTCGGCGCCAGCAGCACGCTCGGACTCTTCAAGCCCCTCAATCTGGCACCGGATGTGGAGCCAGCCCGGCACATGCCCGCCATAAACATTGCCCCTGCCCCCGGCCCCGTGGCAGTGGGACCTGTGGGTCCCAAGAAGAAGAAATATGCCAAGGAGGCGTGGCCAGGGAAGAAACAAGCTCCGTCACTTTTGTTATAGCGTCGGCCTTTGCCCTTTCACAGTCTGCAGCCAGAGACAGTTTGTGCCTGGTTTGTGTGTACATAAAAACAAGTCGGACCATTTTGTACATAAGGGGCGTATTGTGACTGCCTACTTGTGACTGAACAATCAAAGAAGGCCGATTTTTTTTTTTTTTTTTTAAATGCACAGTTGTAGTGGATGGTAAGCCTCCATCTAATGATCCCCATTATTTTAACCTGTTCAGGACGGGTTGATTTCGCGCCAACAGGCATTTCCCATAGACACTTGCCCAAGTTTACTTGAGACAAGTCCTCAACAGGAAGGGATTGTAGTATTCGTTGAGCCTACCTACGCCAGGAATGACCCGCGATGGATGCAAAGTGTTCACACCAAAGTGTCCTGGATGGATCTTTTATCTGACAAAAGAAGGGGAAACTCAAACTCTGAAGGGCTTGTCTGCGTGCATAGTATACATACGACCTTGTCAACTACCACCCATCAGAAAGCAACATAATTATACGTATCAGTGTGTACAGATCAAACTCAGTCCATTATTATTCATGCTACTCCATGTCTGTAGAGGAAGCTGCTATCCAGGTAGCCAAACTTTGTTGCGGTAAGGGCGACGGTCCCTCTGAAATGTTTTTAACATGACGTGTCCTTCTGCAATACCTGAAATCTGCTCATAATGCTAGTTTTTGTTTTCTGTTAGTGCATTATTTTTTCATTGTAGAGCCAAGTGTCAGCAAAAAGAAAAAGAAACAGAAAAGATAAATGGTAAACTGAACATGAATGGTAGAATTTTTTTCCCCAAAATTAAGGCAAAATGTTTGGCAGATGAGAATAACTCCAAGCCTTCTCCTAGTGAGAATGCATGGGTCGCAATTTTCATGTTTTAACAGCTGCAGGTTCAGCCGAAAGTCTTAAGTGACCATGTATTTAATCCCATGTAGAGCAGTTAATTCTACATCTCAGAGACATAGAGAAATTAATGACAATTGTAAGATTGGATTTAAAAAAAAAAACAGAGAAGAAAAAGCATTGATATTGTACTCTGTGAACTGTGGATGGGGATATGAAATTAAATACAGTGTATATTACAAATTTATGGCTAAATGACACTTGCCTTACTGATTTCTTTCCTAAGAAATGTAAAGCGTTTTGCAGAAAACGGGCCTTAAAAGTATCATGCAAAGTATGAAGAGATTTTTCATCAGTCAATGCTTCCCTCTCAGGTCATAGAAGCAAATAGGAATGTTTCCTGATCCTTCATTGCTTTAGGTTTTATTGACAGGAAGGGTAATCATTCGTTGGAACATGTGAAAACTTGTTTCTGAAACTCTCTCCATTTCAAGCTGATATCTGAACGTACAGTATTGGCTGGTAGAATATTGAGGTCAGCGTTGCCATGCACTAGAGTCTCAGTAACAGTAGCCTTTTGGCAAGGCCTCGTGGCTGAAAAAGAGACTAACTGCGAGAGAACAGGTGAATGCGAGACCAAGCCTTTTGAAACCTGACATGAATTTCTTATCTCGAGCCTTGTTTCTCGCCGATTCTGCTACCAAAAAGGGTAGCGGCCAATCACCGACAGCATTGCCCACCATGCTGTCGCATCTAGTGAATACGCATATTAAAGTATGCATGCCGGCGGCTTGCTCATCCGTAGCTGCCTGCATTGCCAGGGCAGCGTTGACACGTCCTTATTAGCATACCAACTGTGATCTGACTTGTGAATACAGTGTATATGAATAATTCATATTCGCCTTCGTCGGGAGGCAGTAGGGAAAAAAACCCAGGTTTCAAAAGGCGTCGTGGTTGCGCCACTCGTTCTCGCGTTCACCCGTTTCTCGCAGTGCTCGGTGAGCCGAGTTAGTCTCAATCTTCAGCCACGAGGCCTTGTCAAAAGTCTACAGTAACAGTAGATTGTACTTCAATATCAACGTCTGGATATCCCGCAGGTAAAACAGGATGTTTGTATGGTATGAGCATGGACCCCTATAGTATATTTGATAAATTATTCTACTGAAACAGGAATTAAAGGCTAGTTTGTGTGTTCAAAGAAAGAGTGAAATGTTATGCATTAAAGCAAAACAGTAAAAGTCTGATTATAAGTGGAGGAAAATTTGGGAAAATAATGATAAAACTTTGCTTCCTGCTGCAAAACACTGCAGTGAATATGATATAAAACATTTCATTTGAATGTGCCAATGGGTGAGCTGATGATGTCATCACCTCACAATTTTCAATTTATCATGTGTACAAAATATTAAAAAAGTGTGAAATGAAAAAACTAAGAGATCCTAATGTATTGTATCGGATGAGACCTTATCACTTTGTTTTACTTTGGCTCTCGCAACCATTTCAAATCCGATTTTCATCAAATAACTTTAAATTTCTCCTGGAGTTGTATGGTCCCTAATGTTGTATAAGCAGTTTCTAATTATCTAGCAAAAAGTTAAAAACCCGAGTCCCACATCAACCCAAACTACATTTCTGTATGCCATCCTTTTAAACCCAGGTGCAAAGAATTATTGCCTTGCTAAACTTGGTTGATCCAACAGCATACAATATCAGCAGGATCCGTTAAAAATAAAAGTAACTGCACACCCTCCCCTTCCCTCTAACTGGCATAATTTCTTAGTTGAATAAATGAAGGTAAGGTCGTATGTATTTTTTTTCTTTCTTTTCTTTAAGTACAAGGATCATGGCATCAAAAAGCTGTCATATTCACTTGTACTATGGACCGATTTTTTTGATATATTTGAAGAGTTTTATTCCGGGAATGAGTTACCCTCATTCTTATCAATTTTAGATATTTGAGATTAAAAGGATCGTACAGTTTTGGTTGAGACCTAATTTCAGGTTTCTAATTTTTTTTTTTTTTTTTTTTTTTTGTGAGATAATGAGAAACCTCTTATGAAATATGAAAGAGCATGTAATTCTATGAGGAATTAAATGTTTATTTGATTAAAATTGGTTTTGAAATGGCCGAGATATCCCAAAAAGAGCAATTCTAATAAAGTGTGGGACCCACACTTTATTACTATCGCTTTGTTTTACTTTGTTTTTAGATGTTTCAATCATTCCAAACCCGATTTTCATCAAATTAACTTTGAATTCCTCTTAAAATGGTATGCTCTGTACTGTATCATAAGTGTTTTCTTAGTATCTCACAAAAAGTTAAAAGCCCAATTCTCATCTCCACCAATACTGTACCATCCCTTTAAACCTGCTCAAAAGCAAAGAAGATAAGATAATACAGGATATTTCATATTGCCACCTCAAGAGTATTCCTTGTTATGCAACAAGTAATAAGGTATCACTGGAAATGTTTCATTTTGTATTGTCTGATGATGGACTTACATATTATTATTGAAAATGGCACTTCTTTATGCAGTCAAACTCTGCATTGATATGCTGATACAACATTGGTTTAGAAAGGAATCGGCAGAATGATTAAACTTACATGAAACACATAGTATGTTTTTTTTTTCTCTGACATATTAGTCACATTGTCTTTTACTTTCTTTGTGTCAAAATCAGAAGAGTTAGAGGAACAAGTGAGTATACTTGTATGAAGAGAATTTTTATAACAGCCCTCTGTGCGGTGATTAATCTGTCACTCTTTGCATATCCGTATATTTCATCAGATAACTGAGGACTCGTACGTAGGCAAATACATAAACTGTTTAAATCAAGGGCGTAGGGGAAACTCTATAATAATGGAGTACGCTGATGTAACAAGATTTTCCTTCCATACAGATCAATGTTTTACTGTACTCTCTGAGATTGGCTGTAAAAACAAAACAATTAAACAAAATTGTTATTATAATTATGTTTGTGCAAATGTGAGTGTCTATCATAGACAGAATGACTTGGTCCCTACCTTCACTTTATATTAGGGAGTTTCCTTTGTATTGTATGCACTTGTGTGTGAATGTGTGTGTGTGTGTGTGTGTGTGTGTGTGTGTGTGTGTGTGTGTGCTACGACTTATCTTTGACATGTATGAAACTTTTAATACTCAACAGCTGTCTTCTTTACAGACGATGTGAAGTCAAAAACAGTCTATATAAATAGGAATTAACGGAGATCAAAAGTGAAGACAAATGCAAAATCTACCTCTCACTGTATCTGGTACATGTGTGCATTTACAAATTCTGCGGGCTTTGTAAAGGTCAAGAGATACAAGGGAAGGGAGACGAACGAAGTTAAATATTGCGTATTGTCGAGTTAATTACACCCACGATTTCCTCTCTCGCGTTCTGGTACTTTACCGTTAATGGCTGGTCGAATTTCCCATTAAAGACTGATTTATTTCTTTACAATTTTGGCCAGGTAGTATATGATTTGCACTCTGCCGTATTTCAAGTGTTGACGAAGGCCACAAACACTGTTCCGTTTCCACTTGAATCGTGTAAGACGCTTTCGGCAACCTGCATGTTTTGGTTTTTTTTTTTAGTTAAGTGTTTCGAGTGTTCTTTACAGTACAACAAACCTACTTTTTTTTTTCTTGCGGTAAGCGTCCAATGGAGAATTTTCCTCCTCACAGAACGACCTCCACAGAGTATACATTAGTCTTTAAAGCTCCAGTTTATTATAAATAATGTGTGGCTAGTACGAACACTTAATGAAGTCGTGACCGTCCAGTGTATCTGTTATCTGCCTTGAACACTTCTTCGGCTGAATGTTCTGACTTTTATTCGAGTCGTTTATATACGCAGTTACCTCGTTTTCCCGCCACCTCACAAAATTAAGCCTCTACGAAATTCATCAAACATTACAGAATTCGTGTGGTTCTACTGCAAAGAGTTGTTTAATATAGCTCTTCGTGGAGCGGGGAATGATGTTGACGACCAACCGAAACGGACGGCGGGTCTCCGCTTGGCTTTGGCTAGTGCTGCTACTTCTCTCGACGTCCAGTCTGAGGCAGATTCATTGCCAGAGCAGCGAAGGCGAGTACTTCACTGCGGGTTCATCCCACGAGCAATTCTGCGAGACCATCGAAGCTCCAATGTGCATGGATATTCCCTACAACATGACCTTCCTTCCTAACCTACTGGGCCACGAGTCGCAGGTGGAGGCTATGGTAGCCATTCAGCAGTTCTACCCGCTCGTGAAAATACAGTGTTCAAAACATCTCCAGCTCTTCCTCTGCTCCGTGCACTTTCCTGTCTGCAACGTTCTGGGAGCGATCATCCCGCCGTGCCAGTCCTTCTGTAAACGTGCCCGCCGAGGTTGCAGGTCGATGATGAAGAAATTCGGCTTCAGGTGGCCCGATAGTTTGCGCTGTGATCGGTTTCCCGAAGAGGGACTGTGCTTTGGTCGTTGAACCCCATCTTTTTATGTTCCCCCTCCCCCCTTTTTTTTCTTTTGCGATTATCGTTTGTATAATGATCTGAGATAATAGGCCCCTACATATAGCTTTCCACTCCATGAGTGGTTGCTTGCCAACCATACCCTACTCGTGAAAAAAAAAAGTGTAGGAAAAAAGTTGCTGATAACACTAATCCTGAAACCCATCATGAACAAGAGCACCTTTCCTGAATAAGAGCATCTATCCAGAATTCCATTTTTTCGTCGCACACCGAATTCCAGCCAGTTGAATTCCTATACCAGGTACCCAGATTTACGCATGGGCACAGAAACAGAGCATACATCATGTACATTGAATACAGTATTACAACCACGTAGACCTACTTGTCTTGAGGACGCAAGTGCAGAGAAAACGATGGAATCACAAACTTTTATTTTCACGGAGCGTGCAGTATATTCAAGTGATCAATCAGACCACTGATAGGAGAGAGGAATACACTTCACATAATGATTAATGATCGACGATTGTCACATTGTAAACTTTATGGATATTAACGCAAATTAAACTAGGCATAGTATTGCAGTGTAAAATGTTTTTTTAAAATGCATTTGTATTATCATATGTTTTGTATGGCTGATGAGAAAGGAATGGCTATGTTTGTAGAAACAAGCTTGAACCACGGATTCAGTGGCATTAAGGTATCGAGGATATACCAAGGGCACCAACCGCCGCAACTATAGGGACTCCTACAGTTCGTTGTATAATAGCCACGTGCGTCACACGGCTCCTCCAGCTATACATCGAGTTCAACCGTTCGTTTATGCGCAAGGCTCACAGCAGTGTTTTTTTGTTGTTCCCTCAGCATGGATCTAGCTATGTTTGCCCTTATCGAAATTTAACACAAAGTTAATTGCGGTGTATGTTGTGAAATCACAGGGCTGAACTTCCCACCAGTCTGAACACATGTTTCGACTAATTTGTTATAGTAAATGATACTTGGTATACATGTAGGCTATGCCTGCAAGTGTATGTTTTAGGCAAGATATTGTTTCATGAAACACTCATTTTGCGAGATAATGTGACCGTGCACCTCAAAACGAACATAAAGTCGCACACACTGATTTTGCATGAGGACTGAAAATAAGTGAAATGGGTCAACCTAGCCGAACTTGACTTTTTCATATTTTCTGAAGGAGCGGGTCTTCTTTTACATCATGCTAAAATTTGGTGTCATAAAACGGGCAGTAAAGTGTGTTTTTTTAGCAGTTTATCTCGAACATTTTTGGTAGAATAGTGTGATTAGGTGTGTCTTTAGAATCCCTTTTTTATTTCTGAAAAACCTTGTCCACTTTCTTCACTTTCAACTCTAATACCTTTTGAAAGGATAGTGCTACTGCTTTGAAATTTGGCGTTAATTATGGACAGAATGTGTTAATGAGGCATGCTTAATTTCAGTTTAATCTGATAATCCCTTCATTGTTGTTACTCTGGTGGTTTACTTCCTGTTTTTTGTCCCATTCATCGCACAGCCAGCACGGTTTGGTAAAGATTAAGCGCTTGAATAGACACTGTACTTCAGAGTCTCTTTTCTCAGTTCACACTTTTCCTGAGTTTGTACTTTCTTTCCAATATTTAGATAGGTTAGGAGAATCCATTTGATTTGAGTTATACATTATTTTAAAGCTTAAAGTCTGCTCTTTCAGAATATGGTCTTAACTAAAAATTCATGTCTGGCGACTTTTTGTTTGTTTTGAGGTGCAGGGTAACAAATGGAATGAGAGAGCTTTACGGACGTGTTTTTTTTTTTTTTAAATTCATTGAATCCGTCTAAAGTTCCATGTAAGGTCTTTATTTTTTGTGTCCAGTCGTCCATTGAAATGAAAATCACACTGGAAGAAATTTACAACTGTAAAACAAGTTAGTTTGCAGGATATGTGCGCAATTTTCATCATGACCTCTCCATTTTTTTTTTCTCTCATTTGGGTTTCCACTTCACTCGCTTTCAAAGCGACCTATAGTGCACAAGCGTACCCGACGTCACTATAGAATGACATATTGTTCACACAAAGAATGAACTTGCGTTTACCAGGTGACCATGATTGCCCTTCTATTATTACACTGTATCATTCAGGAAAGCATAATTTTTCTTATTCTTCTGCATTGAGGGCATTATTATGTATACACGTGTATCATTATTGAGAGATATACGAGGCTTTAAAGATCGATTTCTTGTTGTTAGCATTGTTTATACGGATCACCTGATTATCTCAGTGAGTTTAAAAGCAACATACCTGTTATCACAAGGATACATGATTTTTTTTTCTCTCTCTCTCTATCCCGTCCGTTCATGTACAAAGTGGAACAACGTTTATAAATAAGGGCAAGCTCTGTGGTTGTTTCGGGCAACGTTTGTGATGAAGGCATGTACGGAATTTGAATGGTCTAAGTATTAGAACCCATGTCCTATCCACTGACCGAAAACATCCACAGTATACCTAATGCATAATTATGCATTCAGAGCGGACTATTTGTATAAAAAAGAATGATTCTGTTCTTACAGCAAAAGCTTGTTGATGGCCCGGTTTACTACACACTCGTAGCACTATTCAACAGTCTCCCTTACAACCTGAAATACTGTTTGCTCGAGGTAGCAGCAACTAATATAAACAAACTGGATTCAAAATATTGCAAAGCGTTTTAATGTATAATGTTAGATAGCTCCTCACATCAGGACGAAAAAAAAAGTCCAGAAAATAGAATGAAAAAAAGACGGTCTATTGAATATTACAAAACGTTAGCAACATCAAAGACTGCAGTACATGTACTTGAATACACATACAATCTAGCTTGTTAACCACGACTTTTTCGCTGCAAAACGTTACTTTTGCGGCATTGTGTGGTCCGGTTTACCTGTATAAATTCATGGATATTATTTTTTTTCCTCTACAGGAACGAGTGACAATCAAAATATTCCCACCCACCCTCTATACATGCGCAATGCATATCAATGGTTAGAATGCACCACCGGTACACAGTTGTTGCTGTGTGGGGCTAGCTAGCCTCACGCAAGTTTTGTATGTCTATAAAAGTCTTCGTTAATATACACTGTCATGACTGTAAAATATTTTGCACTAAATGTCAGTGTGCTGGCGAACTAGATACTAGTCTAGATATTACGCCATGCCCGAATTGCATTGTATGTATAATATGCAGACTTCGAACAACATTGGGTTGATGGGATTTATGACTTTCATTGCCTTTTTTTGTTTGTGCACAAAGCGTCTCACTTTTATGAAACTTCTGCAGCCTTGATATACAGCATAACAATAAAGTATAGCGATATTAGATGATTGATTTACTCCATTAAAATCATACGGTAACGTCAATGAGCTTTGAATCAGATTCATTTCCTGTTTGGACACTATTCTACACACCGATGAAGTTATCATTTAATGTTCTATTATTTTAATACTTTTATGGTAGTTATTATTTTTGTTCTTTCGAGAGATTCATACCATTATTTCATACTACATTTCAGGAGGATGCATTTCATTGTATCCTCATTTTGTTGGAGATGAAATAAAACAACTTGTCTTCACTTGACTTGATTGGATATCTGGCAGGCATCAATAGAGTACGGGTGAATAATGACAAGAGTGTTTTGCAAGGACTCGTGGTGATTATGATGTTAACTGAGACGAATGATGATACAGTAACGTATTTTATAATGATGTGACGCATTGTCACCAGAATCTCAGTGATGATAATGATGATAAGAACGAAGGAGTGATGGTAATGACTGTGATTATTAAGATGCTGCTGTTGACGACGATGATGATAATAATTATGATGGCCCGTGGAATGATGGTGATGATAATGATAATAATAATGATGCTAATGATACTAATACTAATCTTCATCATCATATCATACACAATGATAATCATAATAGTAACAATAATGATAAATGATAATGATTAAAATTATAATTATGATTGATAATGATAATTACAGTCATAACCATAGCGATAATCCCTTTTCCCGTGTTTTAAAGAAATAAAATGATATAATCATTATCATTCTATTATTTTCCTTTGTTTGATTCAAGTCTAAGTCTTGGTAGGTGCATGTCCTATTGGTTCTTCATGCATGAATCTGCGTTCTGTCTCGCCACTTCTTGAATCAACGCTAGGTACCAACTCGTGATTCCATTTTTTGGTTATATTCGACTTTAATCTCAAAAGACAAATCACAAGCGAACGATTTCACATGACATTTTAAAACACCATCATTTTGTAAGCGTCATGTACTCAGGAGCAGAGCCGTACATACGGCGCTGCTCAGGAGATTTAACACACGCCCTCTATAAAGGGGAAACCCCCGAACTCAGGTTCCCCTCAGAATCCACGAATCAGAATTCTCCGCATAGTGCGTACGGAATATTAATACGGGTCGACCTCTGGGAACTCACGAGGGAGGTCACATCCCTGACCTCACAGAACTCTAGCAACGCATTGCAAGATCATTGGATGAAAGTTGGTAAGGCTGTTTATTCTCACTTTCTCAAACACATAAATCACTGAGATGTATGAATATTTTCCGTTTCCCGTTACGAGCTCGCGTTCGTCTAGACTCTTCCCCCACCCTGCTGTGCCTCTGCGTGCTGTTAGTGCGGCAGGCCATTCATGCATTGCACCACGTACAGCAATCTGTGTGTTCTGACTTCTCAACTGCTTAACTGCTTTGAGAGAAAACGCACATTTATGCCATAGACCTCTATAGTTGTTACTGCTTACATTTTTTTTCAACGAAAGGATGGCTTGAATTTTGTTGACTTTTATTTGCATGCGCTGCTGTTAGGAGGGTCCACAATTCCTATGCTTGTAAGTGTAGGCCTAAGCCCAGGGCGACTGAAAATGTACTGCTGAGCAAGTGAAATGTGTACCTAACGTTAGTTGTTCGAGAGCAGATGGGAGCCAGAGAGGGCGAGGGCTGGGTCCTAAACTCTAATTGTATATTGACACTTGAATTAACCCGTTCCTTACGGGAACCTGGTGGCTTGTGTATTAAGTCTATGGGTATGTCAGAATTCAGTATGGAACAGGATTTAATAACGAACCATACGAAGACCTCTCCTTTTTTTCTTTGTATCTTTCCTAGGCATAATTGTGATATAGTCACCACCGCTGCGTGACCGTACTAAATAAAACCCTACCTAACCCTATACCGGTACCCTAACCCTAAACGCAGGCGGTGTGGTGGGGATCTTTCTTCTTCTTCTTCTTCTTCTTCTTCTTCTTCTTCTTCTTCTTCGGGGGGGGGGGGGGGGGGGGGGTGGTGAGGGGGGTGCCAGTTGTAATACAGTGCAAAGAATAGGTTAATAAGAAGTTTTGGACTGGACTAGTAATCAGCCACCGATAAGTGTGATGATAATACATGTACTGACAAAATGATGGACAGAGGATGTGATTTTGAATCAAACAAATTGTCATTGCATTCAAGTACAGACTACCTTGTGGTATGGAGAAGTTCTTGGTAAAGAATCCTGGGTCATCCAGCAAGAAAGTGAAGACTGCTTCACGTGATTCTGACACCAGCGATGGAAAGATTTCAGCCTCTGGCTCTGGTGATGAGTTAGACCATTCAAAATCTGAGGTACACCTGTATGCTTTCCTTCATGAGTCTGTGAGACCTGTGTTTATAGTTTAAGGGATGGTCCTTGTATTGGTGAAGATGAGGATTGGGCTTAATTACCTTTTTGTGAGATACCAAGAAACCACTTAATGAAATAGCAAAGAGCATACCATTCTAAGAGAAATTCAAAGTATAATAAAAAATTTTGAAAGTTCGAAATGCCTGAGACATTAAAAAACAATGTAAAACAAAGTGATCAGAATAAAATGTGGGTCCCACCTATTATTAGAATCACTCTGTTTTGGATATCTCGGCTATTTCGAAACCAATTTCATCAACAAAATGTTGAATTCCATGTTGATTACTTGCTGTTTCTTATGTCAGAATAATTTTCTTATTATCTAACCAACAAAAATGTCAAAAATGTGAAGTTAAGTCTCAACCAAAACTATACAATCCCTTTAACTATTATGAAAAATGTCCGATCTTGCTCATGTAGATGTGAGAAAAACACCTGAGGTGGTTGTATAATTATTCATGCACAGATATTCTGTAAGAAATTGCTTAAAGGGATGGTACAGTTTTGGCTGAGATAGGGCTTCAGGTTTGGATTTTTTTGAGATAATGAGAAACCTCTCATAAACTTTTAAAGAGCATACAATGCTAAGAGGAAGTCAAAGTTTATTCAGTGAAAATAATGGTTTCGAAATGGCCGAACATGCAAAAAACAAAGAGGTCCTAACAAATGGCAAGATCCACCTTTTATGAGGTGGAGGGTGTGTGAAGCAGGTGTCCCCCTCCCATGGGTATTACGGAGCTGTATAGAATATTTCTACGCTGTAAGTTTTGTGGTCTGGTGCATCCTGAATAGAATATTTAGCTAACCTGTATTCTGATTTTTTTTTTTTTTTTAAAGCCCAAAATGTGAATTTTATGGTTGGTCAGACATCGACGTCTACATTGTATTCTTTAGGGGGATTTGTTTGTGTATGTATACATGTTTGTGTGTAAGGTGTGAGAAAAAGCTTGTCAGTGGTGTGAGCATGAAGAGTGCCCCCTTGGGTGTGAATCGCACACCTAATGTGTGAGATTTGGTAGATTGCCTGTGATGTAAAAAAAAAAAAGTAGGCCTATCCATTTCTGTTTTGATACCAAAAATGACAGATGTAAGAAATTTGAAGATGTACAGGTATCAACTCTTGTTTGTGTTAGTATACATGTGACACATGTACAATTGTATGCAAATATAGTACTTATTCACCTTCTTGCTTGTATGGACATGGGAGATAAACTGTTCAGGAACAGTGTAGGCCCAGAGATAAGCATTTGCCACAAATGGAATGCTATGCTGGTTAACCAAAACATGTCACCAAAAACCATTCTTTCTTTCATTGAAATGGACAGTTTGGTGTCACCATTTGTCATTTTACCTGCAGGGAAAGGCACCAGGCCCTCAATTTCAACTAAAAGAAGTAAAAGGGGACCTCTTCGCTGGCCCGCCATCAGACAGTTTGGCCCACTGCATCAGCGCAGATGTTCGGATGGGCAAGGGCATAGCGACAATCTTCAAGGACAAATTTGGTGGAGTCAAAGAACTGCTCTCTCAAGGTAAACATTGAAGGCTGTTGCAGGTGTAGTGTTAACCCTGTCTCTGCAATGGACTTTTGATACTGTGTACAACGATATGAAGTTGTCTTTGTCAATTAGCGCGCAAAGCACCTTCATGATTAAAGACAAATCGGTGGCTATTGAGGCTGGGCCCTAGCCTCACCATTTTTGTTTTCTTTAAACTTAGCCCTGTTTTGTTATGTTTTATTTTATTTTTCTCATTGGCTTTTGAGAAAGTGAGTTAATCCCCACTGATAGTCTTATGTGCAATTACGTGAGTTTTTTGTTTTCATGGCTTTTTGCTGTATAGTTTGAACACAAAAAAAAAGAGGAGAAAAAAATAGAATTACAGAAAGCAACCTGAATTACAGTACTTCAGAATAAAGTGTTACCATAGGACCATGCAATACTGATTATCTTTCTTGGTATGATAGATAGACTGCTAGTTTTTGTTTTGTGATTTCCATTTTACAGGAGTGAAGCCAGGTGGAGTAGCTGTACTAAAGAGGGGATCTCGTTACATCTACTACATGGTGGGTAATGAACGTAGAAGCTGACTGTACACTTGTGTATGGTGCATAAAGACAAGAACGGAAGAGAAAAGAGACATACGTACTTATATTATACATATGTGACTGAGCATCACAAAACGAACAAAAAGTTGCATAAACTGATTTTGTGTGAGGACTGAAAAAATGTGAAATGGGTCAACCTAGCCGATCTGACTTTTTCATATTTTCTGAAAGAGCAAGTCTTCTACATTATGCTAAAATTTGGGATAATAAAACGGGACGAAAGTATGTTTTTTAGCAGTTTATTTTGAACCTTTTTGGTAGAATAGTGTGATAAGGTGTGTCTTTAGTGTCCCCTTTTCATTTCTTAAAAAACCTTATACACACTCTTCACTTTCAACTCTAATAACTTATGAAAGGATGATACTACTGCTTTTGAAAGTTTGCATTAATTGTGGACAGAATGTGTTTATAAGGCATGCTCAATTTCAGTTTAATCTGGTAATCCCTTCATTGTTGTTACTCCGGTTTTTTTTTTTGTTTTTTTTTTTATGTCCCATTCGCTGCACAGCCAGCACGGCTAGGTAAAGATTAAGCGCTTACATAGACACTGTACTTCAGAGCCTCTTTTCTCAGTTCACACTTTTCCTGAGAGTGTGCTTTCTTTCCAATATTTAGATAGGTAAGGAGAGTCCATTTGATTTCAGGTACACATGATTTTAAAGCTTGAAGTCTGCTCTCTGTTTGTTTTGTGATGCAGGGTCACATATGTTGATAGTGTGAGCATTTTACTTATCATTGTTTAACTGCTGTATGCCTTGGTAGTTTGCAGTTTCCTAATAGATTGTTCAGTGATTGCTCTAAATCAAGGCATGATTATTGTTCCCTTCTATCCTCTCAGTTTTGTAACCACTTAGAATATCTGATTTATTACAGAATGTAGTCACATGACGCAGGTTCTGTACAATTTTGATTTAATGTTACGGTTTACTTAACCCGTTCCTTATGGGAACCTGGTTTACCAGGTTTCCGTGGGAGCAACTGATATACGGGAACCTGGTTTACCAGGTTCCCAAAATGAAGACAAGGTTGCCTGCTTCAGTGGCCTAAATTCATGTTTCTTTGTGTTAAACTGCTCAGAAAAGTGGGTTTGATAAAAAGATCAGAGTTTATTCTATCAGGATTTGTTCTCCTGCTGTTTAAAAAAAGGGGGGTTTTACAGTATTATGTACCTTTTCCTGATTTAGTTTTTTGCTTGTTCTGCTGTAAACTCGTACGAACATGTACATAATGATCAAGGCTGAGATCACTAAGAAATGCGGGTTCGCTGACCCCAGTCAGCTCATTCAAGTACCTGGTTTTGTGTAGAACAAAAGATTCTGAGAGCTCATCAGCGCACGCTCTATTCATACCTCGCACCCGATTGATATTTCCATTGTTCACGGGCACATGTAGTTGACCGTAGAAAGGGGGACACAATGAAGCGCTTGACTGCCTTCACACAGCTGGATTACCAACCTGTGTGCCTCTCTGTCGACGGGCGAAAAGAATCTCGTTTGGGGGCATTAAAGGCACTCAGAGAATTGCGGAAGGAACGGGTTAAATAGTTATGGTAGTCTGGTCATTATTATACTTCAAATGGTGATGTAGGTTGGCACATTGTAGAATTTCAGATCTTCAGAAAATTCTTTGGCTACACAAATGCCTTCAATAATTTGTTGTTCAATGAGTTTATTCTTCAGAATTTTGGTATTCTATCAGTGATGATGATGAATGTTATGGTATGTGTGTGTTCCCAAATTGTTGCAGGTAACCAAAGAAAAATACTGGCAGAAGCCAACATATGACACGGTTCGCAAGAGCCTGCAAGCAACCATGGAGCACTGTCGGCAGCATGGTGTGAGGGCGCTCTCCATGCCGCGCATTGCCTGTGGACTAGATGGCCTGAAGTGGGACCGAGTGAGGCAGATCATTTGTGAGATATTCACAGACTCGAATGTCTCTGTGACCATTTTTACCCTATGATACAATGCTCCATCGTGCAAAGCTGATAGCGTGGATAGTGGATTGTGAACAAAGAAGTCAAGTGACCGCCTAGCAATGGGTCAAGTATCAATATGTGAAACTTGGTTGCTGATGATTATAGAGTGATAAAAACTGGATTTTTTTTCCCTGAAAAATCTACACAGATATCAACGTCACAGGCACTTGTGTTGGTATCTTTTCCTGGGACGTGACAATCTTATTGACTTATTTTGTTGTGTGATCCTCAGATGAATCGGACTATGCGTCTTTCTCAAGAATCTGACTGTATCAGTGGTCCTGTCTTCTTTTTATTTTCTTTGTGCTGAATCTTATTCATTTCAGACAGGTTTGCAGGAGCATGCGTTTGTAAGATGTGGGGAATGCTGCCCAAGTACAATAATGAGTGTCATTGCTCAATTTAAAATGACAAAAACAAAGTTAAAGAGATGGCTGCCATATCTTTCTGTCAGTGTTTGAATTTTGGTCTATGCCTTCCATTTGCATTGTAGTAGTACAGCGAACTCACAGTTTGAAAGGATTTTTTTCAGGGTGTTGAAGCTATGAAAGTTATGTGTTCGCTTGCGGGCATACCATTTTATTTTGTTATTCTATTTATCTTTTCTTGAAGACTGAAAAAAAATGCCACCATTAAACTTGCCATATGCCAATGTTTGTAGCATTTCCATTATCATTTCGCAAGCAAGAGCAGAAATAATTCATCAATCTGTAACAGTCTTCATGGGGCTGCAGGAGAGTCAAGACATTACAAGCAGAGAGTTGGTCTGTCTTTAGTTGATGATCAAAATACCACATCCATCCCTATTTCTCACAGTATTCTTAAATTCCAATAAGCTTTATACAGGTGCCTGTAGATTGCCGTAGCCAGTGGGTTTAAATACCTGCTCAAAGGCATAATATCTGTGGAGGACCATCAGAAGGGGTTGAAAGTTAAAGGCAATCACTTGTACTCTCAATGTTAAGTACAGTGCACCCCTGTTATAACAAACACGGTTATAACGAAATTCCAGTTACAACAAAGTTAAAATTCTGGCCGCAGCAATATCCACTCTATGTATTTCTATCGTTTACTTGTTCGGTTTCAACAAAATTTCGATACACGTGTATAACGAAAGAAAACTGCTGATCCCGAGAACTTTGTTATAACGGGAGTTCACTGTATGTCATATGCTACACAATCCGAAACACAGGCATGCATATTTTGATGAGTAATATAAACTAGTTTTGAGTTTGATTCCCATCAAAGAAGTTGATAATTACTTGTTCCATCAGGGTTCATTTTTGTTCGCATTCTGAGTGTTCTGTATTTAGAGTTAGTGGTACAAAGCTGTCACCTTTTGTTACCTGTATGAAGATTTTACACTGTATTAAGAAACTTTGTTCCTTTGTATGTGCAGAGGATTCCCGTTATAATGGACTCGGTTATAGATTAGAACGAAGTATAAAAATCAGATCCCAGTATCATTATCTTTATAATTATCTTTATATGCTTCACTTATTTGGTCATAACAACATTTCATTGTAACAAAAGGGAACTGACGGTCTCCAGGACTTTGTTTTAACGGAAGTTGCCTGGTTTGTGCATACAATTGTATTTACAACTCTGTTGTGGTATGGAGAATATTATCACCCCTTACCTAGTGATGAGTACCTGCCCAAGGACTTACAGTTATGTTAGACATCAAAGTTGTCCATGTTTATCTTGTTATGCGTATTGACAAAATTTCACTTGCCATGATATATGACTGCCAGGGAGATTGGAATAGGAAAAGAGATGAACATGTTACGTCAGTTTTCTTCAGTTTGAAGGAGTTTCATGGTTCATAATCATGTTAATATAATTATTTTTTCATCAAAGTGGCTTCAACAGTGTCTGGCTTGTTGTTTCTCTTGCATGCAAGTCTCTGTTGTCATTACATTTGTCACATTTCATAAGGATGTAAAGAGATCTTTCGGTGTACGTGTAGAAATGCTGTAAAGGCACAGTGAAACATGCCTGTTAATGCTAGGAGTCCACTGGGCCGGAGCCAGTTCGCGCCAGTTCGCGCCAATGCAATTTGCTGTGGCGCCTAGTGTCGCCAATAAGGTGCTTAGTGGCGTGCAGTGGCTCAAACTGCCTCCCAACTGGCGCGCGGTGGCCCGTAACGGCGGCAAAAATTGAGTTTGGCGGCAAGAAAATTTCAAAATGTTTGAAATCTTCGTCGCGCCACTTTCAGCGCGAAGTGTTCACCAAGTGGCACCAAATGTCGCAAACAATCCGCCTATTGGAATCCACTGGAATGTAATGGCGCGCGCCACGTTGCGCCAATGAGATTTTGCGCCACGTGGCGCCACTTGGCGCTACAAAGGCGGATAGTCCGCGCCAAAGCGTTCCAAATCAACAGTGGCGCGAGCCAAACGGCACCTGATTGGTGACTATTTCGCGCCGAATACCACTTGGTTTCCGCCAAATACCACTTGGTTTCCGCCAAATACCACTTTGTTTCCGCCATTCGGCGCCACTTGCCGCCTATGGAAGCATGACTGCATCGCAGGACTTTCTCACACAACTTTCAGTATTCGACTCGACAACACCTCTGTAGACGCAGTTTTTCCTTCACAATTTCTACAAGATTTCACATAATTTTCAAAGAAGATGCCCCAAAAAGGCAACAAAGGCAGTAGCAAGGGGAAGAATGACAAACTTGAGCAGTCCAAGAAGAAGGACCCCCAACCCAAGAAGCTCAAATTGAGCTCCAGGCCCCCTGCAAGCAGCAAAGATGACGAAGAGGATGAATATCTTCGCGTGGTGGCGCTGGCTCAAGCTGATAGAGGCTCCGCTCCAAGACCTTCTACCCCTGTCCAAGATGTTGCTCCACACCTTCCACCCCAGTTCACTGTTGTTGTAGATCTGGGCATCAGATTGATGGCCAACCCCACCCACATCGATCCACACGAACTGGTACTTTGAATCTACGAGAGCCATTAGGACAACCGAGAAGAACTGCTTGTAGTTGAAGTAAAGGCTGCCTGAGTTCTTGGGCTTCTGAATACGGATGTGCTTTCCATCCAAGGCTCCCAGACAGCGAGGAAGATTCCATCTGACTTCAAAGTCACCTGCAACCTCAAGCCAGCCTTCATTGGTTGTGGGGAGGGAGATGACTTCTGCAGCATACTCATCCATAGCTATCGCTCTGGCTACGTCAGGGACAAACTTCTGGATGGTTTCCTTGCCCACTCGGAAGTTGCAACCCAGCTCGGTATAGGTGGCCCCAGTGGCGAGATGGCGCAGGAAGACGCACAACTTGAGACCAGGGGGAGTGGCCTTCCTGAAGTGGGTGTCCTTCTTCTGCAGATGGAGTGTAAGCCTGATCAACAGCTCATCAAACATCTCTGGGGACAACCTGGTGTACCTGTAGTTCTTGAACTTCCTCTTGTCATTCTCCCTCAGCTCATTCATGAGGGTATGGTACTGTCCACGTTCGGCCCTCAGCTGAGGGTGGAGCGTGAGTCTTAACCACCACTTGTGTTTCCTTTTCTTCTTACGAGGCTCTTCTTTTTCAGGATTGGCCACCATAAGTTGATAGGCAGTGGCCACCTCAACATCTCTCATGATCTTCTGATGGAGCAGTATCATCACTCCAACATTATCAAAAGCCTCGGACATATCGAAATTGTAAATAATAGTAGAGAATTTGTTCATACAGCAGCTGAGGAGGTTCTGAACCAGGTAGTCGATGGCCGATATTTATATAGTCGGCAAGTAGCGCAAAGTGGCGGCAAGTAGCGCAAAGTGGCGGCAGGTTTAAACCAATTTTGCGACCGTTTGGCACAAACTAATCACTAAGTGGCGCAATGTAGCCGTCCATCGGCGCAAATGGCGCCAACATGGTGAAATTTGGAATTAAATAGCCGTGTAATGGCGCGAGCTGGCGCACCATTTTGAAGCAAGGCAGGTGGCATTTGGCGCACGCCATATGACACACAGTTTATTCCACTTGGCGACATACATTCCGAGCGAACATTAATTCGGCGCCACAGCGAGCCACTACGCGCCAAACACATAATCTTTGGCGAGAACTGGCACCAATTGGCGCCGGCCCAGTGGACTCCTAGCATTACATCACCCACAATTATTATACATTTATGTGATGTCCACAAACTGACACACACACACACACACACACACACACACACACACACATATATATATATATGCAGATTATATAAATAAATGAATAAATATATATATATATATATATATATATACATATATACACACATGGATGGAAATAGAATTATTTGAATTTGGATATTAATGGTCAACACTTTGCCTCTCATACCTCGCACACACACACACTCAATATGCACATGCGGTACACAAAAGCACAACGGAGTAACCCTATTCTGAAAGAGTTTATGGTCCATTTGAATAAAACAATTTAGAGTACAAACACCACATGAAGAGAACACTGTCTTACATGATACATATAATACAAAAGATGGACATCATAGAGATAGTAGCATCACTCCTTTATAGTCACATTGTGTAAGAGTCCTGCGATACATAATCCTATTATGTACTGAAAACGCACCATTTATGACACATTTCGATTAAGATAATTTGCAGGATTTACATCAATCCCCGCTGATGTGGTAAATTCCGTTTCCCTTTACCCAAGAAAGTCAAACTTGTAAGACAAAGTTTCATTGGGAGCACGGACAAGTTTTAATACAACATGTAACTCCATCGCCGAGAGTTGCTGCAAGCACTCTGTAATTTTCCCTTTTGTTTTTGACGGCCTGAACTGATACTTATGATACGCATAAATTATCAAAACCTAGCGTGTACTCATTATGGGGTCAAGGGGCAAAGCCCAACCCTGTGATAGAACATTGCTTCCACGTGGCATGTATAGTGGATATTTAAAGACTCCTGACTATCAATCGGCGGAACGCCAGTGAAACTCGAGTCCAGTGCTTTCGCCCTTGGATAAGATGTTTTTTAACCAGCATGTCCCTCCCCGACCCAGGTGTATGAATGGGTGGTATGTTGCAGGGCCCACTGGTAGAGGCTACCCTGGATAAAATGAGACCTTATGATGATGATGGTGGTGGTGATGGTGATGATGATGGTGATGGCGATAGCGAGATGGTGATAGTGATGGTGATGATGATGATGATGATGAAGAAGATCATGATGAATGATGGCGATGACCATCGTTATTCATCGAAACATTGTTGAAATGTCTTCCTCATGACGGCCTTGTCCTCGATCGTCTTGGACAACTGTTGGAGGCGTGTCTGGAATCCTTCCGCATTCTCATTTTATTTGCATCAATCTGTTGAATTAAGATAGAGCAAAAAGAAATACAATGTACGACCGATAATGGGAAGGAGTTAGGAGAAGGAGTGAAGGGGAAGAAGAACAAGTAAATAGTGAAAGCAGGAGGAATGAGATTACGTATAAAAGGAAAGGAGGAGGACAATTTGAAGTCGGGGAGAAAGAAGGTAGAAAAAAAAAGAGAAAAGGGGAACACACGTAATGGAAAGGAAATAGGAGGGGAACAAAAGAGAATAACGGATGGCGTATAAAACTCAATTGAAACATATGGGATTACGTGACAGCAAATTTCGGAAGAAAGCCCCAACATATCAATGACGTGTCGGTTAGTCCAAGGTAACGATCTAACCACGGTGGAACAAAGTCAAGTGTTAATCACAATAATGTGCTTTCATGATAGGAAAATTGATTATCGGAGAATACTTCTCCGGATAGTTACCTTTACGCCACACCCAGCGCATAACATACATTACGCTCATGAAAGTGTTGGGGCCTTTGCCGTTTCTATAGATCTTATTGTCGTATACAAAATATGACGTTAGTGAAGTTCCAGCGTTTTTAATTCTTTTTGGTCAGTTTCACACTTATTCATACTCTATCCACCTGAATATAGATCTCGTTTCCTCTCTCTTTGTGGTAGACCCTCATTGATCAAAATGTACGTCAGACATTTTTAACCAATATAGAGTCGTTATCTATTCTCAAATTCAGGATGAATGTAAAAGCAATGAATGCTAATGCAACATGTCTTCAGAAATCTGCAGGTAAATTCAGCTAGGGCAACTACCCTAAGTTCCAATGATCGATTTTGACACCGGCTCCTCAGAAGCAAGAACGTCAACCCAAGAGGTGTTGCAATTCCAAATGTTCGACAAACTTGTCATCCAAAGCGGAGTTGCAATTGCAAATTTGTGACACAATGTGTTGCAATTGCAAATGTGTGGCGATAAAGAAACCCACCACGTAATGCCGACTGCCTCATCCGAATAATGTCCGCCAAGGGTTCGTCCTTCGGGCGCGGCACGTCGACGAAGCTCGTTTCGGTGGCATTGAGCGAACTGTTCAGCTTTTGCTGGAGGTACTCCTCACGCTGTCTCCGAAGTTTCCGCTCCATCTTACTGTCGCTTCGAAGCAGTCTCGCTCTGCATTGAGAACATAATAGCTATTGTGTGTGAACTGGTGTAAAAGAACGCTTTTTGAGCTGATGAAGATTAGTGATGTGATCATTATTTTTCAAAATACTGTAAACTCGTAAACCATCGTAAATTGTGTTTAATGTCAATTCCTTTATTATACGCTGCGGCCACAGATGTCAAAAGGTGACTTGTATGTGTGATGCGCGACCACCGCACCAAGTGCATTGGAACTCGTGAACTGAAGAAGTGGTCGCCATTGGCTTGAATCTCTCTTTGAAATAAATTTCTCAGACTTGAAACATCGTGATAAGAGCTAGAAAATGGTTTTGTGATCAGATGAAACTTCAGATCAAACGCAGCTGGGCATCGCCCACAACTTGTGTTTAATCTTGATGTCCGGTCACTGAAAGAACTGTCTTTGATAATGATATTGTTTTATGCGTTTTCTTGATTTCAAAAGCCAATTTTCAGGCAATGCATCCTCTTAATGATTGCTGTATAGCGGGTCCCCATATCGTACCTTTGTGCTGCGTCTCCGCCACCCTCCATCGTTGCCGTTATTGGCGGAAGCAATGAGCCGGGCCTGCGTCAAACGTAGAGAGCATATTATTGAAGTGAGTATACCTCCAGTATGCTATTACGGACAACAATAGGAGGTGACCCTATTTTGCCCTGTCCTTTAACTCGAAACAGGCACCATAGCCCTGGGAATTACGTTAGAATTATAATGACGAATCCATGACAAAACGATCAGATCAGAAGACTGTATTTAAAGATAATGTATTGCACGAGTGTGTGCAGGACTTAAGCACCACCGTCGAGGTCGCCATAGCATATCAAAAAGCAGCATTGAACATAATGTTCATTGTGAATACTGTTGATATATATTCCCTGTTTCATTTTTTTTTTTGACTCACTGTAACACAATTCGAAGTAAATCCTGCGAGACCAAATGCGTAACTATGGAGGACTACGATGTTTATTATTCCGACGCACACAAATTCTCTCCACACCTGTACGTAGATGTTCGTAATCCGAACATTTGTGGCGTTACTCCGAAGGTTTGTTATTCCGAAAATGAAATAGGGTTTGTTACTCCGAAGGCTCGTTGATATGAAAAATAGAGTAAAGGTTCTTGATTCCTATAGCTAAGGTTCTTTAATCCGAAAAGGATACACGCTCGTTATTCCGAAGGTTCTTTAATCCGAAAAGGATACACGCTCGTTATTACAAGGTTCTTTAATCCGAAAAAGGACCCGAAAAAGAAAAATGTCTATAAACGAATCATCGGAATCACGAACGGAATCGGAATCATTACGTAATTTACAGATTAACTGTTAACAGTTCGCATTTCATTTAGACATATTATCTTACCCTTGTATCCCTCATAATGTTCTTAGTTAAAATTGGATATCTTACCCTAGACGCTGAAATTCCATTGCATTATCAAAGAGAGAACTTCTTCTTCCTGTTGTATGCTTAGGCAGAAACCTTGGCGAGGTCACCGTAGGCTCGTTGTCATCGTCGATTTCGATGTCCCAGGTTGAATTCTTTGACAGATGCAAAGTTCCTGGCATCGGTAAAAAAAAGAAATTAAAATCATAAAGTGGATAATCTGCATCCAATATGTGCTCTTACTCCTAATGTGGTATTTCAGAGCAGTTTATAATAGGCCATGTCATGAGATGCATTCAATTGGAATACAGAATTTTGTGATGGCTTTTAAAACTATATTAGATCTTATTGAGGGAATTTACTACCTTTTTTAACTCTGTTCCGTCCAAGTTGTGTCGGAGTTTGAAGCGTGTATCATACAATTTTCGATGACATTTTGCCTCCGAATGATAGTGGAGTCAGGCATCCACACACAACACACAACACACAACGGACGATCATAAGTCACACTCGACGCAAAGACACTTACATAATTATAACAGCTGTATGTACGCGAGAAAACACACACATACAGTTTATCATTCCGAAAACAAACACACACACAAACACTACACACACACCTCTAGCATGTCTAGTGTCTGTAATATCTTTCAGACTATTATGTTATACTTACTACTTCTCGTGTCTGATTGTTGTTCGGCTCTGTCAGTGTAGTTGCTCCTACTCAGCTCTTCGTGATCCTTTTTCTTCCTCCTTTGTCTCCCTCTCCTTCTGACGTCACTGCCGTCATCATCATCACTCCGTCTATCTTGTCTCCTCCTCCCTCTTCTTGTGCCACCTCGCTCCTCTCCTCCTTCTCCTCCTTTTTGTCCTCTTCTTCTGTCATCTCCTCCGCCGTCGTCATAACTACCATCATTTAATCCTCCTCTTCCTCTTCCTCTTCCTCCTCCTCCATCTCCTCCTCCTCCTCTTCCCTCTCCATCACTCTGTTCTCTTTTCCCATCATCACCATCATCACTATCATCGTTTCCTTTCCCCTGTGCCACCTGTTGCTGTTGCGCGACGAGGTTCTTCAAAAGTTCTTGCATGGTCTCCATGTCAGCCTGCATCTTCGCAAACATGACATTATTTCTCTCGGTGAGTATGTCGACTTTCCTACTCAGACGCGCGATACCTTGCATCTGGGCTGGATTCTTCTGATCCTGCAGAAATTCTTCCAGTTCCATCAAAGAATTCTGTACGATAATAAAGGCAGAGAGCATTCGGAATATAAATTCCGTTAGATTAAGTTTCAAGAGAGAGAGAGAGAGAGAGAGAGAGAGAGTGTGTGTGTGTGTGTGTGTGTGGTGGGGGGGGGGGTGACATTGGAAACATATCATACATAATATACATTACAAGAATGTACCTCCATCACGTGACTGTGTCTAGCCAATCACTAACCGGTATTTGACTAACCCATTTGATATAAAGAAATAGTAATGTGCTTATGTCAAGCTGCGTGTCACAATCCTTGTTTACTGTAATTTAGTATGAATTTTGAAAGCATTGTTACTCCTCATCCCAATAATTAGGCGTTTTCACATCAGCCCGATAAAAATCCAAGCTCGAGATATTTTTCGCAGAAAATAGTCAGCCAAATAGCGCGCTATTTCGAAACATCGGGCTGATGTGAAAACGCCTGATATGAAATTTTGAAACTTGGCTCAGTAAAACCGTTTAAAAGTTGTTCAAATGCAAAATTCTGAAAATCATCCGGACGTACAGTATTGGTGGAAATGAGAATTGGGCTTTTAACTTTTTGCGAGATACCAATAAAACACTATAGTACAGAGCATACCATTTTAAGAGGAATTCAAAGTTTATTTGATGGAAATCGGGTTTGAAATGACTGAAACATCAAAAAACAAAGTAAAACAAAGCGATCGTAATAAAGTGTGGGTCCCACACTTTATTAGAATCACTCTTTTTGGATATCTCTGCCATTTCAAAACCAATTTTCATCAAATAAACGTTGAATTCCTCATAGAATTACATGATCTTTCATATTTCATAAGAGGTTTCTCATTATCTCACCAAAAAAGGTTAGGAACATGAAATTAGGTCTCAATCAAAACTGTACGATCCATTTAAGTTTAAATACTGCACCCTTCCAAAAGAAGAATTTCGAGAAACCCGAATAAAGTGCTACAAGGTTAACCTGGATATGGAAAGTAGCCTTCTTTAAATCCTCTCCTTCTTCAGTCACGACATCGTCGTCGTAGTAGACGCTGAGCGGGCTGCAGTGTTCCCGGATGTACTTGTCGTATTTTTTCCTCGTCCTCTCGAAAAGTCCGTCCTCGATGGCTAGCGTGATCTTTGCCTGCTGGATGAGGGCAATGGCGGTCGCGTTGTCGTAGATCCTGACGGCAGAGGGCGATAAACACGATGAACAATATTTAGTTTCATATGCCTATTAGTGATTTGTGACTAGTTTTCCCTCCTCCTCTCTCCTGCTTCTTTTTATTTCTTCTTCTTCTTCTTCTTCTTCTTCTTCTTCTTCTTCTTCTTCCCTTTCCTTTCCTTGTAATCTGCTTTTAATAAACAGATAGGCACAATTTACTATAGGCTTTTATTATGATCGACTCCTGAAACAATAATAATATTAGTGCAATGAATGTGTCGCCGGATTACAAATCGACAAGACTTCATGAAAATTAATGAAAGCAAACTATGAACTATTGATGGGAGTTTGATAGCAGGTGTGGTATAGCACATTTATCAATAGCACTGACGATCTGTATTGAATGTCAAAAAAGTGAATTATATTAGCGTGTGTTTATGTGGTGTGGGTGGGAGTAAATTACTGCTGATGGTGTGTGTGCGTTACATATAGGGGCGCTATGGCATAGTGGACATGGTGGATAAGACTCCGGACACCCAATCTGAGGACCCGTCGAGTTCTCTTCCCGCCCAGTGCGAATACGTCCTTGGAGAAGATGCTTATTACCCACCACGTCCCTCTCGACCCAGGTGTATAAATGGATACCTAGCAACACTAAGGTAATAACAGTGACAGGAACCCCTGGTACAGCAGTGGCAAGATTGAAGAGGCTCCCCTGGATAAAGAAGACCTTATCAATTATAGCAGGATGAAGGGGGGGGGGGGGATGGAGGTTGTAGAAAATGTTTAGCTACTCCACGACGTACACTGTCTACCAACTCCACTACCATACCTTTGGAATGTGTTAGAGAGCATGGCAATGAGCACGTTGAGGCATAGGACGGCGGAGATTGTTAAGAAAGACACGAGCAGGATGTACGCCATGATCGCGTTCTCCTCACGCATCAACTAGATGGAGGAGAAAAACAATTTGATAGGAAGAAAAGATTATAAAAAAAAACACGGAAAGACGTATGCAGAGGTCAGGGCCAATAAACATAAACTGGAAGATTACTGGCAGTGTAGGCCCTATACTGCTTTGGGTTTGAGTATTATCAGAAACTTTTGCAGCGCAGAAGAATATATGTCTATAGGTTTTGCGTTTTATGAATTGATATATTATCATTACTATTATTATTATTATTATCATTATTATCATTATTATTATCATTATTATTATTATTATTATTATCATTATTATTATTATTATTATTATCATCATCATCATTATTCCTATATTCTCATCAGTTTCAAATATTTTTGATAGAGGATGTCAATAATGATGCAGGAATGTGAATTGCTGGTTTCTCCTACTGTCATGCACCACTACCACTACCACTACCACTACCACTACCACTAGCACGACGATTACTTCTACTTATACTGCTATCTACTACTACTACTACTACTGCTACTACTACTACTACTACTACTACTATTAGTATTACTACTACTGCTATTGCAGCTACTGCTGCTTCTACTACTGCTTATAATGCACGTACATTGTATATAAAATTATGCTACTAATGTTAGTGATACTGGTAACATTATGATGAAAAAAATGACACTATTGATCTCTTCTCCTTTTTATAAGTTAATACGTATGAATATGATTATACTAAACTGAAAAACACTGGACAGCAATAGAAAGTACCCACTTCTGTTAAAGACCGCACACAAAAATCCCCCCCCCCCCCAGAAATAAACAATTTTTTGTACACAGGTATGCTGTAATATCCATTAGTAATCACATACCCAATAGCAAGTGATTATCTTTTGCAAAGAAAAAAAAATGACATGCACAGCATCTTGGTCACTGAATCAAAAGTCACAAAATGTAACAGACTGAGCCTTACAAGTTTTACGCAAAACTCAGTGTCATAGGACGAAAAAAAAACCAGTCACAAACATCAATTTTCAATAATGTGTATGTCCTCCTCATGCCTGGACACATTCTAGGCATCTCTGACGCATGCTCTGGACAAGCTGTCTGACGTAGTCATGGGGAAGTTCTGTCCATTCCTCCTGCAGAGCTTGGATCAATGTTGGTTGTTTAAAAATGTTGAGTGGCCATTTTTGCATGGTGGAAAGTGCTTTTGTGTGGGACTTTTGATTCAATGACCAATATGCTGTGCATGTCAAGTTTTTCTTTGTTATGAAGACATTCACTTGCTTATGTGCATGTGATTAGTAAGGGGCATCGTAGCACACCTGTGTACAAAAATTGTTTATTTCTAGGGGGTGAATTTTTGTGTACAGCCTTTGACAGAAGTGGGTACTTTCTTTTGCTGTCCAGTGTAGTTACTAGGCCTACTGCAAAACCAACACAAAGAATAGTACAACTTTTATTCCGTACACCAGACAAGATGCCCACTTTTGCCGCCACAGCTATGAAATGAATCTACATGAATAGAGTTCTTGATTCTGAATGGCTATGCAAAAACAAGAGAGATACATTATTATTCATATAAATGATTGATGGGCTAAAACTGTGGAGAAAAAAAAAACTTACATCAAATTCGTATTCATCGACCAGCGTGATCCGGAATAGACTGTACATCATCTGGTCTACGGTTGCCATGCTGGCAATGGTTCCGTTAGCAACGCGCACCCCGCCAAAATTCATCCAGAAGGCACAGGCTGTCGTCAAAACAAGCACAATCAATGATTAAACGACATAATCATTTTATCCCCAACTGCTACAATCTAGAATATACTTATAAAGGAGAGGATCTCTTTGATACAGTCTTTATGTGTTTATTATACATAATTGATGTCAATTTCAATAAAATCATAATTGAATATATTTCACGTAATAGATTTATTGTATCCGATCAAAGTTTGCTTACTGTGATATGCAGTTGAAATCAAGCAGAACAGCAAGATTATGGCATCAAAGTGTTGATGTATGGAACAAGATTGTATCACGGTCACGATTGTAGCTATTTATTAACGAGTAGACGATATAGGCCTAATCTGTGTCTCAAATTTACGTAAGTTTGCTGAATGTGGGTAGTGATGCGGGTGGGATGAAGTATAGGGATACAGGTTAAACGTGTGGGGACAATGTTGAGGCATACAACTGCTTCTATTTCATTTCCTTTCTTTGACTTATTTGTACCCTATATGTTTGGTTGATTGTTGTTGTGTCTTTTTATGAGGGATTACTAACAAAGAATGATCTTATGAGAGATTTATGCAGTAGCACTCAACTGGTGTACAAAGAATTATAATTCATGACCCAGGCTTTATTTATCGGGAAAACATCAATCACTAGTTTGAGTGTACACAAAGTTGTAAATATTACCATTTCCATTTTCAAGATCTACGTCAAATCTCACCATAGGGGATGTAGAAGTTGGCGTAAAGGAATATGAAGACGCCGAAGTCATTGAGCACCAAACCAAGCATGACAATGAAAGGCCCTGTAAGGCATAGGAAGAAAAAGAAAGAAAAATCACAAGAATAATTGAAAAGTTTAATCGCAAAAAGTGTTAACGCCATTCTTTTTTTTTAATAATGTGAGATATTTGCGATAGCAGCTGCAACAAAAACAAAACCTAAAAAAGATTAAATATTTGATGTCATCACTTCATAATACTCTTTGTTACTCAACAGATAGGGTGAGAGTGAAAAGGTTTATTTTGCTATACTTGATGATGAACTTTAAAACCTTAAGATTTTTAAGACTTACACTTATTTCGCTTTGCGATCAAACTTATACTGATTTAAGTAGTGTATGACTCTAATTACATTTGCCAAGAGATTGTATTTCGGGCTTGTTGTCAACAAGGTACAGACAGAGCAGAAATCTTGTATGTTGCAATACTTTCCGTCATTCCTGAGCCTTGCGAAAAGTCATGCGAGTAACATTTTTAGGTAAGTGATTTGATGCAGGTATAGCAGAAAGTCCCTATACCAACTGTAATCTATTCATATGAAATAGAAACGTAAGTATACACTGTTAGAAAAAAATCAACAAGGTTGTTTAAAATTTTAAACAACCACAAGTTAACCGGTGAATCGCTCAACTGTTGTTTAAAAATTAAACAACACGTAGTTGTTTAAACTTTTAACCCTTTGTTGTTTAAAAATTCTAAACAACTGTTGTTTAAAAGAAATTTAAACAACTGGGTTGTTTAAAAAAGTTGTTTAAAAATTTAAACAACTGTTGTTTAAAAGTCATTTTATACAACTGGGTTGTTTAAAAAAAGTTGTTTAAAAGTCTAAACAACTGTTGTTTAAATGTAATTTTATACAACTGAGTTGTTTAAAAAAAGTTGTTTAAAACTCTAAACAACTGTTGTTTAAAAGTCAGTTTATATAACCGGGTTGTTTAAAAGTAATTCTATACAACTGGGTTATTTAAAGCAAATATTAAATATTCATGTTTAGAATTTAAACAGTTCTTAATCCCATATTACTGTACAACTCACTTGTATATAAGCACAATAACACAAATATTTATTTTTTTGGCCAATTATATATTTCAGCACATTTTCACTGTCTATATTGCTGACATCGTATCATTAGAAAACCTTCAATCGGTCAATATGTCCATCGATGTGCAAACTTATTACAAATAACAAATTGAGCCAATCAAGAATTGTCTCATCCATTTTCAGAATATATACAGAGTAACAATTCTTCTTATACAGTTAACCTTTGATAAGTCGAAGTTCTCGAGAACCGAGAAAAATGTGTCGACTTGCGCGGATTTAGTAAAAATATGCAGTTTGACTGCAGAGGAAAAATCACGAGCTTTTGTTATGCTTGAGTTAAGTGATTTCCCAGCTGAATTGACCTCGACTCATCTAAAGATTAGTGTATTGTCAAATGTACATTTTGATTCCACTTACATACAAATGGGGCGCTTAACGCCGTAAAAATCACATTTCACAATATTTCAACTAAACTGCAATGACAAATTGAATTTGAAACATGCAATAATTAAAGAATTAATTATTATGCATAACATGGATGTGTTCAGCTTGAGATTATCTATACCTGTGCCACATTGAATATTTTGTTGCTTCATTTCTCATATTGTGTGGGTGCATGGGGACCATCAGTTGCCCTCAGATGGGTCCAAAAGGGCTAACTGAATGAACAGTACACAGAGAATGTAATTTTTCAGAATGCTTTTACAGTCCAATGCACACCTTACAGACACATTATCCAGTTTTATAGTGATCATACCCTGACAAGACAAGATAAATCTTGAATGAGTCTTATTTCCTGGAATAATTATCTGATTTTCTTAGAACCACTGACTTTGTTCTTGAAGTGTTTGTCACTATTACATGCGCTTGGAAATCTCATAAGCGAAGCATAAGGGAATGACCCTCTAAGGATTTGCTTTTCTGTCCCAACACTGTACTTTGTTGCCCCACTAAGAAAATATTACTGAAGGTATTGCACTACACAGCTTCTCTATTAACTAGATCATTTTTAACAATGTTCAATTTGATGTAACAACATTTTGAATCATTTCAGTTGCAATGCTTTTGGGGAACATCTGCAATAGTAAGTCAGGGGTTATTAGATTATATTTCCTTGACAGTACAATGATGACTGTAAATATACTGCAGATGGAGAAACCATTCACATTAAGAAATAAGTTTTATCTCTTGTGAAAATTCTACTCCATACCCATATTCAGCATATCTGAACAGACCAAATAACATATACAGTACATTGTAATTATAATGAAATTTACTCCTGTTTACTGGTGTAATTTGAGAAGTCATACCTGCTACCAACACATACAGTTGTTTTTTTTTTCATAACTGGGATGTGCCAAGTACAGCACATCTGTCCAGCAAAGATCATCTCTGTCACTCCTGTGATAGAGATGGCAGTAATGAAGATTACTCTATATACAATGAAATAAATTCATAATGGAAATATACATTCTACGAAACAGTTCATCTTGAATTTTATGAAGGCCACATTCAGTACAGAGTGTCACCTCCATTATGCTCAACAGATATGAGGTTTTAATTTCACAATTGCTATATTTCTGAAAATTGACTGTCATGCTTCAGTATAAACCTGTGAAGATCTTGCCCGATATTTCATTAAGTCACTACTATGCAAAATACCCTTTTTAATTCATTTCTAGCCCATCTTTATCACAAGTTTTCAAGGGCCAACATTACCCACTAATAGGACAATCTTCTCATGACCTTTGATCTTTCCATGTGACATGTATCCATTACTTATTGAGTTATCCCTTACAAAAAAAAATTGTATGGTACATGTATGGTATGGCTCTATGGTGTATGGTAAATCTATGGTACAACTCTATGGTAGATGATTGCTCTATGGTATACCATATAGTGTAAATATATGGTGGGAATATTGCATATATGGTACATCTGTATGGTAGATGCTTGTTCTATGGTATACCATATGGTGTAGATACATGGTGAGTAGACTGCATATGGTACATCTCTATGGTAGATGCATGTTCTATGGTATACCACATGGTGCAAATTTATGGTGAATAAAGTGCATATGGTACATCTGTATGGTAGATGCTTGTTCTATGGTTTACCATATGGTGTAGATACAAGGTGAGTAGACTGCATATGGTACATCTCTATGGTAGATGCATGTTCTATGGTATACCACATGGTGCAAATCTATGGTGAATAAAGTGCATATGGTACATCTGTATGGTAGATATGCGTTCTATGGTACACCATATGGTGTAGATACAAGGTGAGTAGACTGCATATGGTACATGTCTATGGTAGATGCATGTTCTATGGTATACCACATGGTGCAAATTTATGGTGAATAAAGTGCATATGGTACATCTGTATGGTAGATATGCGTTCTATGGTACACCATATGGTGTAGATACAAGGTGAGTAGACTGCATATGGTACATCTGTATGGTAGATATGCGTTCTATGGTACACCATATGGTGTAGATACAAGGTGAGTAGACTGCATATGGTACATCTCTATGGTAGATGCATGTTCTATGGTATACCACATGGTGCAAATTTATGGTGAATAAAGTGTATATGGTACGTCTGTATGGTAGATATGCGTTCTATGGTACACCATATGGTGTAGATACAAGGTGAGTAGACTGCATATGGTACATCTCTATGGTAGATGCATGTTCTATGGTATACCACATGGTGCAAATTTACGATGAATAAAGTGCATATGGTACATCTGTATGGTAGATATGCGTTCTATGGTATACCAAATGGTGTAAATATATGGCGAGCAGATTTATGGATATGGTATATCTCTATGGTAGATGCGTGTCTTATGGTATACTACATGGTGTAAATATATGGTGAGTAGAATGAATATCGTAGATGCTTGTTCTATGGTATACCACATGGTGTAAATTTATAGTGTATCATAGAATGCATATATATATGGTATATTTGTATGGTAGATGCTTGTTCTATGGTATACCACATTGTGTAAATGATGGCGAGTAGAATTATAGAATGAATATGGTACATCTGTATGGTAGATGCCTGTTCTATGGTATACCACATAGTGTTAATCATGGTGAGTAGAATAAATATGGTACATTTGTATGACAGGTGCTTGTTCTATGGTATATCACATATGGTGTATATATTATGGTGAGTAGATCGCGTATGGTACATCTGTATGGTAGATGCTTGTTCTACAAACCGTATGGTGTAGAATATGGTGAATATGGTACATACAGACATTTCTGTTATATATGCAGCTCATATATTAAAATATTTTTTTATTGTGTTACATTTTTTTCATGACTCGGTTTTTGTTTTCATACAGGTAATTAACCATGTGAACAAAATATGGCTGTTAAGTATAGTGTTTGATCTATGATGGTAATAGATGCATTGTAGTTATATGGTAGATATTAGGTGCTAACATGGAACATTGTACATGGTGACTGTGGTAGATATCTGTGGCAGATTAATGCGTCATTTGTGTTAGCTGTTTTGGTTTATGGTAGATATATGGTAATTATATGAACGAAGTATGATTTATGTATGGTGTTTATGGTGTATGCATGGTGGTTCTATAACTTCTATGGTGGGTAAATGGTGCAACCATACCACGATATGCCTACCATATAACCATCATACACCATATATAAGCACCATACATATATCATACTAGTATCATACATCTACCAAATACTACCATACTTCTACCATATAATCACCATACATAAAACTACCCCAGAAGCACCATACAGCTACCATCATGACCGCCATGATACCTACACCATATAACCACCACTCATCTACCACAGAAGTACCATATATCTACCATTTATACACCATATAACCACCATACATACACCATATAGCGACCATACATACCCCATATTACCACCATACATGTTCTATATGACGACCATTCACCATCCCTGATACTGTTTAGGTTTAGTGATAGCAGACACTCGTCGCAAAAAAACAAACAACGTCTTTTATTGGTCGTAAACAGGTCAACTGGTCATACGTCGTGTTACGACATATACAACATCTTTATGACGACTTTCAACGGCGAATGAATTGCACAACTAGAATAGTATGCTGTGACATTTACGTCAGTTATTGACCAATAAATTACCAGTGTTTTTCTCCTGCTTTCATGTCGGGATTAAGACGCCAGTTTTACGTCGCTTTTTGACCAGAGCTAGTGCATTCCCGCAACCAGATAAAGACGTCAATTTCACGTCATTTATTAACCTAATCTAGACGTGTTGTATAAAAGGGTTAAAGTTTACTGTATATGTACATATTTCACTCTAAATCTTTTACCAATCCTTAGTAAATCTAAAATACTTGTCAAAATGGAGAATTGTTACATGACATAGCCAGAGCTCGACACTACCGGTGGCCCGGTGGCCCGGGGCCACCAAAAACGCGCGTCGGGCCACCAACATTTCAGAAATGAAGATTTTGGTGGCCCAATCGGGCCACCAAAATGTCGGATAATTGCCTTTACTTTTGTAGATGGACAGCGGTAACAATCGGCTCCGTAAGATGCTAAAATGAATGTCAGATGTTTGCTTTTTATTTTGGAAATGAATAATGGTAATATTCGGCTCCGTATGATACTAAAATAAGTGTCGGATGTTTGATTTTGCGTTCGGAAATGAATAAGGATAACATTCGGCTCCAGAAGATGATGAAATAAATCGTCGGCGTTTTCACGAACCGACGCTATTTCGATTTTGGTCAAAATTTTCAAAATCGAGATATTGGTACCAAATGAAAGTGCTTTCAAAACTCTACCAAATCCCAAAATTTTAGATCACAAAATTAATTATTCTTAATTTTATCAAAGAAAGAAAAAAACGACGGTACTCGAAATATCGAGAAATTGAGAAAAAGGGGTTTCACGAACCGACGCAGTAAAGATACGCCGGTTCGTGAAACCCGAATTGCTAGGGTGAAGAGCAATGCGGGTTTTACGAACCGTCGCAGTTGCATTATTTTGAGCTTTGTTCAACTTACTGGCCTAGAATTAGGTTTTGGCCCTAATCCAGATCTCAGAGTGAGAACCAAACCATCTGAAAGATGAATGACGACCTAAGCCAGCCCACTGTCCACGAGTGAAGTGAATGGTAAGCTATAATCCTATTAAAATCATGCTCAAAATAACAGTTTCAGTTGGACTACCATAACCATTAATTGCGGTAGAGTGTAGTCCCATGTATTCAATCGCGTGATGCTTATGAAGCCTAGTCTGTAAACGCCATCCAATTTCAAATTAGATCCCAAATCATATTATTTATAGTTTCTTTTCAACTTATGTCGTTACTTCTGAGACTACTGAGTACTGTAGTCGTAACGTCTGTGTGCAAGACATGCAAGATGTCAAAGTCTCGAAGACACTCATGGCTATGCCTTGACTTGAGTTGAAAATGAAATCATGAGATTGACAAAGTAGGCCTACTAAACTAACAAAAAAGTAAAAAGTCTAAAAGTATAAAACTCAAAGGAAGAGTAAAGAATAAAGTTAGACATGTTAGACTTAAACTTTCAAGTTTAACTATTAAGTCTAAGTTAAGACTTTACTTGTAATGCCAGTTACTAAAACTAAGATCAGCTGAAGTCTAAGACCAAGTCAAATTAACACAGAGTCTATAGTCTAGCTCTAGATCTTCATCTAGACTAGTGGTAATAGAAGGTAGAGTCCACCCATTTTTTCCCCCAATTTTTACTGGTCCATTCCTGAAAAAGTTACTGGTCAGTGTCCAACAGTGATTTTTCCTGGTCAGGGACCGTCGGACCAGTGCCAGTGTGCAGCGTTGGTGTAGATGTCATCTATGACAGTATGTGGTCTAGTGATACTACCTAACGCTAAACACTACGAGTAGTACTCTACAGGTTAGGTGGCTTTCCTGTACAGTGCAGTGTTAGTATACTTGTGAATTCAGCCCTAGTACCGTACTGTGTGTACATATGTGACACTATGTCTAACGTTAGTTCGAGTGGAGTACCTTTGAAGTACAGCGGTGGGGCTTTTTTCCCCCTAAAACTTGTGAATGCGGCCCAACCAAATGGCGTTTACATATTCACGCGTGATTGATAGTGATACAGTAGCGCTGTCGATTTCCACAGCATCCATACATAATCTTTTGTCCTTTCTTCTTTCCTTTTTTCCCTTTGTTCTTTCACCCTTTTTATTCTTGGAATCGAAGGACTTCTAAGAAATGTCCCTCGACTGATTTAACCAGGACTCTTGAGTCCTGGTAAACCTAACCTAACCGAGTAACCGTTAACATTTGTTAGGCCTAACATAACAGTAACACTGACTTAGCCCTGTATTGACTTTGTCTTTGGCCGACTTACTGAGATGGCGAGTCTAACTCTTTAACGTTAGTCTAAACGTAGTCGTTAGATCTGTCAGTGTCAGTGTCACCGGTTATTGTATATGGTGCCATCTCTAACGTACGTTAACAAGTTGATGTTAGTTATCTATGTCAACTTACTGAGTCAGTAATAGTGGTACTGTCATCCTGTTGGATATCGCCGCAATATCATCCGTGACGTGTTAATTTCGTGTCACAAAGACAAAAGTTGCCAAGATCTAATAGTATTAGATGTCTAGATCTAGATGTAGTCTAGATCTATAATATAAATTTTGTGAACCACTGGTAACTTAAAAGTGAAAGGTCTAGACTTCACTTAGTCTATAATTAGACCAGACATTCATGAGGCAAAGGCCTATTTAGTAGATCTATTCTTATTCTATTTTAACGTCAATTCCTACTAACTCGCCACGTGTTATTCCTAAGGCCAAGGACTTCCGGGTTAGTGACATTTTCATAAATACCAAACAGCAGACGTGTTTCATTTGCATTCTTGTGCAGACTTCATGAAAATATGTGCAGTATCAAAGAAATATGATGCACATGACAATGCCAGTGTTTTATAGGTGAATGGTTAATACCTTTAAAAGCTGAATGATAATGTAGAGTCTAAGTCTAATTAAGATGTTACAGTCTCTGATAAGAAACAGGTTTGATTGTCATAGACTGTTTCCCAAATGCAGGTACATGTAGTAATATTCAGCTATTTCAATGCAATGCCTTGTTTACAAATACATGTAGATTTATATTCATGTGAATGATAATTCAATTTCTACATGAGACATACCAAGTGCTAAACATAATATCTTGCATCAGTAAAATGTGTAAATGAAGAGACAATTTGAATATGCATCAAATACGAACAGCAGCATTTTTTGACATTCTTTGATCCTGCATAGGCCTACCATTTTGTTTTATGTTTAATATAAAAAGAGCAAAATAATTTTAACTTCAGTTTTGTTGGCTGATTTGTTTTTCTTCTCAAAATTAAAGTTGTATCTTGTGCCATGATGTTTGATTTTAATCAAAAGTTCTTAATTTCTTTCTTTTCTTTCAGATGACTGGTGCCATGTAGTAGCGAAGAACTGGACTGTCTCAGAAAAGAAAAGGAAAAGTACATGGTCGTGTACATCACCAACGGATGTGAATACAATGGTAATGTAGAGTCTAGGTCTAATTAAGATGTTAAAGTCTCTGATAATAAACAAGTTTGATTGTCGTAGACTCTTTCCCAAATGCAATTAGTAATATTCAGCTTTTTCAAAGCAATGCCTTGTTTACAAGGACATGCAGATTTATTCATGTGAATAATAATTTAAATTCTACATGAGACTTACTAAGTGCTAGACATAAGATCTTGCATCATTAAAATATGTAAAAGGCGAGACAATTTGAATATGCATCAAAAACAGCAGTATTTTTTTGACATTCTTTGATCCTGTATACCGTTTTGTTTTATGTTTAATATAAATAGAGCAAAATAATTTCAACTACAGTTTAGTTGGCTGATTTCTTTTTCTCAAAGTGAAAGTTGTATCTTGTATCATGATGTTTGATTTTAATCGAAAGTTCTTAATTTCTG
This sequence comes from Diadema antillarum, assembly GCF_040938485.1. Classification (NCBI taxonomy): domain Eukaryota; kingdom Metazoa; phylum Echinodermata; class Echinoidea; order Diadematoida; family Diadematidae; genus Diadema; species Diadema antillarum. Next base: position 831,114 of record NW_027271575.1, on the reverse strand, counting down.
TCTTTTCTTTCAGATGACTGATGCCATGCAGTAGCGAAGAGCTGGACTGTTTCAGAGAAGAAGAAAAAAGTACAGCATCGTGCTGATCATCAAGGAATGTGAATACAATGGCTTAGGAAAGAAGACAATCTACAGATAGGATAGAAGGGAGAAATTGGGATGAAGGGCGACAACATAAGGACGGTATATCTACAGTGAAATGTGATTGTAAAGTGGAAACATGAAAGGAGATCCTAAGATTGAAGGTGAAAACAATGCATTCCATTCTGTGATGTCGTAATTACAATTTTGCTACACTTTAATAACACTACAGAGAGACATTTATATCAAGGAAAGCTTCATGTGGATATGGAATGTTAGATTTTTTTAAGTGTTCATTGGTATGTATTTCATGATAATAAATCTTGAAGGTTTTGTGTGGTAATCATAATCTTGTGATAAATCTTGATAGATTTCTAAGTGCACATTGGCAATATTTAGATGATGCTGTAATCAGATTAAGTTCTAATCTCCTTTATTCTTTTATTTATTATTTTGTTGTCTTCAACCCACTTTGAATGTGTCACGTATGATTCTTATAAACATGGGAACATGCACTCCATGTAAATGATAGGACTTATAACAAATTGACATAATTATTCAACCATCACTAGACAGTTCTGTTATAAGATGTTCTTTATCTAACTAAAATTGTAAATTATGATACGTGTATGTTCCCATGCAAACTCACAACAAAATACAGAAATTTGATTTCTTTTAATAATAATTCATTATGTCTCTAAATTTACAATTAAAGAAAGTGATTGCAATAAGGATGTCAAACATCGTATATTAAAATAATAGATTATTCATTTGTCTCCATCCATAGTACCGCACGCAACTGCAGTGTGCAGTTTGTAGGCTGCTGTGAAAAAAAAAAAATCACCAGCAGCCCAAGCAGGATTCGAACCCACGACCTCTGGATTACTAGACCAGCGTCATAACCACTAGACCACCAGAGTGCCCTGGCGCTACCTGTACACATGAATAATTAAGTATAGAAGGGCTTGGGGGCGCTTCGAAGTTTACTGCTCTTATTAAATATGTACATGTCATTTGCAACTCAACTAAAGATGATTAAACACACTGAAATTCTTACTTTAAATGATATTCATAATCTGTTTTTTTTTTTTCTTTAATAGCTTGGGATGTACACTTTATACACTGTATCGGTCTACATTTCGCCTACAATATGGAATTCTTTACTTCGAGACGTTTGTTTTTAACAAACAAAAAATTAAGAGTCCTTTAAAGGTGTTGTAAAACAGTGGTGTTTGTTTGTTTGTTTGTTTTTTGGTGGGGGGGGGGGAGGGGAGTCAAATTAGCCTTGGCCCCTCTCCGCCGTCTTTTTTTTTTTCCTTTAGCTGCATATTTTTTAGTCATCACATGAAAATTCGTCTGCATCCACCCCGTAGTTTTGCTGATGACCTTTCTTTTTAATTATTTTAGCCACACACAATTTTGGCTGAATTTCCCCAACCCTCTTGTGAATTTGCTAGTACATGTACTAAAACACATTCTCAGAATGTGTTTATAGTACTGGTGGATTAAGGATTCACAGGGAGGGGGGGGTCGGCCAAAATTTCTCTTTTCTCATATGTAACAAGCCTTCGGGGCGAAAGGCTGATATTATGGGCTTTCTACACACATTTTTAGATGCTAATTATTGATTAACATGAGCATGATCATTTATGTTGTGATTAATTTGTTTCCTTATATATGTATGACTTCTATTAGAGACTTAATTGGCTTGGCACTCCTTACATCGACCTATTTTAGACACCCATTTCCCTCTCTCTCTCGTGCTTTTTCTCTACTGTCCTGTGAATAGTGTAACTACATGTACATGCAGTACCTCTTCTCTTTTGTATGATATACATCAAGTTTTTATCTGAGCATATGGGTGTTGCAGCACTCTCAAGCTTCATGCATATGCAGCAACATCTTTGTGTGTTCATATACATACATGTAGTTATGCTTGATATATTAATTTGAGAATGTTATTCTTTCTCTTGTATATGTTCCGTCCGCACTCTATAGATGTAAATGTACGATGTAAGATTTGGTGTGCATGTTCGAACTGTGTTCCTCTTTTTGTGAACACACAAGAACTGATATAATAATGAACTTGAATTACACATATTCTTGAATCTTGATTCCATCTCCATTTGCCATTAGATATGTATTGATTTATGGAGCTCTTCCACAATTGTTATCCTTCCCATTGTCATTACTCATCTCTGAATAATTCAAATTTGATATTCTATTGAGGACCTATGTTTCTTCGATTACATAACGTACCTCTTCAATATATTGCTGCAAAAGGCATAATAAAACATGACCATTATTATATATTTAAAATGAAGCTTGAAATTCTGATAGTGTTGATATTCATGTATTTTTAGGAGTTTATCAGTTTCGAAGAGTGCATGCAGGATGAGTTTATGTTTTTATATGATCAGGTGCAGCTATCATAGAATCTGTTGAGCAGGAAAGAGAAAGATGGAAAATGAGGAATTGTGAGTGAATTCGCATGCGAGCCAAATGACAATAATGACACTGATAAAAATTGTGACAAAGTAAATGTCACAAATATGTGGAATAATAAGAAATAAAGAAATTGATATATTATTTCAGAGAAAGAAATAACAGAGTGCATGCATGAGTATGAAAGATGAGTAAATACAAGTAATTATTACTGACTGGCACGTCTTTTTCCCAAGATTTAGCGGTATCCTTCATCTTAGAACAAACATTCATAATTATTATGAAAGAAGTGAACTGAATTTGAATTAAAAATAATGTGAAAAAATGAAAAAGTAAGTTAATTAAGTACAAAAAAAAACAGTAAAAAGTAAAAAATATGAAACACAGTATACCGAATACATGTATTACCAAATGATAGATGTCCAAATGCAAAAGTGTTAAATAATAATATATCCACAAAAAAAGGGGGGGCAAAGAAATCTTTGGAACGATCAACCACAGCTATAATAACAATACATGCGTGTACTAAATGAAGATGAAAACAATGACAACATTCTTTTTAGAACAATTAAGAGAAACTGGCTTGTATTATCGTCTTAATTATCACTAAATGTATTGTAATCATCACAACAATCATTACATGACAATTAATTTCAATTAATAAGGTTAGTGTTGATAAGCAGGTATAGCCCTAATAGTATTTGTGTGTAAACACATACGAAAATGAAATAGCGACGGTTCGTAAATACACGCGTATTGCACGTTACCTATTGTACAGGCCCTACAGCGCGGGTCTCACGAACCGGCGTAATACAACTTACGTCGGTTCGTGAGACCCGCGCTTAAGTACATAACCTATGGTGCGCGCAAGAAACGATGGATTTACGAACCGACGCAGTGAGTTTGAAGACAGAAATATCGTAATTTTTTTGAATTCACACTAAAATTACACTATGGATAGGAAGAACAACTTCCACTCTCATCACCCTGTCAAAATGTTCACACACAAGACAGGAAAAGTCATTGAAAACGTTGTCTAAAACTTGTGAGATCTTTAAACGCGATTTTCTCAGAACTGCATTTTCGCTCAAAAACGAAATAGCGTCGGTTCGTGAAAACGCCGACGAAATGTGGAATGTTAGCTTTGACGTTCGGAAATGAATACCAATAACATTCAACTCCGTACGATGAGAAAATAAATGCCGGATGTTTGCTTTTTATTTTGGAAATGAATAACGGTAATATTCGGCTCCGTATGATACTAAAAGAAGTGTCGGATGTTTGGTTTTGCGTTCGGAATTGAATAAGGATAATATTCGGCTCCAGAAGATGCTGAAAAATGTGGAATGTTAGCTTTGACGCTCGGAAATGAATACTAATAATATTCAACTCCGTACGATGAGAAAATAAATGCCGGATGTTTGCTTTTACGCTGGAAAGTAAATAACAACAACATTCAGCTCCAGAAGATGCTAAAGCAAGTGTCGAATGATCCCTTTGACGTTCGGAAATGAATAAACATGATATTCAACTCCATATAGATAGTAAAATAAATACCGGATGTTCACGTTCAGGTGAATAAGAATGTCTCATGTTTGCTTTTATGTTCGAATGTATATAGCAACAACATTCAGCTCCGGATGATGCTAAAATAGATCTATGTCGGATATTAATTTTGCTCTGACGTTCGGAAATGAACAACAATAATATTCAACTCCATAGATCACTGTAGATAGTAAAATAAATACCGGATGTTCACGTTCAGGTTTGAAATAAATAGCAATAACAGATCAGCTGCGGAAGATGCTAAAATAAATGTCGAATGATCCCTTGCCCTTTGACGTTCGGAAATGAATAACAATGATATTCAACCCCGAATGATGATTAAATAAATGTCGGATGTTTGCTTTTACTTTCGAAAGTAAATAGCAATAACATTCGGCTAAAGAAGATGCTAAAATAAATGTCAGATGATTGCTCTTGTATACGTTCGGAAGTGAATAGCAGTAATATTCTGCTCCATACGATGCTAAGATGAAACGTCGGATATTTGCTATTACATTTCGAAATGAATAACAGTAACTTTCAGCTGCGTTTGATGGTAAAATATTTAAAGGACATAAGGATTGAGAGAATGCAGCAATATTAGTAGAACACATCAGTGAAAGTTTGAGGAAAATTGGACAATCTGTTCAAAAGTTACGAATATTTCAAGTATCTGCGCAGTCACTGCTAGAAGAGAAGACTACTACATGCAGTGTATGATGTCACATGCGTACAACTATATAAGGAAAATAAAAAGAGAATTTCACAAAACTTTACTTTATTAATAAAGTGCACATTTCTTCGACTTGCTGCTGACGTATGTTAAGGGTAAACTATTCCCCCTGCCTTCTGAAAGAGAGAAGTGGAGTGTTCTTTTGTTATGCAAAAAAAAATGAATATGTTGAATTTTCTTTATTCTTTCTTTATATCGTTGTACTCATGTGACATCACAAGCCATGGTATACTCTTTTCATCCAGCCGTGACTGAGCAGAAACTTCAAAAATTCATAACTTTTTAACGGATTGTCCGATTTTGCTCAAACTCTCACTGATGTGTTCTACTAATATTGCTGCGTTCACTCAACCCACATGTCTATGAAGGTGAACTTGTCCTTTAAAGTCTGATGTCTGCCTTGACGTTCAAAAATGAAAAACAGTAAAATTCGGCTCAGTACAATGCTAAATTGTCAGGTAATTCATTTCACTTTCGGAAGTGGACAGCAATAACATTCGACTCCGTACGATAATAAAACAAATGTTGGATGTTTGCTTTTTTAATTTTAAAATGAATAACGGTAATATTCTGCTCCGTACGATGCTAAAATGAATAACAGATTATTGATTTTACATTTGGAAATGATTAACGGTATCAATCGGCTCAGTTAGATGCTACAATAAATCGGGGATCTTTGCTTTCACGTTCAGAAATGAATAAGGATAACATTCAGCTCCGTAACATGCGAAAATGAATGTCAGTTCTTTGCTTTTACATTTGAAAAAAAAAAACAATAGTAACATTCGGCTCCGTATGGTGTTAAAATACTAGTAAATGTTGGATAATTGCTTTTACAATCAGAAATGAATAACGGTAACTTCCAGCTCTCTATAATGCCAAAACAGATGTCGGATGTTCACATATGTCTGCAAATGCTCCCACTCTATCGTTTCAAACGTAAGTTTTGACCACCTAAATAGGCATCAACTTTTATAATAATCTATAAGCCTATTTGCTAAATCTTAGAACTCAGAATAACGGTAAGATGATTGAATTTTCTCTTCATTTATTTTAGACATGGGTACATGTATCACTTGAGTAATACTTAATATTTCATTTTCTATGTTCAGTAGGACCGATTTAGTATTCATGTTTTTCTTGATTTTTTTTCGGGCCACCAGATTTTACTTTCGGGCCACCAAAAAATAAAAATTAATGATTTTGGTGGCCCGATCGGGCCACCAAAAATAAAAGTTGGTGTCGAGCCCTGCCATAGCCATATACCAATTATAGTCCCCTTCGCTCTGCCATCCCCTGGCCGTGCGCGCCAAAATTAAAAAGCACAGCTCGTACGTTAACCGCCAGCGCGCTGTATGCGCAGCGCAGTGCCATTGTTCGAATTGTAACCGTTAGATGTCCCCAACGCAAGCGATCTAAGGACACGTCTCGAAAGATCGGAGATTGAATGCCAAATTTGGAGACTGGAAGTGGAAAGGTGAACTGCATAAAAGCATCTGTTCGCTGAAGAGGCCGGTTTCATCAAAGAACTAACAATTCCACGTCAAATTCGGTAAGAATTTATTTGATGCCTGTTCTCCATCAACTCGCACTCGGCAAATATTCGTTTTACTCCCACAGTCCCATATATGATTTTCTGTGTTGGTGCTTAACTGCGACCAGCAGCCCCATGCATACACTATGCGTATGGGCTGCTGGTCGCAGTTAGTGCTTAAATTGGTAACCAACATAGATGTGGGGGCAGTTTCTGTCAAAATGAAATCACATTCTGCAGTAATTTACAGTGCAACTGCAAGTTTATAAGCCTGCTTACGCAGAAATAATCGACTTAAGTGATCAAGATCGGTGTGTTGAATATGCAGGCTATACATGTACCGATGTAGCTCGTTAGCTGGTTAGAAGAAAATGCAACCTTAGATCAAAGGAAACAATATTCTAACTGGAATCGGCTCAGGACTGTGCTTGACAGGATTGTGCTTGTTAGGACTTGCAAGATTCTTCCTAAATTTTGCCGTAATAATCAAGATCTACTGTGGCATTACAAAATACAAAGACGGAACTTGCAACTACATTGTACATAAGTCATAACATGTGTAACTTAAACAGAAATCCAAGTTCAACATAATTAAGGCTTCACCGAAGGTTTATAGTACTGGCAGGATATTCATTGTCACAATTAATCTATTGTTGTTGACACTGTCAATGACAATGTTACAATTCTTACAGACAAGGACAAGGTCAGAGCCCATGGCCCATATGGAACACGAAGCAGTCTAACCCATGCATATTAGTGTGTTACAGCCTGTGAGTATGAGGCTGTGTGTACTGGTACTCAAGAAGATTGCATGTTCATATATCAGTTGTCAGTGATAATGATAAATGAGTGACATTGCGATTGTGAAATAAATAATATATCATGTTATCCTGCTACATGTATTTGTCTAAATGAAGCCTTTATAGTGTTCATTGTTAAAATCTATTTTAAAAATGAATTCTCTTTAACTTTGTTGTCATGCAAGTATGTGGTGATGTTTCGTGGATAAAAAGGAGGAACTGGAAACATAACACCCTAGAAATGTCGAATGCAAATTTAATACTAATTAAACATAATGCTACTACTATTTATGTGCAGAATACTGTCAAATTTGCATTTGGATTTTGGAGGAGGCCTATTGTCACATTGCCGATTCAAAATGTTTTCGTTAATATTGGTTCTCTATAAGAATTCTTGCAATCTGCATTGATTTATATAATGAAACTTTAGATAAGTACAATTCAACAATTTTGGATTGAACAATGTTAGACACTGCCTTCCAATGTTGATTGAGGCTTTTAAGAAATTTATAGAGAACACGCAACTTTATAAAAATACAGCACATGAAACAAATTTACTTTTGCTGATGTGGCAATTTAAATGCAGGAAGTGGCTTTTTTTTCAAAACTCATACTTTCCAGTGAAGTAATGAAATCGTTTTTGTCAATTTGTTTGTTTTAATTTCATATTTAAAGGTATGGCTGCTAGCAGTGAGCATGAAAAGTGCTTGTAGGAATGGAGGGCGACTGGAGGAGCCATGACATGAACTACACTTGTCAGCAACAAATGGGAGCTTCGTACGTGTACGTAGGGCAGAACTGATGCGAGACACATGTACCAGCCTGCCCTACCACTCATGTTGAGAAAGGCACATGTATGATGATGACCAATGCTCCCTCTGAGCCCCTGACCCTGAGTCCTGGAGGCTGGACATCATGACTTGTTTGGGTTTTGTACATCACAGGTATGATACCACACGAGCACCCATAATTCATCACCATCAATTACAATTCCGGGGGCGGGGGGCAACTGCCATTGCAACGTGGACACCATGCTCGTTCATGAACTTTCAAAATGGACCCTAAATGAGTACCGGTAATGACCCTTCGATTTTTTCCACCGTATGAAGTATTCGTATTCAGATTTTCATGAGTTGTAAAATATATTCCCTGAACACATATCGAGCTATTGAAAAGCGAACCCTTTTTTCAAAATTTCTGTGATTTTGATACCCTTTCTACTGTTCGCGCATGCATTGCCTGACCGTGAAAAAAAAACCTTTTGCATGTTTTGTTGAATGAGCATGGTGTCCACCTTTCAGTGGCAGTTGCCCCCCCCCCCCCCCCCCCGAGAGGGACAATTTTACATGTTTAAAAAAAAAAAAAATCTATTGACAACATATACAGTAATGACCGTGGTAGTACGTAATATAAGCATAAAATCGACATGCAAAATTTGCATTTGATTTGACCCTCAAGAGGCAAATAAGTGCACTTATGACTCTGTATTTTGCAATATGCTAGGATTCACATCATTTTCAGTGAAAGAGCATTTGAGTTCAATTAATATTCAACAAAAATATGTGCAGAATAGATTAATTCATTTTTTTTTTGTCATACATGATGTACAATGTATTCATATGATGGAAATGTGTTATGTGAAGCTTGCTTTCAACTTGCTTGATTTTCACCACTTTTATACTCCAAAAAGTGTGCCTATAATTTGATTTAAAGAGACTGTAGATATGAATTTTAGACTGATATTTGTAATAGAAAATGTATTGTTTTCTGTAACTTGCTTTTTATTGCTTAATGAATACATGGATCTTTGAATCGTTAGTCTTTTTTTATTGAATAGAAAGGGAAAAATATAAGCCTCTAAAGCTTAATTCATCTTCCAATATTTCTTGGAAAGTGATCCATAGCCCATGAATCACTCTCCATTGCTCACAAGAAATATTGGTAGATGAATGGCACTTGTGTACTGTCTTGTGTGGTCTCAGTCACAATTTGGATCACCTTTTTCACTTTTATCTCTGGCACAGAAAATCATGAAATAGCCACCAGGAGGTGTCAAAAGGCAACAGATTAGGTGTGGATTCCATGTTGGAGGCAACCATCAGCAATAGAAGAATCAGGTGATTATCACATTACTGATTCTAAAGCACAAAGATAGTTTTGGTAAATCTGAAAAGTTTTCACAAATTTCCTCTCCTTGCAAAGTCAGATCATTATGAAGAGTATTTAAGCCAATGAAAACATATACTTTTGTGTGAAGATTGTAGTAACTAGAGAGTACCAAGTCATCCATTTGGATGATCAGTTTGTCCTACCTTGATAGGATCAAATTCATTAACTGCATAATGGCATTTGAGGAATATTAAGAAAAAAAAATCCACCTTACTTTGAGAATTTTCCGTGCCTGATTTGAGCAATCAGTTTTTGCCTTTGCTCCACAACACTTGCCCGACTTTGACTTGCCCAGGGCAAGCGGGCACATGCTTACCTAGCACCTTGCCCTAGAAAATTAGCAATGATGGGTAAGAAGAGTAATGAATATGTTAACTTAGATGAGCATTAATTTTGTGACTCATGTTAAATTGACCCAAAACTCTTGTGTTGATACTCAGTATATGGCTAAGATGTAATTTATAGTAGCAAAAAGAAGTTCCACCAGTATTTCAAATCTTCATTTCACATCCCCTTCTTTTCCCAGCACTCTAAGTCCAGCAACCAGCTGTGGCATCCCCAACATGACTGGTCATTTCAGGATCCAGAGCAAGCCCCGTAACAAAATTCGCAAGTAACAAGCTAGCTTTACTCAGCACCCTGTACTAGCTGTATCTTGTCTCCAAGGAAGCATCCAATGGAAATTACTACGTCAGTGTGGAATAAACAATTTTGCAAAAAGGCTGGAACAAAAGTCAACACCCACAACCTATTGTAGTTAGCACGTCTACTTGTGTGTGGTTTCCCAATAGGGAGTTTAAGATTTCAGTGAACATGCACTAGTGGACGGAGTCGAGATCATGTCTGCCTGCAACGAAAGGGCTACTGCGCATGTGCCTCACTCTCAACAGTACGTCGATGTGTTCACTCCTTACCCGCCAATTTCACGTCATCTCAGACGGGTGAACGTCGTCCACTGCACCATGTAAACGTAGCCTTAAATGACGCCATCGGTTCATGTCGACTACAACGTATGTCAAGGTGCAATCTTAACTCCCTAATATACAGTCAGTGAAATGCGGACTTCTACGCCTGTCATATGGCTCTCACACGCCACATCGCAGCAGGTATACAACCAACACAGAGCAGTTGAGACCACTTCTGTGCTCTTGCTTGCAGCAGCTCAGCCGCTGCCCCGGCGAATTGCCAATGTTACAGTGTGAAAATTCGGACATCTACAGATTGTCAATCGTATGATAAGCTTTTTATGAGAGGCTTTCAAAATGTTTGATACACGTGGATATTTTATCAAGCCAAAAATTGGAAGTTTGTATCAGAGCTTTGGAAGGTGAAACAGTAACAGAGTATCAGCAATAACATGAATTCTATGCTCAGTCTTGTGGAGAACCGCCATTTCATGTTCTGAAATTGTGGGTAATCACCCCCCTCCAGTGACATTGGGGGCAAGGGGGTATACAGTTTTTAAAATTATATTTTATTATTGTCTAAAGTAAGCATGGCTAGATTTTCCCTTTTCATTTTTAAAAAGCAGAAAATTCTGTAAAAACAAAAAACAAAGGAAAATAGGAAATGTGCAAAATTTGTACGAATTTGTGTCATGGATATCAATTACATCATTTGGAAGATTTTTTTTTTCTACAGAAAACCTGAAGGAGTTCTATTTTTCATTGATTTTAGATGAAATTCCAACTTTCCCTAAAATTCATAAGAAATTTGCATATTGAAATCCAAATGTTGAAAATACTGGTCTTTTTTTTTTTTGAGGGGGGTGGTTAAATTATTCTACTCTGTATGTGTAAATTTTCAGGTCTTTCAGTTGATTCTAGTAAGCAATATACTAGTTAGACCTTCAATACATGTGCTTGGAAACTGCTATGTTAACAGCAAAGTGTATTTTTAAAAATGTTTTCCTTTTTTCAAGATATAGAATGTATGTGTTTTTCTTGTGTTCATGATTGAATTATGTAAATACGTTTCTAATCAACTTGTGTGTATTTAATTTTTTGATGCAGTATTGTAGTCTTTGTCTTGTGTTAGTGATTGAGTGTTAGTTTATGAGGTGGTTTTGACAGGTGTAGTTGTAAGACAAGTATGCTCATTACACTGAGTACTGTAAATTATACATTAATATACTGTAACCATAGAACAATCTGTCTTTTTGATGCATTAATGCTGTCCCACTCATTTTACATGATAAATAGAATTTAAAATAAAACAATTATTGACACCGTAATGATATCACACAGACATCTTTGTGAACATTTATACATTTTAAAATGTTTTCAGAGTATTACGACTTATTCTGACCAGTAACACATCTTAATGAAGTCTTTTCATGACCAGTAACATGTCCAAAATATGCCGTAAAGGCGTCTTGTCATGACTTGTAACAGGTCTTAAATACATCTTAATGACGTCTTTTCATGCCCATTTAAATGTGTGAATTATGTTTTAAACATGTCATACAATGTATTATGGTCAGTAACTGGTCTTAAAGACACCTTGTCATGACCAGTGACAGCTAAGAATTACGTCTTTAAGACGTCATATTATGGTCAGTTACTGGTCTTAATAACATCTCAAATACGTCATTTCATGACCAGTAAGACGTCGTAATGACGTAAAAATATGACGTCATCACGACGTCTCGCGTTGGTGCAAGTTTTCGTCTTATTTGCGCCGTTATATGACGTCTTTACGACAACTTACTGGTCAGGAAAATACGTCTTTAAGACGTTTTTAAGATGTGTTTCTGCTATTAGGGATATAACCACCATACACCATATAACCACCATACATCTACCACAAAATCACCATGCTTTTACCACACAGTGCTTCTATGGTAGATGTATGATGGCTATATGATAGATATATGGTGGTTATATGGTAGATGTACGGCTGTTATATGGTGCTTTTCGGGATATGGTGGTTATATGGTACATGTATGATACCGCTATGGTAGATTTATGGTGGGTATATGGTGCTTCTGAGGTAAATGTATGGTGGCTATATGATAGATATATGGTGGTTATATGGTAGATGTATGGCTGTTATATGGTGCTTTTTGGTATATGTATGGTGGTTATATGGTACATGTATGATACCGCTATGGTAGATTTATGGTGGGTGTATGGTGCTTCTTGGTATATGTATGGTGGTTATATGGTACATGTATGATACCGCTATGGTATATATATGGTTCTCCTATGGTAGATGTATGATGTTTTTGTGGTAGATTTATGGTGGGTACATGGTGCTTCTGTGGTAGCTATATGGTAGATATATGGTGCTTTGCTGTATGGTGTATGGTGGTTGTATGGTAAATATGTGGTGCTTCTGTGGTAGCTGTATGGTGGTTATATGGTGCTTTGCTGGCTGGTGTATGGTGGTTGTATGGTAAATATGTGGTGCTTCTATGGTTGCTGTATGGTGGTTATATGGTAGGTATCTGGTGGTTATATGGTAGGTATCTGGTGCTTCGGTGGTAGGTGTATGGTGGTTATATGGTAGGTACATGGTGCTACTGTGGTAGTTATATGGTAGGTATATGGTGCTTTGCTGGATGGTGTATGGTGGTTGTATGGTAACTGTATGGTGCTTCTGTGGTAGCTGTATGGTGGTTATATGGTAGGTATATGGTGCTTTGCTGGATGGTGTATGGTGGTTGTATGGTAAATATGTGGTGCTTCTATGGTTGCTGTATGGTGGTTATATGGTAGGTATCTGGTGCTTCGGTGGTAGGTGTATGGTGGTTATATGGTAGGTACATGGTGCTACTGTGGTAGTTATATGGTAGGTATATGGTGCTTTGCTGGATGGTGTATGGTGGTTGTATGGTAACTATATGGTGCTTCTGAGGTAGCTGTATGGTGGTTATATGGTAGGTATATGGTGCTTTGCTGGTTGGTGTATGGTGGTTGTATGGTACTTATATGGTGCTTCTGTGGTAGCTATATGGTGATATATGGTGCTTTGGTGGTGGTGTATGGTGGTAATATGGTAGATGTGTGGTAGTTATATGGTAGGTATATGCTGCTTGCTGGATCTGTATGGTGTTTATATGGTAAATTTATGGTGGTTCTGTGGTAGATGTATTGTTAACAATATATGGTAAGTGTATGGTGGTTATATGGTAACTGTATGGTATTTTTTTATGGTAGATGTATGGTAGCATAAATTTGCATAAATTTGTCCCAAAAATGTAAATGAGATGTATGGTATTTGTATGGTATATGTATGGTATATGGATGGTACATGTGTTATGGTATGTGTATGGTATATGTATGGTACATGTGTATGGTGTATGTATGGTATATGGTATTTGTGCTATGGTATTTGTGATGTATTCATATGGTATTCGAATGGTATAAGTCTATGATACCATACAATACCATTGTATGGTATGGTACCATACATTGTATGGTATTTTTATGGTATACCATAGCAATTTTTTTTGTAAGGGATAAACAAATAAAACATAGATGCCAAACCTTTGCTTTGACGAATGACCTAAAAGTCAACTTTGTCAATTAAACTTCTGATGACCATGAAAATCTCATTCTACGCATCTAATCTTCCTGATTTGAAGAGTTCAGGTATGTCCTGATCTCTCTCACAGAATTGGACGTCACTTTACCAGGCATTTTGTACACAACTGTCTCCACGAACTGCCAGGCAGCAAAACATTGAGCCTGGTACTCTACATCTAGGACATAATGCACTTTGAATGCACAGTCCACAGCCTTTGTCAAAGTTGGAAACAAGAATCCCTGTCTCTCTACAATAGGGAGTTTTCGCAAGCACAACGCGGCCGGGAGTTGAGCGTGTCGTGTGCGAAATTTGCTTCTGCACATGATCAAATCTGAGGAACGTCCCGTCCGGGGGAAACGAGTACGGTACTTGGCCAAAATAGCGTTCGGTCCCAATGCTGGGCAGGAGTGAGCCAGCCAGTCAGCCAACCAATCAGCGATCTTGTCCCCACGCCTCCGTCCTGTACAGGAAAGCGAAACTGCATAGATATGGGGACGGGAGTCAGAGTACGGGGACTGTCACAAGTGATCGCTTCCTCGTATTCTCGGTCTTCGCGTCGTGTAGCGAAAACTTCCTAATGACAAAGGTTTGCAGTGGCTTCTTCCAGGATCCTCCCATCAGCAAGATGAAGGGCTGTGGTCTCTGCTTCCTGTCAATTTGTCCAATGTAGAAAGCCAGGTCTGTGCCCTCCTGTAAAATGAAATGGAAGTGGAAAAGAAACATGCATTTACATCTCGATAAAATCTTGAAATAATCTACGCAGAAGTGTTGGGCTGAGGCATTGGTACATGTATAATGAAGTCCATCAGAACAGATATATTTCCCACACCTCTCCAGTGTTCAAGGTAGAGTTCATAATAAAGTGCCTGGCAAAATTCTGCAACATTTCATTTGCAAACATATACCCTAAATTAGGTATTTTATGTAGTATATAACATCCATGTATTACATTTTCTATTCTTGCAAGGGCTAACCATGACCTGGCTGAATGAATTTTCAACTGTGTGGCCTATGGGAACTTCTGAAAGGCAATTAATTTTATTGCTGGCAAGCCCAGGCAAAAAGTATTATCAAACAAAAACTACTTCTGAATTGCATTTCATTATTTTGGGTAAGTTACTCTTTCCAATACTAGTAGTATATCAAATTTGTCCACTTACATTGTAGGAACATTAAGGAGTATGCGAGGTCTTTTTTCTTTTTGGTATGGGGGGGGGGGGGGGGGGTGAGACACCCTGTATCACATTGGATGTATATGAGTGGTATGTGATATATTTCCAGCATCTTGCTGAATATAATTATACCATAGGTCAAGTGCAATATTTATTAATGAATGGAATATTCCTTATTGGCGACATTTGGGACCAATTTTGCATTTCATGCGAATTTTTTCCCCTTTTTATCAAAATGAAAAGGACATATTGATATTGGACAAGTGTGTGATTGAGCAGTCAGGCACAAAATAAAGTAAATATGTATGTTGACTATGTAATATAAGATTTGTTTTTCATTAAAAAAATTATTGTGATTCACAGCATACATTAGCAACATAGTAAATTTGCATAAATATGTAGAATCCATGGACTAAACTAACAAATGAAACAGCATAAACTGGGAATTTCTGTAACTATGGACCACAGCTTGATGATTTCTATATTTTGTATTGCAATGTCAAAGTCCATCTCATCATTTTAATAAGAGGGCAACACATCACTTGTTTTAGAAGATTAGCCTCCGAACAGTTAGGTACTTACAGGTTGAAAGTCGTAGAATAACTCCGACTCCTGAAAGGAGCACTTGCCCCACACCCTCGCAGTCCAGCCTCGGCAAACTAGCGGCAGCATGCTGAATGCAAGCATCTCTTTTTCCTCTGTGGAGCAAAATGTATGGCACAGGGGGAGTATTTTGAATGATAAGTACAAATATACCCTTTAAAAATATTAACACAATCAAGGCTGATAAAGAGAAATGCTGACAAGTATCAGCTCATATTCAGATGCTAGCTTATGTACTTACATTGTACTTGATTGCAACCAGGATTACTAACTGTGTGTGTGTGTGGGGGGGGGGGGGGGGGGGGCTGTTTTAAAGTTGTTTGGAGGGTATTGTAGAAAATACTACACATTTTGAATGAGGGACTGATTCTGGCAACGGCATTTACTACCAAGACGGGCAAGTAATTGTGGATGAGTAGAGCCAAACTTGTAAGGCCAAGCATTAGAATTATAATGCTGTAATAATCATCATGCTATTCTACAAAGCAGCAATCAGAGTTACCATGAACTTGGATGAAAGAAAGTTGAATGGTGTTGACAGCCAGTGCCTTAATAAGAATAATCTTGCACTACTGTTAAGTGCTTACCAAAGACTATTGCAATATGAATGACATTTGGGCTTTTGCAGGAGGTTCATGTCATATTCTGGCATTGCATAAAGCAAGATTAGTTAATATGCATATATCTTAATTAGATTAGCAAGAGCAAGGGATGTTCAAGGTCCAGTGATTTTTATTCCAAGTAGTAGGAAAAAGAATGCAAAAACTTTAATAGTTCATAAAAGACTTCTCTGTTAATGTTATCCTACAATGACAAAAGCTTGATTATCATGTGAGTTGATCAGGCAGTGGAGAAGAAAAGGGGAATGGTAGATGAAGGAGGCAAGGACAAACCGTCTAGAAGTTTCAGTGTACATGAACTGTGTGGCCGTGAGGTGCTATAATGTGAGAGAGGGGCAGGAGAAAGCCTCTCCCAAATAATTGTCCAAGCTGTAGTTACAGTCATTAAAGCTGCACTACCGCATGTGATACAAGCTAGGAGCGAAAGAAGCTTGTATGAGCACAATTAAAGATGTTCTGAATCCACATGTCATCTCTTGAGGATTCAGTTCCAGCAGGACGAGGTCCAACATGAGCTAAGGAGGGACAATCTCTGCCTGACTGGCCTGCCAGAGGGGGCTGAGGAGACAGAGGAAGAGCTTACTGAGGGCGAGTCAAATGTTGCGAAGGAAGTTGGCTTAGACATTTGGAAAGAGGACATCTCATCTTCATGATCTTGTCATCATCTTGGGGAAAAGGCAAGAAGGAAAGAACAGGCAGATCAAAGTCCACTTTATTGCAAACAAAAGGAACAATCTGTATTCTGGGCATTCTAGTCTGAAAGGAAAAGAGAACGTGAAAAGTGTGTACATCAATGAAGATCTAAAGGCATGCAATATGTCACTCGATCAGTGCATGATAAATGCCAAGGAAGCTCATGTCGAATCGGCAACAAAACCAAATACGGGAACATGACATGCAAGTTGAATGATGGACAAAGCAGAGTCATCAAGAGCCCGGATGATCTCTTTGATATTGGCTTTGAAATTACAGATCCACTTCAGTTTTTGCAGGTTTTTGCGAAAGTCTTAGAAATCAATTAACAAGCATTGAATGAATTTCTCAGTCTAACAATTTTTTTTTTTATAGTCATGTACATACTGTAAGTATTTTGTTAATGTTGTTAATAAATTCACCTCAACTCAAATGCAAAAAAGGAAAGGGTGGTACTGGGGCTGTAGATTAAAATCTCTACACAGAGCAATACTATTTAAAATGTACCTTGGGAAAGGCCATCGGTGTCACCCGTGTGACGAATAAGCAGCGTTTGCTACGATGGACATCTTGATTCCCCATACTAGAGTACTTTGTCAGCATACATGGCCATGCTGCAAACATCCTGTCTTCAGCCATGATCTCCTGGCTGAAGTCTTGCTTGATCTGTACAAATTAGGGAACAAGATTGCATTTGTAATCATATTAAGGGTGGCCCAGAAAGAATGCTATAAACCAAATGGAAAAAAATATAATACTCAAGTAATAACAAAAACATAAATGATGGAGTGAATTATGCATGATCATTAGCTTCTGCAAAAATGTTCATTCTATAAACATTTTTCTCACAAGTTTGTGTGAATTTGCACAATGTGCTTCGTTTGGCATGGAAATCTTGACAGACTGAGAAGAAAGCTCCTAATCTTTGCATAGAAACTTATTCGAAAGTGACAAAAGTGCCAAAAATTGGTTCCAAACCACCTACCTACACGAAACAAATAGAACTCTACTAAGGTGGTACATGTATATTATTACTACAGGCATTAAGTTTACATGTGGTGCATAGACTATATTGTGCGTTAAAAACACCACAATCTGTTTTCTGTCTTTATCTTCATTTTCTATAGGGGTTCTAGGCCTTTTTTTTCTACTGGAAGCTTACGTAGACCTTAATTCATCGAGCATCATTGATGGCAATGATGCTCAGTAAAGAATGAATTGCTCCAGCAAAAGTAGCAGAACTTAACTTGCACTTTACTATTGGATTTTAGGGGGTTCGTTATGTTTACAGTAGATTTTGGTTGTCCGGTTGGACCTACTACTCATCGACCGCCTAATGTTTATTTGCTTGATAAGAATATTGAACACTGAAATTCATGCAAAAAACTTGACCTACGTGATTGAGAAAATCCAGAGCTAGGCTATCAAATGCCTTTGTTCCCTTTTCGATTCGAAGTTTCAGTGCAAAAATATCGCCATCGAACTTACGTGGCCTCGTTTCAGCTCCCCGCGGTAACGCTCCTTGAGATCGACCGCTGTTTTTGCATTGACAATGCACGCAAACGTAAACCGAGTTGTATTGAACACCGTGTTGTACGAAGCTTTTTAGAAACTTCCATAGACATTACATTACGATTCGGTGAAAATATTCATTCGAAATTTTGTCCTTGATTAAAACCATTAACTTTGTTAATGAACGGTGAATTTTCGCGTTTTCCCACACCATCCTCATCAACAGTCAAAGCCAATCCATTGTTATGTGCTTTGCGTGCAGTGAAGTGCGTACTAGTACTAGTACTATTCTGTATGCGTTCAGTGCGCCAATTAATACACGGTCGGTTTATTACAAGAGGGTGGTCGATGTAGTATAGGGCTATCATACAGCCGACCATGGCGTAAAAGTTCTAAATTATGAGGTAGGAAATGATCGAGACAGGTCATTGTGTAATTGAACTTAGTTAGCACTAGCACTAGCAGTCTAAAATATCTAGGCCCGGGCCTAGCCCTTGACTAGGCCCTAGCATTACCTAGCTAGGCCCTAACCGTCACGTTAGACCCTATGCCTAACTACAATAACTTGGGCATGCCCTAACTTGTTAGATATCTACATCATCGAACTCGGACACTGCGCCTATATTTGTGCATGATGTGATACGGTTGCCTGTTACAACTTAGAATACTGTAGATCTACAACGAGGATCTTATAGGCTACTCTAGTACTGTACTGTGTCAACAATGGGAATATTCCGTACGCTGATTTATATGATTAGTTTTTGTAAAAGAAATTCGTATTTTATGTGAAGTTTTGAAAATGTATGTAAGGATTGAATTATGCAAGTGTTTATACAAGCACGAGTTGGTTGAAAAACATAATGTACGTACCGGTACAGACGACCTAACTTAACGTTAAACGTTAACAGTTAACATTAACAGTTTGTTAGATCTATTACGTTACATGCATGAAGGCGAGACGTATAGCGCAGCCCGGCCAAGAACCCAAAGCGTGAGCCGTGACTAGCTTCATACATCATGCAAATTACAGATGGGCATGAAGCGATGTAACTATCAGTTTACTAAATAAATACCTTGGAATGACTGGCAAAGTTCTTCTATAGCTAGACCCCATTTGCTGAGAATGTTCGTGACTCCATATAGCTGCATTGCAGTCATCGTCACCGCCGTCCATCATGATGAATAGCCGCGCTACTGTATAGTTATACGTACATAAACGTGTGATGTACGTGTATGTGTGTGTGAGGCGCGGTGGCCGCCCGGCGGCGATCGATTGCGACGAAGGATACATGCAGGCCCGCTGATTGGCTCATGACTATCACATGACTTTTGCCCATCAATTCTAAACAACCGTTGTTTAATTGTTTGGACAATCATTCCGAATTGTTTTTAAACAACCGCTGTTTAAGGCAATCAAGCTCCAATTTTCTATATTTAAACAACATTGTTTAGAATTTTAAACAACAATATTTTAAACAACGAAATTTTACACAGCGTTCTAACAGTGTAGTTGTACCAAGTTACTATACAATGTGTGTGTTTTCAAATTCATGAAATTCTTGCGTCGAGGTATTTTCATTGCAACTGATTGACAAAATTATTGCCCTCCATCGACGTAAATAAGCTCTGAATTGATCAGTGTTTTATAGTAGTAGCCATGATAAAAAATCATGGGCGTACATTCGAATCCTGCTCGAGTTTGTACGCCCATGATTTTTTATCATGGCTTGTACTAAAATACTGATCAATTCAGTGCTTATTTACGTCGATGGAGGGCAATTTGTATATCAGTGTGTGTTTTTATGCAATATGCGCACATTTTGAGTTGCAGTCCATCCGCAACCAAGCAAGGCACCACCTACTCCATATGCTTTCATT
The DNA here is from genome assembly GCF_040938485.1 of Diadema antillarum. Classification (NCBI taxonomy): domain Eukaryota; kingdom Metazoa; phylum Echinodermata; class Echinoidea; order Diadematoida; family Diadematidae; genus Diadema; species Diadema antillarum. Next base: position 810,799 of record NW_027271575.1, on the reverse strand, counting down.
CTTTTCAATGAATTAATAAAAATCAGCAAACACGACATTTGTCAAAAGTGTCGCATCCGTCCCCTTAGAAGACTTGGTGATCACAATAAATGATATTTGTGTTTCGTATACATGAATGAAAGAAAGTACAGAAATCAATAATCTATGATAGAATCAAACAGCTTTTGAACTGTATGCCAGCGGCGGATATGGGAGGTGATTTGTGTCTTATTGAATAATGTACATTTATAAAGGTACAGAAACATATACGTCCGATCAAATCAAATCAAATAAAATCGAATCGAACTGAATTAAATTAAATCAAATTAGATTAGATTAAATCAAATCAAATCGAATCGAATCGAATCAAATCGTGAGGGTGCAGAGTTTACCGAGTGAGCGGAAAGCTCGCACGCTCTTCATCAGTCTGATCCAAACGAGAATGATGACGATCGAGAAGAGCTCGAAGGTGGCTTGGCTCAGTCTGTCCAAGTCGATGAAGATGTCGACTACGTGGAGGATGCTGACACAGAGCAGGGAGAGGTAGACGAACCAGTCGAATCCATTCCTGCCAGCATCGGAAGATATCAGAGGTATCAGAGAAAGTGAGATATCACAGACAGTGATATAAAGTATTTTATGCTATTAAAATGGGCTTTAGAATCTCTGCAATTTGGTTGGTCAATTGTCATGCATTGATTTGTACTAATACACAGAGCCATGCGTCACTTTTAATGTTGTAAAGGGGCACCCCCCCCCCCCCCCCCCCCCCCCCCTTTACGGAATTCCTTGATCCGCCCTGCTAGTCTTCATTTTCTTACCCTGTTCAGGGCCGTTTTATTTTGCTGTTGGTCCATCTTCTGTGGTATCTGTTCTGAAAGAGTCACTTACCATGCATCGGCGAAGTAGGACGGTGACTTGTCCTTGATGGCTGCGATCTCTTGGTCCAGGTATTGCTTTTCTTGCGGCCATCTTGGATGGGCGTACTCGTAGTCACGTTTAATGTCACTCATCCGCCATTTCTTCCATTTCTGTTCTCATAGTTATGTGAGATCAGTTTTCGAATATTAAGTAAGGGGGATTCTTGTATTCAAAGAAATTATATCGTAATATTTTTTTTTTTTTTACCAGAAACGCAAAACACATCATTAAAATTTCCCAAATTGTCATGCAAAGTAAAGCAAGCAAAGAAAATAAATGACATAACAGTCATCAAAAACCAGATTTGTTTTTTCCATCCCAATAATGGCCTATAAACATTGATCAATGCAAAGCTGAAATCTAGCCAATTCAAATTTTTTATGTAGACTAGTAGCATTTTGCAGCGGTCTGCCAAAACGTGTATTTTATACGATGTGTATCATGTAGAATGATTTTCATTTGTACCTAGATGTTTAAATGCCAATAAGATTTTCTCTTCGGCGAAAAAAAAATGTATCAGGAATACTGCGTTTTATAGTCTGTTCAGAAAACTATTATATGTCTCAATGTCATATTACTACAAAACTATATATACCTCATAATCATTACATCCGATCATTATCCAATGCTTACACGCTAAAATCATTCGCGCGCGTGTTTTTTTTTTGTTTTTTTTTTTTTTGGGGGGGGGGTGTATTTCTAGATATATCAGATCAACCCAAACGATAGAGATGACAAGAATGTGCCTCACCATAATTATGATGGACTATTTTACATTAGCTTTGTACTAAACATCTTACCAAGAACATCGTACAGGTGGATTTGAGCAAATAATGATAATAATTTCTTGCGACGAAGACCATGAAACATCAATGAATTGATACCTCTCTCTGCATAATATCTTATGAGTGTTTCTGCACACTCTGTATACTTTTAATCTTATTTGTGTTTTGTTAGTTTGTCTATACACTGGAATGTTCTTTATGTGCAGGTCACGGCGAAGTAGGTATATACAAGTCTTACCAAGAAGATTGCCTTTGAATCAAAAAATTCCTTCAGCTCTTGGAAAATCTGGAATAGAGTTAACAGGACTCCGGAGATCTGCAAATTAACCACATTATGAAAAAAAAAAGGCGAGTGCACATCATTACTGTTATAATGTTATTCTCCATATTCTTAAAGAGACAACTCGAAACTCATGAACACGCCGATGGTAAGCGCTATATTCAAAGAAATTCAACGTATAGAAACCACGACTTTCATATGGAATTATTTCCTGGGAGCGTTTTTTGGATTAGATGAGTCAATAAAAATGTAAACAGAATTTAACAAGGAATGAAGAGTTTCTTGGCGGTAGCGTCACGTTGATCGTTGTCGTTATTGATATTACTCTTTATCATTGTCATTATCATTATCATTATTATCTTGATTATCATTATTATTATTGTTTGTATTAATAATTCTATTGTTATTATGATAATAATCATTATTGTGATATAATAATAATAATATTATTATTATTATTATTATTATTATTATTATTATTATTATTATTATTATCATTATTATTATTATCATTATCATTATCATTACTATTATTATCATTGTTTTCATTATCATTATCATTCGTGGTCAATGGATGAAGATGACTATACCTATCCATTTCTTGCGCAAAGTCTCATTCGGTATAATTGCTTTTTGATTCATTTGTTTTCAGTTTTCCCAATAACACAATAATATATCAAGGAGAATATATTTCTGCATACCACAACTATATTACATCTTATCCTCATGAATGGAGATTATACATCAATCACACGGAAAGTTAAAAAGAAAAATACCCAAGAAATGTAATCGTTAAAACATTATGAAGAGCTGTCCTCATTTTTTTTTTTAATGAATTTCATAACTTCCCTCGAGCGCTCATCTTATTTTCACAAAGTCGAATGTTCTTGATTCCTTGCTGGATTATCCTTATATAACTATATTCATGATTATCATGCGTTCTTTATTCTTTGCCGGGTTTTTTATCATTATATTCATAATTATCATTTCCATTAAAAAAAAACCCTTGGTAAATGGTTTGTAGAGGGAACCCTCCCTCACCTCCAAGACAAGACGCCATATGTCAGCGGGTAGAACAAACCGGAAAGGCGTGTCCAGACTTAAAGCCAGAACTGTCCACATCAGAATGAAAAGCAAATTAAAGGCCAGCTGTTTGTAGGCACCAAACCTGCGAGACACAATTGGAAGTAAATGGAGCAAAAATAAATAATTGTATATACGTTTTCGTGTTTTTTCTATAGCTGATAACCATGTGTTCTATAGAAAGAAAAAAAAAATCCCCTTGACATTTGACCTGTATCAAATTAGACATCGAGACAAACTACAGTAATGATTACCCATTCATTTTATTGATCTTGACCATTGTCCTTGCAAAGGAAATAATTCCGATTTGCCCGCCCATCATACCATTATTCCTTCTATATAAGACAATCCTCGCCCACGCGTATGACAGGCAAAGGACAGCTGAGAATGGAAAAAAAACCGTTCATAAATCTTAATTACCACAATGTCATTCTAATTTTCACCGAGATAAGCATCGTAATTAGTTCAATCATTGTAGTCTTGTATTTTGTTGATGTTGTTTTCTTTACTGGTTTCGTTTTTAATTCTTTGTGTGTGTGTATGTGGGGGGGGGGGGGTGCATATGTAATCGCTTGTAAAGTGACGCAAAAAGTGTAAAGTAAAGACTGCATGCATTACCTGCCAAACCGCGTCCACTTCACTTCCACGAGCTTTCTGATCACGGGATGCACAATTAACTCCAGCTGGTTGAAGTCTACAATGGATTGAAGCTGAAGATCGAACGAATGTAAGGTATACCGGTGTTATAATGATGCTAAAAATACATTGGTATCAAAATTGCTAAGGTGACTCTGCTTACATCATGCTAATGTGAACAAAGTCTATAGTAATGGTAAATTGACCTACAGATCTTTCATAATAAAGTCATGAAAAGCATAAAGTAAATATATGAAATCAAAAATATTGGTAAGTTAAGTATAGAAAGCGTAACATGAACAAAGCAGGAGTAACTATGATAAAAAGTGTGGCTTATCTAAACTGAATAGAGAAATAACCACTGAAGTCACAGTTTGGTATAATCTCTAAATATATTTTGAAAAACACAAGATAGCAGCTATTTTCAATGAATATACACGTACCGAGAAAAAGTTGTAGTGAAAAGGACGTGATTAGAACTTTTGATATATTATTTCCCTGTCTTTTAATGAAATAAGACAATAAGGTTTTAAAGGTCATAAAGTAACTCTACAGATAATATAACAGTTTGCACGGTGCCCCAGCATTTTCGTTCATTTGTTGCTAGTTTTTGTTTTTGCTTGTTGGTTGTGTTGTTGTTATTTTTTTTTTCTATTGGGAGGGGGAAACTTACTAGATATACTGTATATCTCTCGATCTTTACAATGCAGATCGCTGCTTTCTGTAAATGACAAGATAGTGTAAACTTATGTCTAACTTGAATGCGAATGGATAACTAAGTCGGAAGTGCTATACAGGGTCAAATTTTCTATGGGAAACTATAGTAGGCCTATGCGAACGATCGACGAGAGCATTGGGGAATATAGATCAAAAAGTGATGATGGGCTCCTTTAATATCATATATAATATAACCTTGTAATGACTTGAATGATTCAACAACTGATCATGAATGTCTGGGATCGCATTCCACAAAACCAGCATCCTGATAGTACACGACAAGGGGGATCACAGTTCTTACCACTGTCCGCGCATAAACGTTCCGGTTCGATTTCTTCTTCAGTGGTTCCAGTAGATGCAGGTCAAAATACTGCTTCCGGCTTGGGCGGTCACAGTTGTAAAATTGATTCAACGCTGTCATTGCCTATAAGGTAGATAGAAGCGAGAGATATATATGATAACCTCTTTCTGTGGGAAGTTGTTAGAGTCCCAACCTTGCAATACAGGACAACTGTTAGAGCGAAGACATCCTGGATACTACTTGCCAAAATTATATTTGTCTTTGGCATATATTTTACGTGTGTTCACCTTAGATGAACACTGCATCACGTCCCGTTATTATCCATGCATGCTGTTATTACATTACTTTACTGTGATCAGTAGTCTTCCCTTGTCATAACGTTACCATTTCCCGCCGAGATTCTTAATTCGACATAACTTTTGTAATATCATAATCATGTTTTGTGAGGCATGAATTAAATTGCGATATGTGAAAACTTACAACGTGGGGCATCTTCGTGACCATAAACTGCATGGCTGAGTGGCCGGAGTCGTCCGTGTCTGACGCCGTCCCTCCCGATTCGAGCAGCAGTCTGGCCGTCTCGCTGCGATCTGGACGGATGATTAATAAACTAATAGTAAGTGTCTTTAGCCTATTCAATGTTCACACTGTTCTCCAAAAGGGCAGTGCCATATAGCCATTTCGTATTAAAGTCTTACCAGAATATCATACAAGGATATAATATAGACTATTTCTTTTCTTATTTTGATTGGTCTTGTTTGTTTGTTTGTTTGTTTGGTTGGTTGGTTGGTTGGTTGTTTTTCATGATTTTGTTGTTGTTGTTGCTGTTGCTGTTTTGAATTGTTTTTGTTGGTTTCTTTTTATTGAGAGATGCTGGTAAAGATAATGGAAATGCGTCCGAAAACGTTAATTTCAATGGTACCAGATACATGCAATTAAGGATAAATGAGAAATATAAAAGGGTAAAGGCCCTTTAAGTTACCTGTAAGAATCTCCATAAATGATTTATTGGACAAATTACTTAGATATCATGTCTGCCTAGATGTACACATCAGTGGGATACAATACTTTGTCAGCGAATAGAAATATACAAAACATGATAATAACAAGACGATGATACTTTAAGAAATGGAGAGTTTGTTTGCAAAAACCGATAAGTCCATATTTGCCAAATGGAGATATTTGCGATTAAAGTTCAAGAAAAATAAAGAGAATAATAAGAAAATTTTTGCTTCTTTTGACCATAACTTCAAAAATGTACCTTTATGTAGTGACCAATATATCATTTAAAAGGTATTATTTTGTACTTTATGACAGAGACCGTACTTCAAAATCTTCAAAAATGGACTTATCGGTTTTTGCAAACAAACTCTTCAAATATCAATGAAAGATGAGGACAACAGAATGTATCCAGACCGTATTCTGCGGCGACCTGTAGCGGCGTCCTTCCCTTGTAGTCTCTCGCCTGTAGGGAGGCGCCTCTCTTGACCAAAGATCGGAGCGTCTTACAGGCGTCGTTCCGCGCTGCGTAGTGAAGAGGAGTTTGATTTTCGCCCTTTGTTGCGTACTCTATGTCCGCTGCGAAGTCCACATTTACGGTGGGCAGGAGGGGGAGATAAGGTAGATAGATAAATTGATAGATAGATAGATAGATAGATAGATAAATTGATAGATAGATAAATAGATAGAAAAATAGATAGATGGATGGATAGATAGATAGATGGATAGATAGACATATATATATATATATATATATATATAATTATATATATATATATATATATATATATAGAGAGAGAGAGAGAGAGAGAGAGAGAGATAGGCAAAGAGATGGAGGGGAGAGAGAGAGGAAGGAAAGAGAAATCGATGAACAAACATTTTGACAGACAGAGATGCAAGGGAGAATAAGAGATAGTTGTAAAAAAACAACAGGTTTCTTGACACTTGTAATTGCATCATATCTCTAGATCCGTTTCTGTGGCCCCTGTGCTATATAAGTTTGTGCAATATTTTCATATAGAGGCCCGTGTACTTCTGTTTCTGATATATAGGGACTGACCTTCATCACACGTTTCTGAGTTCTATAGCCAGTTTCGCTATGTTTTGTATTCCTACATTTTCCCCTGAGTTTGGCAACGCACTCCCATATCCAAAAACGTTATGCTCTCTCATTCTACTCGTGTTCCTATCAGTATAGTCATGTCTAATGTTTGTTTCAGATGCAACAGGGCCCTAAGGAAGAAGACCAAAAAATAATCAAGCACTCATGTAATGAAGAAAGTTACATGCAAAAGAATGTTAAACTTTAAACTAATTGGAAGAGTTTATAAAGATCTGCAACTGATTGACAGATTGTCCTACATCGACGTAAATAAGCACTGAATTGATCTGTGTTTTAGTCTCAGCCATGATAAAGAAAAAAAAAATCATGGACGCACATATTCGAGCAGGATTCTAACCCACGACCTCCTGATCTCCGAACACGCGTCACCTCCACTTGACCACCGAACTTTCGCCCGACAGCATGTTTTAGTTCTAATCCTTAGCATGCAGCGGGTACTGTGTGATTATTCAAATTCATGAAAAGCTTTTCGTGCAATTAGGATTAGAACCAACATTTGCAGTTGGGCGAAAGCTCGGTGGTCTAGTGGACATGACGCCTGTGCGGTGATCAGGAGATCGTAGGTTCGAATTCTGCTCGAGTACGTACCCCCATGATTTTTTATCATGGCTACTATATAATAAAACACTAATCAATTCAGTGCTTATTTAAGTCGATGTTAGTAGGGCAATTTGTCAATGAATTGCAATGGAATCATCTCGACGGAAGAATTTCATGAATTTGAATTATTAAGATCTTTCTTTAAATTTCCTAAGAAATAATTCATGTATCTTAAACGGATATATAGGCCTACCTCCACGATCGAGAAGATTTTCAACCATCCCTGGAAAGTTAACGGTAGCGGCGACGTGTAGTGGAGTCCTGCCGTAGGAGTCGGCCTGGTCCACCCGGCTGCCCCGATCAATGAGAAACACTGCAACATCCGGGTCCCATGTACGTGCAACCTGTTATACCACAGCAGCATGAATATTTATATCACGGTTCACTTTTTTTTCCCTAAAGCCATGACAATTCGTTTAGTTATATACTTAATTCAAAATTGTTGTCTACTTTGCGGTTTCTCTGTGACAATGGCAAAAACGAGAAACAAAACAAAACATAACAAAACCACTGCGCAATAGCAACAACAAGGATGATAGCATTATGGCACATGTCATTAAAACTTTCAACATGATACTGACTTTTAATTTCAGAAATTTTCTTACCGTGTTTTCCTTCTCTCCCTTTTCCCCTTTCTATTTCGTCAATGAAGGACCAACTCGTTTTTTTCTATGTCTCGGTTTGAAAAAAAAAAATGCTTGGATTGCGATGAGTATTTCCAATTTACAGTTTGTTTCTCTCTGCTTTTTTCCGTGAGTTTCTGCCTGTTTTCTTTCAGGCCGGACATGAGAAATTCACTTTATGATTCTACTATTAACTCTTAAAATATACATGTGAAATTTGGCATAAAACATCATGACTATTACGCACGGTATGGCCTCCTTTATTGTGCACTGTTTTCTTTAGGGGACTATGGCACAAGAAAACAAATGCCACATAAACATTCGACAGACTATCCTCTTTATACCAATCCATTACAGCATATAGGACCACTGTAATTCAGAGTATTCAAAGTGAATTTTCAACCCACCTCGTGAAGTACCGTCTGGCCGTAGCTGTCGGTGCAGTTGATGTCGGCTCCCCGCCGAAGGATCAGCTCCAGGTACTCCAAGTCGATGGCGATGTTGGGGTCAGCCGATATCGCCAGATGACCGAAGTAGCCGATGAGTTCGGCGTTGGCCACGTTCGGGTTTTTTGGCCCAGAGATAATGTTCGCATCGATGCCGACATCTGAATTAAAATAATGTGTGATTTTTTCCCATGTAGATTAGAAAACAAAGCATGAACTAAAATGTCAGGTATAAAGAGGTTAAAGAAGACGAGGTGAGACAGGATTACGTATATTCATGAGCGTGAAACGTTCGTTTATTGCTTCCCGAAATATCAAATATATGGAAAAGGCATAGTACTGTCTTATGAAATCAATGAACAAAGTTCTGATTCATCCTAGGAGATATCAAATAATAGTACATTTAAAGAAACACAGAACAAAAATCAAACAAAAATAGATAAGCAGGCCCACAGTTTGCCTTAAAGAGTTATAGCTCCAACATTCATAAGTGCAATTCAAGTATGCTGTTCCAATTTTTAACTCTTTAGAAGCACATGACTACAAAAACGGCACGCCCACCGAGTTCTGAGTAAAATTGTTGTTGTTTTTTATTCGTCTGTTTGGAGGATATTCTTTTTCTTTTTCTTTTCTTCCTTATTTTGGAGGATATTCTTTTTCTTTTTCTCACTGTCTGCTTGGTTTGTCATGTTAAATGGTTCTCTATTTTCAACTGTTGAAACTGTATGCCGCAAGTAAAATAAACATTATTTCAGAAAGATCATGCTAATGGCAGGCCAAAAGAAGGTATAGGCCTATAATACGAGGACGGAAATGATTGAAGAAGTGGGCAGGGTGATGTCGGGGGAGGGGGAAGTGCAACATAGATTATTATTGATCATACCTTGGCAAGGTTCATGTCTAAATAAGAATATCAACCCGTTGAGGACGGGCTGATTTTGCTGCAATACGCATTTGCCATCCATAGACACCGTTCTGCCCGAGTATACTTGGGACTATTATTTAGCCTTCAACGGGTTTTAACAGACATGTTTCATTCAGTCACTGTGTTCAGTGAAGCAAAAGCAAGCATAATAATACACAAGTAGACAAGCAAACACAAGCCCAAGATGTCGTATTCACTAGCATATTTGTGCGACATTGCAGGCGGATACAGAAAAAGTTGGGACTAAAGAGTTCAATGCTTGGAAAAATTCTGACAAGCTGCCCCCCCCCCCCCCCCCCTTCCCCATTTACCCGTGATATTCTTGCTCATCGTATGCTACAATTCACGCCCATTCAATGTGTGATACAAAATTCGGCCCTGCTAATTCATGGCCATTGATGGTTACACAATTTAGATTGTGTCCATTTTCACAATAGTGCAGCCAAGAGTGAGGTCTTTGAGATACCAATAATGAGGGTTACAAATATGATTATGATGAAACGTAGAATAATCTCTCAGTGAAAACTCCTTTCATTGTCTTCATTACAGTTTGATCTTCTACTGATTAACAGTCCCTCGATGGTAACCGATTTGTTACAAAATGAACTACTAAGTGGGACAGTAATCATTTTCTGCGCATTCGTGTTTAGCCGTTAGAAAGCAAGTCACAAACAGACGTATATATAAGAGGAAAAAGAGACAGACCGCATAGGCGTGCAAATAATTGTTCAGTCTGTCACACAGATCAATCATATGCCGTGGTCGCATACAAAGAAGACAATAAAAAGATCGATTCCTAGATCGGTTCTGGTCCTTACTAATGATATAGTTGACGGGTGTGCCACCCATTTTCAGCTCGGCCAATAGGTATAGTGGAGATTTGTGTTTTAGCAAGCAGACCAGCGCCCCAATCTTCCCTGGTAAGAACATGTCACCTGTGAAGGGTATAGGGTGTGCCTTCATCGGATACCCTCCGACCAGGAAGTTTCTATACTCCTTGGCACTGTGTTGAACGGACAAACCTCTGTGGTACCCCATGTTATACCGCTGCCCTGAAGCTGTATTTACGTGCTCTCAAGCAAAACAAATTGTGCCGTAAACCATTTAAGAAGTCCCATTTTCTCTATCTGATTTAGATGAAAAACCCTATTTCTTTCTTTTGGAAGGGTCCATAGTAGTGCATGTCTGATGTCTGTTGTATATTTGACGCAAGGAATGGACAAAGTAAACATATCGTTGTTAGGGAGTTTATACTACATTGTGGCAAATCTAGAAACAGCGTCAAAACCACAAAAGGGAGATTTCGGATATACTTAAACTAGGATTGAACACTTTGAACTACAGCTTGCATGAGACTCCTCGCCAAATCACCTGTTCCTCCTGCGGTAGACAGCCGCTTGTTTCGTTTCACGTCCTTGAACTTGTCGCCGCCATCACTGCTCGCCCGCGACGGGTCCTCCGTCAATAAGTTCGTGAAACCATTCTCGACATCAACGTCCGTCCCGTTGCCGTTGCCACTCGAGGGCTTCGTTTCCATATTTTGTTCCGTGGTCGTGTTGAGCGGGGAAACCTTACCCACTTTTCCAAACTTGCCAGTCCGCTTCCTTGTCTTCTTGCTTTCCTTTTGGAAGCTCATGGCGGCGAAACTCGCTATTTTTATGCGATGCTCGATCGCTCCTTCATTTCTTCAGTCTGGACAGATATAATAGAGTTCAATGGAAAGAGAGATCAGTCAATTAAAAAATATATCAATATGCCAACTTAAAGCGCAATTCCTCTTCATGCTGAAGATAGCTTTCATGAGACAAAAAATAGGACTGACAGAATGGTATATAGGCCTAGAGTTTCGTCAAAATCGGACAAGAAGTAGGGCCTATTAGTTATGGATTCAAACGTTCGCATATCTTTGACGACAAGTAATTAGAAGCAAACAAGCAAGGAGCAAGCAAGGAGCTGTTAATTATACAATTATATTATCATGTGCTACTAGTATGTTTACTTTTACTATGTAAACATATTTGCATTATCCTAGCTTTTCAGTCTCCTTGTTCATGTCGTAGAATTGACTCTTCAATCAAGTGTAATTTGAACAAATCTATGCACAAAAATGAGACAAGGCTGTATATGCACTTACCACCTGCACATCCCAAATGATGAGGACATTACAACGGAAAGGATATGATATTCCGCACTATCGCCCATCTAAAGCTTGTTTGTCTGTAGTGAGCACAGAATGATGGTAAACATTGGAGAGCTAGCGTAAAAGAGTTAGTGACAACTCCATCGCCCCTGAACAAACACTGAAGCTGCGATGAAACAAAAGCGAAGTCGTTGACCCGTGCCTGACTTTGATGTGCTCAGCTACTCCATTGATTGGATAACCAACTTGCGTCGAGGCCAATGTTTTCCTTTGTCTTTGTTAGCGAATAATCACCAACACATAATCATTTTCGAATATCCTGCCAAAGATATAAACTTGTAAACACTGTCCCATTTTCTCTGTAATACATCTTTCTGATGAAAAATTCTATTTTCAGTGGCATAAGGCACCAGCTAAAACAATGATATTAAACGCACTGCATAAACGGAACGTCTGAATGTTAATTCCTCACCGAACACACGCACGCACGCACATGAGCCCGCTATTAGTATTGCAGAACACAGGCCAGGGAGTCTGTGTTTTTCGATACATAAGTCGATGGTACAGCCGTAATACAGCAGACTACCGGGAGCACCCAAGCGTAGCAGATTTGTCGCCATAACAACATTCAATGCGAATGTGACCGCAGACAAATGCGCCTGATATAATAATTGCTCTACCACGAAGTAGCAAGGTCTTCAGTCTCATCATGGAGCTACAAACGACATGACAATTGTACCCTCAATGTTAAAGGTGCTTGAAAAAGGGGGGGGGGAGGGGGACGGGAGTCATTATGTAACTGTACAAAGACTGGACATGTGAGGGGAGTTATATAAGGACGAGAAAATGAGCCACTTGAGAGAAGTGATTGTTAAATAAAGTGTTCGATAAACATAAATCCTGAGACAAGATCTCTCTCTCTCTCTCTCTTATGATTTTGCTGATGTGCAGCAGGCTGTTTGGGACAGAAAGCAGAAGTTGGGTATTATACGGTCAAACGACTTTACCAGGCACTAATCTCACTCCTCACCCGTTATGAAACAGTTTGTGACTCGATCGAATTTTCGCCATTAAAGTTACAGAGCAATTCAATGTTATCTTTACGTTAGAATCAATAATAGAGCTACATCAAACAAACAGAATGGTAGGATGAGTCTTCAATTCTGATCTGAAATAAGAAAGTAATGAAAGTTTGAACTTTCACAAAACTTTTACTATTAAAGCAGTAATATCAGTATAACAACTCCACAATGTGCAAATGAATGGAAGAGATCATGACGTCTGCTTGATAAGTCTCGCACTACCATGGACGTTGCTGTCTTCGATTAGATCTTCCTCTTTTGACATGAAGTCAAAAGGAAAGAAACTGCATCCTTCGCATCTATCCTTTAATGTTTTCAAAACCTAACAGCGACGACTGTTGAGAGGGAAAGGGATGTAGCTGTTAGATTAGTGACATAGATTATTGTCCTTGTTTTGTTTTGTTCGCACATCAATCTCCCTCTTCATTCGTAGCAGACAGTTTATCTACGCGGTGATGCTTTTAACGCCACTGCAGGCAGCTCACTGTGTGTCTGGGTATGGGTTTCAGAGTTCCAGATCGTTTGATGGCGGGGGGGGGGGGGGGGGGGGAAGGGGGGGGGAATGTGGGGCACGTATTGTTAGCCAGCTTTTGGGATGATAATGAGTTGGGCAGGTCGGGGTATCTGCTGCCAGCCAGTTCTTCATACTGAAACTGGAGCCACAAAGATAAGAAATTAAAGTGGCGAGGAACCAATGACAAGAAGGCAGACATCATTTTGGAGTGGCGACCATAATGGCAAAGTCTTGAGAGTCCGACACAAGTTTGTGTAGAAGATGGTGTTTGGTCTTAAGCGAGATCTGATCTGCTGACTATAGTCAGTAGGTGTGATTTTCCCTGCAGAGGATAGCTGGTGCAATACCAGACAGTATCGGGAGGATGTCTGGCAATCTGGTAGAGTGAGTTTCGGACAGCCAGCAACAATCCTCGGTGTCTCGTTGACGGGGTTCCACAACATTTGGGTCTGCGACAATTGCTCCCATGAAACATTATGCACGCTATTTCAAGCCAAACATACCCTTACGAAAAAGTCCTGTGGTACTCCTGTGGTAATTACCACAGGACGGTACCACAGGACAGTACCACAGGACAGTACCACAGGAAAGTACCACAGGACAGTACCACAGGACAGTACCACAGGAAAGTACCACAGGACAGTACCACAGGACAGTACCACAGGAATTGTTCTGTGGTATTTTGGGACATACCACAGGACAGTACCACGGGAATTCCTGTGGTATTTTGGGACATACCACAGGGCAGTACCACAGGACCGGTACCACAGAACAGTACCACAGGACAGTACCACAGGAATTCCTGTGGTATTTTGGGACGTACCACAGGACAGTACCACAGGAATTCCTGTGGTATTTTGGGACGTACCACAGGGCAGTACCACAGGACTAGTACCACAGAACAGTACCACAGGAACTGTCCTGTGGTATTTTGGGACAGTACCACAGGACAGTACCACAGGTCGATCATTACCACACAGCATTTCCGTGGTACCGCAGGAGAGTACCACACAGGATAGATCGAAAAAAAAATCTGGGAGAATTTTAGCCACATATCAAGGAATATTCCTGATAGGTGAGTGATGGATTTCAGGACAAACATGACCCTACTTAATAACTTGTCCTACTCCTAACATATAACCTCAAACGAGAGTCTAAATGGCCAAGTGCCAATCAGCTAGTCCTATAATAGATCTATATAGTCATATTCTATTCCTAGGTAACCATCGACAGTATCAGTATATATATATATATATATATATATATATATATATATGGATGTCTATCCGTAAAGCATTAAGGCATGGTTACTAACTCGATTGCACTTTATTATCAAGATATGAAGTTAACTTTCATAGATATTGGGAATAACATAACATAATTAGACAATCTTTCAATTCATAAAGTTCAAAGTAAGTTCCATCATTAATACTTTGACTTTTTAAGTCATATATGTATTTTCTAAAATCTAGAGTGCTTTTTATGAATATTCATGAGCTATGTAAAAATTTATACCACAGGAGTACCACAGGAGTACCACAGGAGTACCACAGAAGTCCTTATGAAATTTCTCATGCTTTACATCAGCACTTTCACTAAATAGGTAATACTGTAGGAGTATAGGACAGGATAAGTAATGGCAAATCAATTGCTATAATTGACAGCATAACTCATCTATCAATTAATTGAGGAATATTGATATGTGCCTTTTTGTTTGTATTTTTGTTATAAATTTCAGTTGATTCTGCCTTGCAATTTTCCTGTGTGGTACTCCTGTGTGGTACTGCTGTTTGATATTCTCCTGATGTGATAGTCCTCTGGTATAAAATGTTAAGAAGAAAAAAAAAAGAATATCCTGTAGCGTTTTTCTGTGGTAATTAGGAATTTAATTTGCTGTGGAGTACTTCTGTGTGGAATAGCACCATATTATGATTTTCCTGTGGGATTTTGGACAGTTCATGTGGTACTCTCTTGTGGTATACATCGAAAATTACCACAGGAATTCCTGTCGTACTGTCCTGTGGTACGTCCCAAAATTCCACAGGACAGGGCAGTACCACAGGAATTCCTGTGGTATTTTGGGACCTACCACAGGGCAGTACCACAGGACTAGTACCACAGAACAGTACCACAGGAACTGTCCTGTGGCATTTTGGGACAGTACCACAGGTCGATCATTACCACACAGCATTACCACAGGGTAGTACCACACAGCATTTCCATGGTACCACAGGAGAGTACCACACAGGATAGATCGAAAAAAAAATCTGGGAGAATTTTAGCCACATATCAAGGAATATTCCTGATAGGTGAGTGATGGATTTCAGGACAAACATGGCCCTACTTAATAACCTGTCCTACTCCTAACATATAACCTCAAACGAGAGTCTAAATGGCCAAGTGCCAATCTAGTCCTATAATAGATCTATATAGTCATATTTTATTCCTAGGTAGCCATCGACCGTATCACTACATATATATATATATATATATATATATATATATATATATATGACCGTCTATCCGTAAAGCATTAAGGCATGGCTACTAACTCGATTATACTTTATTATCAAGATGTGAAATTACACTTCATAACAATATCTATGATATTGGGAATAACATAACATAATTAGACAATCTTTCATGAAGTTCAAAGTAAGTTCCATCATTAATATTTTGACTTTTTAAGTCATATATGTATTTTCTAAAATCTAGAGTGCTTTTTATGAATATTCATGAGCTATGCAAAAATTTATACCACAGGAGTACCACAGGAGTACCACAGGAGTACCACAGAAGTCCTTATGAAATTTCTCATGCTTTACATCAGCACTTTCACTAAATAGGTAATACTGTAGGAGTATAGGACAGCATAAGTAATGGCAAATCAATTGCTATAATTCACAGCATAACTCATCTATCAATCAATTGAGGAATATTAATATGTGCTTTTTTGTTTGTATTTCTGTTATAAATTTCAGTTGATTCTGCCTTACAATTTTCCTGTGTGGTACTCCTGTGTGGTACTGCTGTTTGATATTCTCCTGATGTGATAGTCCTCTGGTATAAAATGTTAAGAAAAAAAAAAGAATATCCTTTAGCATTTTTCTGTGGTACTTATGAATTTAATTTGCTGTGTGGTACTTCTGTGTGGAATAGCACCATATTATGATTTTCCTGTGGGATTTTGGACAGTTTCTATGGTACTCTCCTGTGGTGTACATCGAAAATTACCACAGGAATTCCTGTCGTACTGTCCTGTGGTACGTCCCAAAATTCCACAGGACAATTCGTGTGGTACTGTCCTGTGGTACGTCCCAAAATACCACAGGACAAGTCATGTGGTACTGTCCTGTGGTACTATCCTGTGGTACTTTCCTGTGGTACTGTCCTGTGGTACTGCCCTGTGGTGCTGTCCTGTGGTACGTCCCAAAATACCACAGGACAAGTCGTGTGGTACTGTCCTGTGGTACTATCCTGTGGTACTGTCCTGTGGTACTGCCCTGTGGTACGTCCCAAAGTACCACAGGACAAGTCGTGTGGTACTGTCCTGTGGTACTATCCTGTGGTACTGCCGTGTGGTATTGTCCTGTGGTACTGCCCTGTGGTACTATCCTGTGGTACGTCCCAAAATACCACAGGACAAGTCGTGAGGTACTGTCCTGTGGTAATATCCTGTGGAACTGTCCTGTGGTACGTCCCAAAATACCACAGGACAATTCCTGTGGTACTGTCCTGTGGTAGGTATGTCCCAAAATACCACAGGACAAGTCGTGTGGTACTGTCCTGTGGTACTATCCTGTGGTACTTTCCTGTGGTACTGCCCTGTGGTACTGTCCTGTGGTACGTCCCAAAATACCACAGGACAAGTCGTGTGGTACTGTCCTGTGGCACTATCCTGTGGTACTTTCCTGTGGTACTGTCCTGTGGTACTGCCCTGTGGTACGTCCCAAAATACCACAGGACAAGTCGTGTGGTACTGTCCTGTGGTACTATCCTGTGGTACTATCCTGTGATACTTTCCTGTGGTACTGTCCTGTGGTACTGCTCTGTTACTACTCTCAAACATAAATCTAACCCTATACAATGTAATCCTAAACTTCACCTCAAACCAAATCTAAAACCCTGTTGCTATCCTAACCCTAACCCTTACCCTGTTAGGCTAAGTCTTTGGAGAAAATAAGACCGGACTGGGGCATATTTAGTGTCGCAGGAGCGAATGTGTTTCCCGTTACTGAGGGTGGTGTCAATTTGCCTTGTGTCACCTCACCGTGCACTGCTGCACCATGCATGCAGTAAATTATTAAAAGCGCATTATCTTGGTAGTACTATCGTCAGTAATGAGCCGACTAATCGGTGCAGGAATTTATTCCTAAAATAAGCTCTAGTTCATTGCGTTGGAGGTATTGTTTGTATGACAGAAATGTGCACTGAATATACAGCTTCACCGTTACTACCCTTTACGTGTGCCCTTGACTATGAATACTACACTTACTACACTAGAATGTGAATCATGGGAATACAGTATTTCATGAAATGTAAACAGTGAGGACCGGGAAGGCAAGAATATAAAATTATTCCAAAACGTTAAAATTCGTGGAACTTTATTTCACTTGTTTACCAACGTATACCACTGATGTATATAATAGTCAATTTATAATGACAATTGCACAGTTCTCTTTAAAGGCAGAAATATAATGTGTTTAATCAGGATAAGTTGAGGTATACAATAGAGCACTAATACAATGAACGCGAATAGTCCCTGCTGGAGAGAATACAATGTCTCACAATGTGTTCACACTGTGTTCACGTAGTCGACTATGTGAAAACGTTCGAATAGTGAAGATTATTTCACACTGTGATGTAGGTTTTCACAGGGTATTCACATACTAATGTTCTGTTTCACACTCTGATGTGATGATTCATCATGACGTATTGTGGTCACACTGTTAAAGTGTTCGAACTTGACAGTGTGAAGAGATTTCACGCCGTGTTCACAATGTGTTCACACTGCTTTTCACATTGTGTTTCGCTTTGTGGGACACCGAGTTCTCTCCAACAGGGTTTTACTCACTACACCCATGTAGGACCCATTATCAAATTATCTTAGATTGTCTTTCAAAATGGAGAAGCAATAGAATTTAGGCTTAATCAAAAATTTTCAGAATATTAACAACACAAGATCACCTTTTTCTTCATCATCATTTTCTATTTTAAGTATTACTTTGGTTGAATGCATGTCAGAGAAAATTGTATGTGTAAATTAAGCCGAAAGAAAAAAAAGTTTTATTTCATTATCATCAAAGGTCCTGTTTACAATATAGGGTGCAGTTATTCCGAAAACGGTTCGATATATCACATTTGATGCATATGTGTTGGTCAGGTGTATCACAAAACGTCCTACCATTCGACAATTTTTGCAATTAAGCGTAAAATATAAGGAGATATCACTATTTTCTCAATAAATTGAAATTGTAGATGGTTTTCTCCAGAAATATCCTTATAACTATTGTTAACATTTTGTATTTTTAACAGGACTTGATATTGATTATACTGATTCAAATTTATATATTGGTTGTTTCTATCCCTAAGTATACACTTCTGAATTGAATAAAGTTAGGGGTGATAATTTCTAAATTATTGACACGTTATGATGCATAGCCAAGGACAGAATCTATTTTGCAGATATTACATCTCTGCTACTACACTGCAAGTTGCCCAGCCCTGTCGTGTCTGTCATGTGAATGATTAAAACTTTTATTATAGAATGCTTATGAAACAAAACATCGGGGAAAACTAAAATATTCCACGACTTCATAATTTGTCCACCTTTGTTTAAAACCCCATTAACCATTTTATTAGACTACACACACTAATATTCACCTATATTGATGATAGTCAATAATTAAAATGCAGAGGTTACTTTACAGGGAGAATATCTTTAATCAGAACAAGATGAAGTACAACGCAGTACTACCGTGCAATGACAATGTACATCAGTCACTGTGCTATCTTGGAACAGTTTTCAAAATTCAAAATCTGATATCAATGCTTGAAATTGGTTAGGTGAAAAAAAAAAAAAAAACCTGTTTTTTTTTTCTTCATCATCATTACATTATTCTCTGAGTATATCGGTTGGCTTTAATACAAGTCAAAACATTATAAAGAATAAATCAGAATAGAACATATTTTTCACAGTGTACAAACACACACACATACATACATACATACATAGTGCACTCCCGTTATACAAACACGGTTGTAACGAAATTCTCGTTACAATGAAATAAAAGGGTTAGCTATTACCTTTTTATACTTCACTGCTCGGTTATAACGAAATTTGATATAACGAAAGAAAATCGCCGACCCCGACGACCTCCTTGTAACATACATACACTTTTTTTTTTTTGGTTTAAATATAATTAATAAAATTGAGTTCAACACACAGTAATGTTATCCTATTTTGATTTCACTCCAGAATAAATAACTCACATTCCACAAGCGTGTAGAATAAGTACTGAAATACTGAGCTCAAAATGTAACATTTATAGATATAATTAACAATATCAATAATAAACTCGATTATATTATTGTCTGTGACTGATTGTCTGTTTATATAACGAGGAAAAATACCTAATAGGAGTGTATAATATTGTTGGCTTACTTTGTAACAGAAAGAAAGAAAAAGTGAGCAAAACGTGTGGTATATTTAAAATTGATATGTATTTTACAAGTTCCCTTTCAAACACACGCACATACACACATACACACATACGCACACTCCTTCGTAATAAATTTTGTGAAGGGGACAATTATGAAAATCATACCTGCAATAAAGAAATGGCACACAAACTGTTAGTACATGCATGAAAAAATATACAGAAATAAAACACACACACACGCGCGCAAACAAACATGAACACTAACAAGTGTGCGTGCGTTTGCACATGCACACACAAACACATAAAGAAAGACGATCAGGCAACTATAATAGAAAGCCGATATGATCGTTGAATGTCGAGCAATAATCAACGAAATCTTGCGGACTTTTTTCGGTTATCAAAAGTTCTTTGGTTCATCGGTTTTCTGATGCTTATATCACGTGTACTATTGCAGAACACTCGTATTGTCACTCATGTGGTCTCACATGCACATGTAAATATTGTGGAATAGCCCAATCCCCTATCACTTAGATTTAACATCTTTTGCAGTCAATTTAGCACACATGTTTATGCTTTGGCTCTGTCTTTTTTATACAACATAGTTATTGTTTTGTAAGCATCATTACATTTCATATTTTCGTATTTATTTTGGAGATTTTGACAACAGATTTTATTTTTTTACAATGTGCTTATTGAGGATCCCAGTCCAAAGATAGCAACTTCTGGCCGTTGAGCGCTTTATTCCGAGTGTGTCGGCCAGTTCTAGGAGGTCAAGGTTATGATCATCAAATATTCCTATAATTCTTTCTCTGTCTTCTTGAAATATGCATTTGTATCTAAATTGTGCTGTCATGACTGTAAGACGATGAAGTTAATCTGTAGCATTGGTACATGTAGGCCTATTATGTATGAAAGAAAACGGTTGTGACAGAACAACAAACTCGAGTTACATCGGGTCAAAAAGTGATACTTTCACTGCTTAACAGTGTGTGGATGAAACAAAAAGTCATGTACATTTTAATGTTCTCACCTATTCAAGAAAGAAATAAAATGACGTTAAATTTAAATGAAAATGTTCGGAATTTGACTGCCCATTCGCGAAACTGAATAACTGAAGTACCCTTTTCGGCGAGTGGTGGCGAATTTGAAGGAACGTAGATTATCAATATGATTGTTGTTGTTGTTGTTACTGTTGTTGTGGTTGTTCTTGTTGTATAGTAGCAATAGTAGTAGTAGTAGTAGTAGTAGTAGTAGTAGTAGTAGAAGTAGAAGTATATTTGTAATAGTAGTATATTTGTCATCATTATAAGAGTCATTTTGCCCCTGACGAAGATTCTGCTAGAATCGAAAGCTCAGACCCCTTTTGACTCCATTACTCCATTGGCTCGCCTTTATTGGATGAGCAGTTTTCAGCAGCTTTTTTTTTTTTTTTTTGCTACATTATAAGAGTTGATAATTTCTTGCGCCCTTCGCTTTAATACCCCAAAACGAAATGTCGGTCCTTCGCTCTACATGTAGGACCAATTCTTTGGTATGTTAATGATAGAGTCCGAGTCTAACTGGTATAAAGCTACATGCATGTGTACATATTAGTCGATTTCTTCGTAAGCATGGAATATACGGGTCCTAGGTATCTGCACACTCAAGTTCGCATGTCCTCCCAACGCCTGGTCGCCGCCGGACGCAGTGACTACGTCAGGGTCTTCGTACACGTGTCGCTGAACGGACGATCCGCGGCTGACATCACCTCCGACATCACCTTCTGATTCATCACCGACATGGGTGCGGGAGTGGATGTCGGTAGCTTGACCGGGTCGGTAGTACGTGTGTAGGATTGTGCCGCCTCTGCTTACTCCAATCGGCTGGGGTAGGGGCAATGGCGATGGTCGTGACGAGCCTTGCCCGTCAACCTCGGTCTCGATTGCTGTTTCTCCATCATGTTGGTCTGCAGTCAAGTTACGTACTTGCTCGATGTCCGTATCGTCGCTCCTCCTGGTCACTCCCTTTTCTCTGAAAAAGCAAACAAACAAACAAACAAAACACAATAATGTGGTTTGGGAAGCGTAAATCCCAAACTCTACATTCGGCGACTACGCTACATTCGACGATCGACTCGAAAGAAACATTGTAAAAACGTGCTGACGAGGTCTTCAGAGTCCCTTCTGCAATCAAAATTGTACCCCCCCCCCCCCAAAAAAAAAAAGGAAATTACGCCAATCCTTGTTTTAAGGAAGTTGGGAAGAATTACAATCATTATCATATTATAATTGATTATGCTCTCGTTATTGTATCAAATTTGATAAATTCTCAAATTTCATTTAGGTGCTATGCTATCTAATGAATTGACTCCAAACTAAGAGTTGCATGAACCGATCAACTCCTTTCTTTTGTAGTAGGACGCATGGCCGGCGGAACCGGGGGAGGGGGGGGGGGGGGGCGGGGCGGGGTGCTTTTCAGCTGAAGAGACCCGGAAGTGACACCAGAAGTTGCGCTGAAGCTCCCCCTTTTTTTTTCTTTCTTGTTAGCTCATGAAACCCGGAAGTGCCCCCTCCCACTTTTGAAAACGTGGCGCAGTCAGTGGGACTACATTTTGAGTATGACCGATACTCAATTATCAATCGATTTCTTTTTTTCTTACATTTGAGTATTATGTATCTCCCTGGTATGCGCGTGTTGTCCGACAGCCTGGCCTCCACCGGACGCAACGATTTCGTCGGGGTCTTCGTACACGTGTCGCTGAACGGAAGAACCGCGGCTGACATCACCTCCGACATCACCTACCGAGTCATCGCCGAGACGGATGCCCGAGAGGATGTCGATAGCCTGACCGGGTCTGTAGTACGTGTGTTGGACTGCACCGCCTCTAATTACTCCAATCGGCTGAGGTATGATAGGTAATGGCGATGTAGGTGACGAGACCTGCTCGTCAATATCTGTTTCGTGTGCGGTTTCTCCTTGCAGTTGGTCTGCGGCCAAGTCGTAGGCTTGGTCAATGTCCGTATCGTCGCCAGTCCTGATCACTCCCTTGTCCCTGATGAAACAGGTCGATAGTTTTATCATAATCATCTACCAAACGCTTTTATACATCTCGAGAGAAAACAACTCCTGTGAGCAGTCGGATACCAAAATATCCTTCACCGTAATTACGTGCCGATTATTATACTAATTATTTCTAGAACAGAACTGATGACTATGTAGAGTTGACTATTTGTATTCGAAGCTGATTCATATCTCCGTTTGTTTGTTTGTTTGTTTGTTTGTTTGTTTGTTTTGACAGTTGTAAAGCGCTTCGAAACATGCTGCATTAAGCGTTATATAAATATTTCATATTATTATTGTTATTATTATTATCATCATTATTATTATGCTAAGATTCAAGACTGCAAAGCCATTTCCGCACTCAAAAACAAACCAACAAAATAATAAGCTTAAGACGCGGAGTAAAGTTGTAGTTTCATTGATATGTCTAAGGAATGAAGGAGGGTATACCACCTGCAAAAAAAAAACAAAGAAGAAAAATGTGTCATGCGTTTTTAAACTCTGACGCGAAAGGTGGCATGTAGTTGGATTCAGCACAGGGCACAGACAAACAAACAAACACATTATTCAGTGATTGTACGTAATAGGGTCAATCTGAGATATAGAACAGAAGTGATGTCATGTACACCAGAAATTTCCTCAGGATATCAAAAGTTGGTTACTAATTTGGTAACCCACTTCGATAGTATCCTGGGAAATATGTAATATACAGGATATATGCACTTTCATATCTACGTCCCAGGTATAAAAGCATGATGGCTGAATCTTACCGCGTTTGCTGCTTCCTGCCTCTGATCAAGGCAACTACGATGGTCACGACGGTGATCACGGCGATGATTCCGAGAACGACCCCAGCCAGCACTGAACAGAGCAGAATGAAATTTGAACAAGTTCAAGATGAGGAGTCCCGAGATTACAATTACTGCATCCTCATCTACGAGGACAAAAGCTAATGAATCACAACATGCGGAAACCTATAGATTACAATAGACCTCGTTTGTAAAGACGTCACTATAGGCAGATTTCTAGAGGCAGGTTTCTATATATTCAGGGGATTATTTCGAACTGAAGAGCAGAACACCTTCATACCAGGTCCTTTGGAATGGGGAGGGATGTAAACAAATTATCTTATAATCTCAGCTGCCAATGAAAAATAACAAAAGAAACACAATGTACTGTACAACTGTCCAAATGTTTTAAATTCGTCACGTTTCCATTGTTGTTGTTGCTGCTGCTGCTTCTGTTGTTATTGTGGTTGTTGCTGTTGTTATTGCTGTTGTTGGTTTTGCGAGAGAAGTTTGCAGTTGGTTGCTTCCAAATCATGTACGGAAAATAAGACTTCTGCTATTTCTAATGGACAGAAGAAATCTTTAGAGTCCTGTAGCACAGTAACGAGTTGATGACATCATCGGCCCAGATAATAATGATGATAATAATAATAATAATGATAATAATAATAATGATGATAATAATGATAATAATAATAATAATAATAATAATAATAATAATAATGTATGATGTCATGCGGATGCGGCTATATGATATCAATATATTTTACAATGTAATAGCTGTAAACTTGTAAAGTGAAGAATTAAAACGCAACAACTGTTTCAGCTTAACATCGATTTCGATCAAACTTCTCGCACTCTATCAGTCTGACATTACTCCATCTACTAGTCTAGAGTAAACTTGAAACTGTCTCTGTCTAGGAATTGCACTATCCAAGGAGGTATCACGTCTAATCGATTAATCTCTTACCCGGAAAATTGTCCACACCAGGATCTAGAGTAGGGCGTTCTGATAATGCAGCTTCTTTGACTGAAGTGACCGGCTGTGTTGACAGCCGCGTCTGATTGGTCGTGACTTGGCCAGTCGTATCCGCCAATGTTGGAGGGCCAGTATTCTCTATTGATAGTGTCTGGCTGGTCCTGGTTAGATCAGTTGTAGTCACCGATGCCAATGAAGTTGAGATTGCAGACGGTGACGAGAAAGTCGATTCTGCCGTTGGGGTCGCTGTTCCATTTCGTTAAAAAAGGGTAATGGACGAAGTGATAATTTCCGTCTGATACAGTCACTCAAAACAGAAAACTTTTATTTTAACCTGCACTTTATACCGTAACACAAATTATTAAATTTCGTTTACGGAATGAAGTAAGTGCATACCAAAAACCTTGATCCTTATCATCTATTTCACTTGATAACGCATGGCAATGAATGCAAGGTGTGATGTTACTTTGGATTCGTTTTACTGACCTAATAGTGCCATCATTTTATTAAGTGCTCTATGAGTAAGAAACCGAGACACAAACGCGCCGTGAAGCCGACGCGACGGATGGTTCGTCCCATCCAAAAGACTAAAATGGGATCGAAGAAGATTGAGTGTCCCGTCTGTAGGGCACTATTCATACTGCAACTATAGACCTGGTCCGGGGAAACCTGAAGATTGGAAATTCGTATTGTAATAATTGTGTCACAGTGAATCCTCTCAGGAAAACAAACAAACAAACAAACAGATATGGTTAATAGCATTTTTAGAGGTGTAATGCAACACTTAATGCCCCCAGCGTGAGCTGTATACTCCCGTAGCGTGCAGCGCTCTGGGAAAATAATTGTCTCGAGGGACAATATAACTCCAAGACTTTTGTCAAGTCTATAATTTTGTTATACAACGATGGTCAAAGTAATGTAACGTTCAATGGTCTACATGAATACACATTGTTTCATTCTGGCCCTGTCGGTTGGCGGTCAAATTCTGGGATAGGTCCCTATACTACCTGACGTGATGTCACTATACACGTAATATAATGATTTGGATCCTTGCTGCATTAGTCACTATTTCATCACCAATCACTGACTAGCGTTGTAGATCAACAATAATTATGATTCTGTCGGAGTGATATGAATATTAACTTGTCATTGCAAAGAACAAAGTAGGCCCCTAGATATCATACCGGCTTCAGGACAGTAAACTGATGCGCGCCAGTTGCCATAGTAACCGCATCTCAGCACTTGGCCCGTCTTGTTCGAGTCGTGGAGGCAGTCGTAGAGCACGGTCTCGCTTTCGCCGTACGTGTCTGCAATGGTCTCGTTCGAACTGAACGACGACCCCGACGGCGGTTCGGGTCTGGGGCAGCGCACGGAGCAAGTCGGCGGTGGGTCCGTCCAATTGCCAGCCGGTGTGCAGACAATGGTTGGCGAACCTTGCCTGATACTCGGCGGGAGACAGACGGAGGAGAAATCGACAATGTCCGTGGCATTGTAGAAGCCAGTTAACTCGATCAGTCCGCTGTGTGGAACGTACCCCGGGTTGAAGCAATCGGTACTGGCTGGACCTGCAGACAGAAGAGGCTTTATTTAGGATGTGCAGTTTCTTCGTTTTCATCTGTATTTTGTTGTTGCTGTTGTTGCTGTTTTCTTTTTCACCTTGTCATGTTGATTTCGGATGAACTAAAAAATGACGAGTTTCATTAAAAAAAAAATGGGTTAAGCGCCACTTTCAAGATTTTGAAGTGTGTCCATCGTCAGAGAGAGCAAAATAAAATCGTTCCAATGAGACTCTCATCTGTAAAACATAGCAAAAATATTATAGAAGTTATGGTTAAAAATATTATATTATTTCATCTTTTCTTTTTTTAGCAGCTTTAATCACATATATCTCAAATTAGCAAGAATGGAGATAGCTCGTTCTGCTAAAACTCTTTAGATAAAACTCTTCATAATACACACAAACACGCTTGCCACAAGTTATAATTATAACCCGATGCTCAACAGTGAGGATGAAATGCAAAAGTAATCCCAGATCCCCAAGGCAGTCGTCATAAATTTAGACACCATTTATGTTCTAAAACATAATTATGTTTTCCTCCAGGGGGGAAATAATCATATATTATTTTCCAAACTGCACAAGATTGGTAACTTCGTGCATGATATAATGGTTATACCTATTCTTGGTTTTTCAAATGAAGTTACGTAGAAGCATAATTGGTCCATTATCGTCAAAAGTGCGGTTAGAGCTAAATTAGAAAAAAAAAAACCGAAAGGTAAAAATAATGTCATAGTGGCGAAGATATTTTCTCGCGATCTTCACCTTGTTTCCAAGATTGATTTTGAACCAATAAGCGGAATGCGCACCAAAAAGCTGTTAGTGTTTAATTATAAACATGTAAATTCTTGCCGAGTGCAGAACACAGAAAGCAAACAACGACAATGGTCATGATAGCCTAGTGCGAGAATTCAGAAGTCTGATTTTCCTCTTGTCTTCATTATGTGTAAACTCATGGAAAATACTGCGTTGATTTTATATGACGCAGATAGATTGGCTATAGCAGTTGCCGAAATGAATAAGTCGTTATTTTTTGGTAATGTATGTCACCAGCGGATAAGTTCTGTAATGGCTGTAGCGGTAGCGTAATCAATGGACAGAGATACGGCATTTTAGGGACGGGTGGAGGCGCAGGGAGGGGGTAGTTGGGTGAAAACAGTTTTAATGATCAGAAAGCCGAGAGATGTATACCACTTACGAATGAGTTCATAAACACTGATGTACAAGTCGCTTCCACAAATCTGGCTGGAATTTCCCAGACATGGAGTGGAGCAAAACTCGACGTCAGATATCGGTGATGCAGTGGCCACGGCTGCCTCGACAGGAGCAAAATCTCCCCCGCAGAAGCACTGCTTTCCCGCCTCCAGCCCGAAGTATCTCATGTTCTGGTGTGCACACATGTTCCGACACATCTCCGTTGTCATGGCAACGGACTGGCAGTAGTTTATCTGATCTTGTTCGCATCCCTGGCTCTGGCAGACTCGATATAAGGGAGATCGCGCGGGATCACAGTGGATCAGATCTGGCAGTAAACGATTCGGGACGCTATCCCTGAAGCAACCGACGTAAGTAAATCCTGCGCGTAATGTATAGATAGTAACAAACAAACAAACAATCAAGCAACCAAACACCAAATTACATTATTCTATAATGCTAGCATAATTATCTTATATAATGAAATTTATACTATAGGATTTTGTTATTCTACTCAGCAAGGCATGGTGTTGAAATTGCCAAAATATGTTTTGTATTTTTCCATCTACTTCCGCAAACTGCATGGTGTTGTTTGGATTGTTGTTTATTCGGCGACATTACTCGTCTACTAGTAGTTATTACGTCCACTTTCCTAAATTCCTCTTTTTTTTTCTACAAAATTTATCTAATAATGCACCAGAAAACGTTGATATGGAGGACGAAGCAACTGATATGACGCATTAAAAACTGAAGTAATAAAGTATTTACTGTAATAACTAAAAGGCAGTCTACCAAGACACAATCTACGCTATCTATTACCTCTGACCGGAGCACACAGGTAGAACACTAGGATGGCAAGACGGGCTTTAGCTGGCAGAGCTGGCAACATTCCGGTCCGTTGTTTACCACTGGTTCGATTTTATTCGAGATTTTGAACCACAGTCATACAACTCTACCCACACTCAGTGCATATTATTCACAGGCCCCAAGTGACACCAGATTATCCGTCATTGTAGTAGCTACATATACTGGGGTGAAAAATATAATTTTAGTAACTCGACGACTATACCGCAGGTAAATTCCCATAGCTCACATGTCATGAATATTCTTCATGCAGTCCCAAAACAAAGCCCTTTATACCTGTCCATGGTGTATGCACACACATAATGCTCTACAGAAATCACAAATGGTTTGGTTTTATGCCTTGTCGATTTCATATAATACGGCAAAGCTCGATTGATATCAGTTTATCCGATGTGAACATATTTGTGCGTGATCGACACCCCCCCCCCCCCCCCCATAGCAGTATTGAATAGAACATTTCGCAAGACTACATTTGGATGGGTTGTTTTCGTTGACATCTTGTACCATGAGTAGAGTACACTTTTGTATTTGTATTTTACCCAGAGCAAACTGGAAGAAAAATCGGGACAGCAGAAATTTCATGGGAACATTTGGCATCTCGTCGTATCACTGTTCGTATTATCGAGGTACTCCACTACAACCCTTTCTCACTCTCCAACTCATCTCCTATACTACCACCACCACTACTACCACTACTATTACTACATGTACTACTTCTACTGCTACTACCACTACCACTACCACTACTACTACTACACGTGTACTACTACTGCTACTTCTACTGCTACCACCACCCCTACTACAGCTACCAACACCACCACCACCACTACTTGTATAACCACCACCACAACCACTCATGCACTGTAATACTACTATTATTACTGCTACTACTACTACTTCTACTTCTACTACTTCTACTTCTGCTACTACTACTACTACTACTACTACTACTACTACTACTCGAACACTACTCGCTCACACTGCAAAGTCATTATGACATCACAATGACACGACACAATAAACAAAGAGGTGCAGTAAAAAGAATCGGACATTTTTATTTCACAGTCCTGGTCTCGTGTGACTCAAGAAATAACAGGCCATATTACAGAAGCAATACTGCAATCCTAAGTAAGCATAGATCTATTTAATGTACTGAGTAGCAAAACATTAACTTTGACATATTATTCTGACGAAGACAATAGAAATTAACCCCCTGCCGATGGAAACCTGGTAAGCCCTGTATAAAATGTCTACAGACATTGCAGAGTCCACCTAGAGAACGGGTTAATATCTTCGTATACATGACATCAACACCTAGCTGGAAGACCAATGGTAAAGGAGGATCTGTTTTTATTGAGGTGAGAGCCCAACTACCAACTATACTGGAACAAGACAAGTACACTGAGTTATTTTCGAATTCAGTGCTAGTGCTGGGGGTTGGTGTCGTAAACGGCATGTAATCCAGCTCCGACACAGATGGTCAGATGGTAGGGCCAAGAAAAAAGATTGAACATGCCACTAATTTCTGAACAGCTTGAAATACACAAATCATTATTTTGCTCCCATCAGGAACAAATCAATGCGGCTGTGACCAGTGTATTCGTGGACGGTCCGTGCGCGTTAAAAAAGAGTACGCTATACGCCTACCAGTCAACGTGAGTAATTTCAATTGGGATGTGGGTGCGTCTCATACAAACAGCACTGTTTTAACACTAACATTGAACTTGAAATGTCAAACTTATTAATCCCTAAAGGCTGGTGTAAGCCAAAGAGGAAAAGGCACGTAAGTGGATATGAAACACGAGAAGCCCGATTCAGCAGACAACGTTCAACATCGGGCCCCTAAGTGTTACTAGAAATACACGTGTCACAGTTTTGAGCTCAACACGCTATTTCAAATGTCAACTGTTTTCAAGTTTGGCATTGTCATTCCTGCTTACACTGAGATATATCAAACTTGAAAACCACGGAGCATCTATGTACCATCACACAGAAAGCATCAAATAGCGACACTGACGCATGTACATTGTCTTTATATTGGCATACTATTCTTCACAGGTCTGAATAAATATCAAGTATAGTATTAAAGCATTGTGTACTTGCATGAACAAAGTCTCAAAGTTAATGAATCCATTGTTTCCAGTAAAAAAAAAAACCAAAACAAAACAAAACAAAACAAGCAAACAACAATCACAACTGCACAATCCTGCTCATTACCTGTATCTCTGATGTTGTTTAAACATGAAGTTTAATATGAAGAATGTTCTGTTGGATATGAATGGCAAATGCTCACTGGACAGAAAAATCAGCAAAATACAAGAGAAAATTCACCACAAAACTAGTCATAGATACAGTATGAAGTTTTAGAATTTGACACTTCCAAACAATCTCCTGCTATATATGTATTTAGAAATATGTTTGTCTATAATTATGTAGATAGCAACAGAATGATTTTCAAAGCATTGGTATACTTGAGTGTTCTCTTATTCATAGAACACATCTAACTTGGTAACGATGTCTGAGAACAGGTTTAATTTGTTTGTTTGTTTGTTTGTGTGTTTGTTTGTTGTCAATGACGCAATTGGGCCACAAGAAATGTTACACAGCATCTTCAGGGTAAAAACTTTGTGAAGTTCAAAACTTTGTGGAGTACAAAATGTTACACACATGGCTGACTGAAGGGAACCTACACACATCACTCTGAGCTTTGGAAGACACAAAATGGTGATAAAAACAACACAAAATATGGCCAACACTGATAGAACAATTCCCTATTAAAGGTGGAAGACAATCACCATCAAGGTTTCTAACTATGTGTATCCTCTCTTCTACTCAAAAGGCCTATCATTTCCGCATAAAACGTACCATACAAATCCACAAATGCTCATTGTAATCTTTTTGTACAGAGTAATTATTAGATATGTACACTGCACTTTATGGGAAACCACTATAAGAACTATTTGATACCAAATTCAAGTGTTTTTTTTTTAACTTTAGCAAATTGCTTAAAATCAAACTAACAGGATGGGGCAGGGCTTATCAAGTTCATCAAATTCAAGTTTTAAACTTCCACAAGTTGTCGCAAAACAAAGATGCTGGTACAGCGTAGCAACTCCATTTTATGTAAATAAGATGGGGTGTTGATATAATCACTTTGCAAGTTCGGTATCAAACTGATGTGTGCACATGTCTTCATAATATTTTTCAGTATTGACACGAAATTAAAAAAACTACAAATGTCGCAATGGCGACTGATGCCTCCGCCATAATGCATGATTCTCCCAATAGGTGTATAGTACAATGTCTTCACAATGTGTGATGACAGTTTCACATAACTGGCAAAATACTGAAATGACAGGTTTGTCAGAAATATCTTGAATGTTCACTTTCCTTGAACGGGGTTTGCTATAATTGTCTAAGAGTGCAGGTACACATATTTGGGGAATTGAGAATTTTTACTTGACTTCTGACCGACCCTTTTATAAGTTTATGCATTGAGTAATTTCCAAGGTATGAAGAAAGAGTGTAATTACAGTACAAAATAGATTCTGTGGGGGGCATTGAAACCTGGCCTTTGACCTTTGACCTTCTGGCTGGAAATTTCCCAGAGAATCTCCATTAGGTAATGCATGTATATATTAAGTTTTAAAACTAATAATGCAAGCATTGCATATACGAGTATATGAGGGAAATAGTATAATCAATATCAAAGTGTTGTCGTGTTCCCATCACAAAGCAATGATAACTCCGAGGGAAAGGGGTGAAGTTGCTAAATAATTGGCCATAAACATGATTTTTATTCCATTTCTTTTGTGGGTGTGTGTGTGTGTTTCCGTTTTCCCCGATTCTCTGACTTCTCCTTAAACTAAACCTATCATGGAAGACTTCTGACATAAAAATACTAGTCTGCTAGAGCTCTCATATGAGTACAATACAAAATACATAGGTATCATATTCATAAATATATCTCTATCATACCACATCTTCCTAAAGCTAGACTTGACACTAACACATAAGTACAGAGTCACTCTAGTCACGCATCTTCGATAAGTGTGAGTCAACATTCCAGTTTAGATGATATTCATTGTACCAGTAAACAGCATACATCTTCAGCTCTGCCTATTTGGCCAAACTCTCTATACCAATGACAACCTTGTTGATTCTTTGCCTACTCAGGCATATGATTTCAGATATTTTCCTAACTAAGAACTATTCTCTGTCATTTCTGCTTTTGTTTTTTTGTTTTTTTTAAGTACATCAGTGCATGAATAAAACTCAGTAAGTATTTACACAGATTAACAAATGAGCAAGGCAATGCATTTCCATCATATTTCCTTCAAAAAAAGTTAAGTTGGACAGTACTTCTCACGTTTGTTTCTATTTACAAGAATCTCACAGGACACATAGGTTTCTGACAAAGCACAGACTGAAGTGTGCTTGCAGAGAAAGAAAGCACACAAGAAGATTAGAAACACACTCATCATCACACCCTCCACGTTTACACACAAACACACAGTCACATACCCAAAAATATCAAAATGTTTTCACAATCATCAGCGACACTTGGACAAAATCGCTCACCGCAGCACTGCTGTGTTTCTCATTAAATTCTTCATGGACGCAATCATCAGATTCTACTTTCCTCATAATATCATCAGTAAACATACTCATCACACTTTGACACAAATGAACTCAACAACCCCTAAAATTTCAAGGCATCTCAGAGGACGCAGGCGAAAAATTCCAACAATGGCACTCTCTATTTACGCTGCTGAGATCAATTTCATTTTCAGGCATTCAGCAAACCATTTTACTCATGTCAAGCTCTTCTGATTTGTATTGTGAGGTGATTTTTGATAGGAAGCAACTCCGGAATTATCACATGGAAATATAATTTTCTATTCGGTTCTCAAAGTTCTCACAGTGAAAAAGCTACTTTCTCTAAGAGGCCGATGTGTGTGTCAGTGCAGTAGTAATTCATTGTGAGATCTTCAATGGGCAAAGTCAGACAAAAGACCAGTTCTAGAAGATTCTATTCAATGTTCAACATGCAGTCATCCCTCAATGGCAAATGGTTGTGAAGGACTCTTCAAGCAGCATACACTCAATGGATGTAACACTAAATCGTGGGAAGCACGTAGATAAATAATCCAAGAATTCCAATGCATAGAAAAACCTTGCCACACAAACATCTATAATGAGACTATCTCATTTTTAAAGGCGAATGGAAGACGCGAGAAAGTGGAAGGAAAATTTCAAGAATTCTCTCATTCCTTATGGCTAAACACACAGCTGACATCACCAAATATTTCGGACATTCTTCTCTAAACTTCCAAAATCATTCTGTACATCCTTCTTGCTCTTCTGTTATTTAGAAAGGGGGCTGGGTTGTTATGATTGAAAGACAGTCCCTCGACATATTTGGTTTTACTCTGTTCCGTGGCAGCGAAAACATCAAGAAAGGAAACACTATATAATCCATTGTCACTTCCATCACTCTCAGATTTTTCCACAACAATATGACTAGTGTCTCAACATCTATTTCAATTCGGGGACAATTCTTTTGTCAAAAATAGTGCTGTTTACAAAACCAATATACGTAACTGATTGTTTTAAGTACATATTGCTCAACTTTAATCTGTATGAACTCGAGTGATTGCAATGTTAGGTAAGTTACTGGCAAGTTCTAGGAATTTTTTTCTATAGTTTTTTATCTTGCCTTCACAACCATTTATAACTGCCTGCTGCCTACCCTAGAACCTGGGATAACCACAGGAGAAAACTAAAAACCTGATCAAGTATGCAAAGTGCAGTAATTGACAATGCAAGAGTTATTAATACATTTTATATACTTATTTTTTCTTGGGGGGGGGGGGGGGGGGAATAAAAAAACAAAATCTTTGCAATCTTTTCTTCATAATATGCAACCCTACGTTTCAGGAACTTGGAAATACCAGCCATCCAATGTTTCTAGTTCACCTGGCTAGTATAGCCCCCTCTTTGGGTGGTCTGGGAGCAGCAAATGCAAGGCCTCACAGTGCCTGGCCTGTTCACACTTAAAAAATAGAATTGAAAGCACTGCATGATCCCATCCACCGCAGAAACGCAGTACAGTCGAGAATAACATTGTTCTCATCTTGCTAGCTGTCAGCTTTTGGCACAAAATACATAGTAAAAAAAAAAGGAGGCATCCTTGTTCATGAATAAGCCAACGACTACTGAAACTAGAAACTTGCCATATTTTTGGTAACAAGCAGTACAAAATACTGCATGTAATATTAAACAAAAAAAAAAAATGTAACAGCTGGCATCTCTGTAAAAGTATCTCCAATTGATCCATGTGTGGATTCATGCTTGAAATCAAAAGAAGAAAAATCACTGCTGATGTCATAGGGAAAAAAAAAAAACAAAAGCAAGCAAAACCAAGGAGGGAAACTATAGAATTTCTACAAAACAAAAGTAATATGTATACTTCAAGTAGTACAGGCAAGTGTTATTACAGTACCATCTTAACACCTATGATACGGCCCACAGTCTTTTGAATTTATCTGGACTGCCGGAGATCTAACATTGAAAATAAAGTTTCCCAGATTCTCTATATCACAATGAAAAAAAAAATGGACTCCATATACAATTGTAGGGGTTGACCACAACAACAACAACAACACCATCATCATCAATAACAACAACAATACCACAATATCTTTCACAGTTTTTCTGTGACACTACAACTGGATCCGTTCTTCTGGGTATCATAGTAGAGAAAACACGATGTGACTAAGCTTCGCGTTTGGAGCCTCGCTGAGGCATAGGGCTTGATCTTGTCCTCCAATGCTGCACTGTGCTGGTTCTTAGGTCCGCCACTCACGACGGGGGGAAAAGCAGAACTCTACCCATGCCAGGAGGAGGGGTCGGGAGTTAGCACAAAGTCGGGGCTGACTGTACACCTTCGTTAACTCAGAGGGGCGTGAACTGGCACACCGCGTTAAAGAGCAGCTCCAGACATTTGCAGATCTGCGTCGCCTGGGGCTGAAGATGAAAGGAGAAAAACCCAGAAAAGAAAAGTGCAGTGAAACAAAAGGACGCAAAATCCTTCACGACTGATGTTGGTGACTTGTGGGGAGACATGAATATCATATTGAGTACAGAACATAGAGTATATCAAAGCAATCTAAAGTGAAACACTCCATGTCCATGTTGATTTCAAAACATAGAGGGAAAAAAAAATATTTCAATGACCGTTTCATCAAACTTGATCAAAGGATAATACAACTAAACTTAAAACTGTAACACTGTTTTGCAAACAGTGCTATTAGTGTACACGTAAGTCGTAATCAAATATGCACATTGGGCAAATCATGATCTGCTGAAGAGTTTACTCAATATTGCACCACCAAGTAATTAGTGATATTTAGTGAAAGTCATCACTTATCACTAGCTCTGTTCAACAACTCAATCACCTCCAGTGCACATCATCAATAAAAATCCTTGTACAAATTTGTCGACTGACAGACTTTTAACCATTTGGGTGCCATGGTGTATATCTCCTGTGTGCACCATTATTCTGTTACCACTAAGCATGGGCACTTTTCGAAAACATTCTTGTTTCAAAGCCTTCCATGTAACTTTTTGCGGAAGCATTTATGCTCAAAATGCAGTACAGCAAAGCTGCAGAGTAAATTGCACGCTTTGCTGTGATGTACAGTTTATGACAAGGCTATGGTTACTTTTCTTGCGAATGGCCAGTGTTCAACCCATTGAAGATGAGTCCCGAGTATACTCGCGCAAGAGTCTCGGGGAACTGCGTGTTGTAGCAAAATCAGCTCGTCCTCAACAGGTTAAAAACAATTTGGTCCGTGTGTGGTTATACATTGTACATATGAGCAAAATATGTGAAATTGGCAAACCCATCGACTGAGCTGGGCATGCAGATATGGCACAAAGTGTTAATGTGCATTCAAATCATTATTTAAAAAGTTAAATTTCCTCAACCCGTTGAGGACAAGTCCCGAGTATACTTAGGCAGGTGTCTACAGGAAATGTGTGATATAGCAAAATCAGCTCATCCTCAACGAGTTACTGTAAAACATGATATATTCGCGGCACGAAATTTTCGCGAATTGGAGCTGACGGCCTTTATCGTGGCAAGAAATTGCCTCTTGCGTTCAATGCATTAGTGTAGATAAGAAATTTCGCGTGCATTTTAATTTTGCGAATCTTGGCGCTCGCGAAATTCGCGAAATTAAGATGCACGCGAACATTTCTCGTCTTACAGTAAATATCTATGCTGCATCTTGAAGGTCTGAAAAAAACCCAAATATATCAGTATAAAGCTTAAAGTATAATTTTTCAGACATGGTAAAAAGAGAGAACTGACTTGTGGGGTCACTTTTGTATTGGTGATCTGTGACCGCACCAAAGAATCCACAAATTGGTCTGTGTAGGCTATGGGTTAAAGGGAAAGCTCGCCCTGCAAATTAGTTTGTGTGAATATAAGCAGAAAAATAGGAAGAGCAGGACTGCAAAAAAGTTTGAGCCAATTCTTAAAGAAAGCAATGACTTTTTGGAAGTTGTGATTATCAGACACAAATTGGCAATTTCCTGACATCATAATATGTAAGCTCTTCCCCTTCCCCCATTGCTTTGTACTGTGGAATGAGAAATTCTAATTTTCCCATCAAGTTCAATTTCTGATTATTATGCAGCCTCAATAGGACGGTTGAAATTTTTTCTTAAAAACTTTTCTTAAAATTGTTTCTAGATTAAACCATATACAGTTATGGTTTATTGAAAAAAAAATAGTGATATCTCCTTATATTTGCGATGTTACTGCCAAATTTTTAATGTTAGGATGTTTTGAGTTTACAACTGAACTACATACAGTACATA
The DNA here is from genome assembly GCF_040938485.1 of Diadema antillarum. NCBI lineage: Eukaryota > Metazoa > Echinodermata > Echinoidea > Diadematoida > Diadematidae > Diadema > Diadema antillarum. Next base: position 773,675 of record NW_027271575.1, on the reverse strand, counting down.
CATATGCATCAAATGTGATAATTCCACAAAATTTTAAATCACTGCTCCCGATGGTAAACAGTGCCTTTAATTCTGGGTGGTCACATATTTGACATGTGAGGGAAAACTGGAGTCATGGTAATTATCTTTTTCCATGAAATATTGCGATGAATGATGGAAAGCAATGTTTAAAAAAGAAAGAAAATAGAGCAATGACTTTAAAAAGATGGAAATTTGTGGAAAGACATATGGGCAATTCCACGGTAACTGACGTTACGCGTAAGGATTTTCATGAAATTGTTTACCTTGTAGTTTTGTGAATGAAAGCACCTGGGGCTTGCAATTAGCATTGATGAATGAGTTCATGAGAATGAAGAAATAGGTGGAAAGTTTTTCTCTCAAACTGCATTTCTTATCACATAGCAAGTGAAAATGTGTCGGTAACTGACGTTACGGAAAAAGGACATGGGAATTTATGGTGTAGATTTAAATGGAAATATCTCATGTCCCTGACTTTTAACCTTTATGTGTTTAATATGGCAATACACTTAGGTTCTTAGGAACAGGTGTGCAAAATAATGTGCACTTTAGTTGTCTCCTTTTAGCACCATGCAAGTTTCAATGAAGGCATGACGGTAACTGACGTTACGTAACTGACGTTACGCTTACATTTGCCATAGGGTTTACACATGCAAAATCATGATTGGGAATAGCTTTGTGATTTTTCATAATTCTGACCATTCAGAATGATTTGTTTGATATGGAGTCATACCTTGGTTCATCAGTCATAAATACACAAATGAGATGAAACATTAGTCCATTTTCTTTGTGTTCTATGAAAACTTAAAGGTAAACATGTCAGTAACTGACGTTACGTAACTGACGTTACACATACTTTGCCATGGGGTTTACAGAGAACTAATTTCTTTAACAGGTTATTATACTGCTGCAATATACCAGTATCAATCCCATGCAACTACTTAGCAACAAATTAAAACAAAATCTAAAGACACAAATGGGTTGGGTCCTTAGGGGGCAACCCCCCCCCCCCCCCCCCCCCCATGCCATAACACAGTTGGGCAAAAATAAAGTAAATGCACAAGAGGATATTTCTTGACATTTGTCTTAAGATTGAATTCTAATTCAACATTTATGATTACACAGAGCCATTAATAGATTAAGCAGTTCCAAGTATAAATACATGCATAATTGACATGACTAAGGGTTTTTTTTTATTTTTATTTAATGAACAGGAAATTTTCTATATCTAGAGTGCTCCACCCATAATACCTTTACACAAAACATAGACATTTTTTTTGCTTGAAAAAAAAAATCAAAAAATCAAAATATATTTCAGGTCATGGGGAAAACACACTTATCAACTCATAAATATGCATAAATATGTATGAAATCTATTGTGATATATTTCTTCTCCTTTTCTTTATTTTACTCCTTCTCCTTCAAGGCATTGTTGGGGCCATAAATAAAAAAAAGGTCTCCATCATCAATCTAAATGAAAAGTGTAGCACTTTTAATATTTCTCTGTGAAGAAGAAAAATAAATGCTTTTTTGGTCAAAAGAGCATTATTGGTTTACACTATTCCTTGCTTGAAGTAATTGAACTGGTTTTCTTTTCCTTTACACTGATATATCACGGCTTGCAAATACATTCCAGATACCAAGAAATCGGACTTTGCAACGAAAGAATTCTAAGATCAATATAAAAAAAAAAAATCTTCCTGTTCATAATTATCATGTATTGTATTACAAAATATCCCTGCATGAATAGAATAAAGTAATCAACAAATACACACTGTATGAACAATTTTTTTTTAAACCCTAGAATCCCCTCTCACTTTGAGCAACATCAGTGTCAAGTTTCAAACAGTAATGAGTACATGCCTTACGTACCATAATACAAGATGCGCCATGTTAACTACACCAGACATTTAAGTGCAAGAGAAGAAATATCTGTTTGTGCATTTGCCTTGAGGTAGAAACTTCACTAAGTTTCCAGAAAAAAAAAGAAAAATGCTGGCAAAAGCAAACATTGGTGAAGATTGTAGCTGTTGGTATAAAGCTGTGCACAAGTTTGCACGTTAACCACCTTTTCTATAAAAAACAATCATGTCACTGATTAGGCCTACAAACTTTGGTAGCTTTATCATCCCATAGGACTGGGAATGTACTAATTTGAGTGCATATACTACATGTGGCAAACTAAACTTCCAGATGATTTAGCCTTAAACTTGTGCTGAATCAAAAATCGAAAGCTCAAGCCCCCTTCCCCCCCCCCCCAAAAAAAAAAAGATAATCATGGTAAATGAATGAATAAATAAATTTAGAAATAAAATAAAATGAAAAAAATATATTCATGGACATACCATGGCAATGACGTCATTCCCTATGAAAGGGATTGCTGCTCTTTGTTGTAAGTTGACTTCCCAGATGTATTGAAATGGCCAAAAGTCAAAAATTTTGCCTCAGTTATAATTACTGTCATGGTAACTGACGTTACATACTCGTGTATGACGTTTCGGTAACTGACGTTACACATTTTGTAGTGATCATTTTGACTCTCCAGTATGCCAAGTATCCTTATTTCTGATATTGAAATGAAGGCAATTGGGCATACATTAGAAATCCCAAGTTACATCATAAAGCTCACTTTCTTTGATGAATAAAATTTAAAATTCCTTGTTTTTGGTAACTGACGTTACATCCATCATTGTCAAAGTAATTAAAAGTTTTTATCAATTTCTTTAAAGCAACCAGCTTTTTTTTCTATCGTGTGGTAAAAGACTTCTCTGGTAACTGCATACATATAAAAGATTGTTGTTTAGAGTACTAATAAAGTGGATATACAGAGAGTAAGTTATGCCACAATCCACTCTTTTCACCATTGAGTTATAGGCATATTTTGGCAGCCATTTTGAAAATCAAAATGGCCACTTTTATTGAAAAACATAATGATTCTTAAAACTTCAACTCAAGTACTGTCTGAAAATGTATGGTGTTTGAAACAAATATCATTTTGAATTTTTGGCACCTGTGTCCTAGTTACCGTGGAATTGCCCATATGACAACTATAGAAGAGACATGCACACATAACTTCCGATCATACTGCCAGGAAGACATAAAGATACTATCACTTATCATGGAACTTGGTAAGAGGGTCGGTAATTAAACAAACATTTTCAAAACTTGGCACACGCTGTTGGGGGGGGGGGGGGAGGGGGAAAATTTGTCTCAACTCCCTGACAGGAAACATAAAAGACGCAGGAAAGCGAAACGATGGGAAGGCTTGGAGAAAGACAGTAAAAGCCCGCGAAGCGTGGAGAGAAATTGGGAGAGTGGGTACGCTGGGCGGCTGAGTCAGCTCGACGTATCAACGAGTGATAGCGATCGCCGCTGCAGGATATTTTAATGCATGGAGATGGGACAGGGATGTTATGTTTCGAACCCCAGATTTCGGCACTGGAGCCCTACTCTCCGCCTCCCGAGGGGGGAAAGTGCGGACTTGGGTGCTTAAGAATTAAATGGAAAAAGAACCTTTTGAATTCAGGCAAGAATTTATCAGTCCTACACCTTAATCCCTCTTAAACCTACATCTCTCTTCCACCATGCTGTTTGTCAAACATCTAGATTTAGTACAGTGTATTTTATATTTTTGTCCTCTTAATTCAAAACAGTTCTAAGCCCTCAGGTGATCAGTTTAGAAAAAAATTAAATTCAAGTTAAAAAATCAGAGTATCCACACATATTCCAACTAAGGAGTCAATGATTTTTTTATTAATTTATTTCCTTACCCTTGAATTAACCTCTATGGCAGTATCATGCTCTTTCTTTCAGTTCTCAATGAAAATAATACTCAAAGACACGGTCTTCAATCAGATCTTGAGATTTGGTGATTCAATTCCTGATTGCAAATGTGTGTTTAATAGGGCATATTCCTTCTCTTTACAGTCAGGTGTTTCGTGCTTGTAGACACCATTACTATTTCCTAATACTACCATTATTATTTCATAATGATGGTAACAATGATGACTATACAATATTTACAATATTAATGTCGATATCATAATAATGCATATATACAGGTGTCATGACAACTATTATCATCATCATTAGTTTAACAAATATCTTTATCGCTACTTTTTGGCTCTGTTTTGTACAGAGAACAGAGAGAGAGAGACAGAGAGCATGGGACAAACACCTGTCGATGTGATGAAAACAGGAGAAAATGCACAAACACACACACACACACAAAGAAAATCAGCAGACTCTTTGTCTTTAAATGGCTTGATGTCGTCTCACAGTACACTGAGAATATTCGGTGTCTACGCCCAGAAGTTGAATGTAAAAACTGACTCATGGGCATGTTTGACTCTGCAGTGCATTAGGAGGAATACATCTGGAGGCTGAGACGGACGAATCACCAATAAAATTCTTGGGAACGGTTTTGACCACAGAAGGATTCGATATCTCCGCGCCGCTTCACGTGCGCAGGACTTCCCAAGAAGGATCCTCGCCATGATCGGGGCGTGAGCACACCTACCCCTTGGCAACGTGGCCAAACACTTGGTGGCACAAACCAGATCTTCACGCACGGGACCCATGGGTGGGCATGCCTCTAATTCTGCTGCAGATGGGACTCCAACTTTTCGAACAAAGGAAGGCGATAATCCAGTTTATATATCTTAAAGGAGCAGTGTGGACACTTTAATACCCACATACACACAAACTGTAAAGGTGAACAATATTACAAAACGGGTTCAATACTGCTGAAAGGAGTCGCTTGTGCTTTCTGCATTTGTTCACTAATGCACTGGAGTGCAAAAAGGGTGCAAGAAAGCATAACAGCACTGTGTCGTATTTTACGGCAGATACATGTACAGTGTAGCTGTGACCTGTGCATGCAGCACGAACCTTGTAAAGCCGTTGAGGACAAGTCCGGAGTATACTCGGGCTGGTGTCTATGGGAAATGTGTGTTGTAGCAAAATCAGCCCATCCTCATTGGGTTAGCAATCGCTTTGATTCACATAGTCGTAGGCACAACCAAATCGACGAGTGGCCCTATTGTACTGAAATACGTTTTACCAGCCAATATCATAGTCCACAAACCCACTTTATAAAACAAATAATGCACAGGTTTAAGTTTGTGATGTAATAAGGGAAATGCAGCACACTTTCAAAGGTATCACAATATCATGCAAAATGTTGCACCATTGTACATGCTCTTGAATGTGCTGCATCTCCACTAATTAAACACAATCTCACTTGAGCATTATTTGTATACTAACCTCATTAAATTCACATGACACTAGTAAGGACCAGTACATAAGGCCAGGTGGGACCACCGTGTCACACAAGAGAAATTGAACCCTCACACATCGCTTACCTGGTGAGTACATTCAAACAGTAGACAGTCGTAGACCTCCTCCCCCTCTTGACCAAGCTTGACCGCCATCAACTGCCGGCCCAAGCTGTCCTCGTAGTGGACGGCGCGGATGATTTCTACCAGACCATGTCTCCAACGTACTACCTGTATTCGTGTTCATCATCATTATGATAGTTTTTTTTTTTTGGGAGGGGGGGGGGAGGGATACGGAAGTGTGGCATTGGAGAAGGGTATAATGAAAGAAATAAAGAGGAGAGGTAACGCTAATGTCAAACTCTACTGTCTCCCCTGGGGGGTGATAAGAATAGAATTGAAAGACTATATTTACATCATCAATATCAGTATTTACAATTCCGCTGTACACTATGTAATTTTAACATATATTCTATATGAAGACAATGAAAATAGTAAAGCATAAAAAAAGCAGACACGTTTCAGGCGTTTTAGTGAGTAATCTTGACGGGAGGTTTCTGGCGGTTCAATTACTAATGGTTCAATAGACAGGATAAAAGTGGGTGACACAGCGTTTGCTCTTGCAACTATTGCTTTGGTCTTTAATATTTTCTCCAACGACTTCGGGTTTACGGCTAGGATTGTAATAGGGCTTTAGGTTTAGTCTGGTGTAGGGATTAGGATTAGGGTTAGGTTTACAAAATGTTTGTGGGTAGAATTTATGTTTGGCTTAGCGTTGAAATATTTCATGGGAGCAATTGTCGCAGGAGAATATGTTGTGGAACAAAATGGGGAGGAGGAGGGGGGGGGGGGGGGATATCCTGCCCAACCTACCTGTGGCGGTCTCATGCCAGGTGGAACCTGATACCGGTCCTGAGGAAGTTTCTCCACTATCTTCATGCCGTACTTGGAGAGGTTGAGCGTGACAAAGTCCTGGTCATTCTCTGCAAACTTGAACTGACCATCCATCTGTTGAGGGTGCAGATTAACACCTTTTAATATTCAAAGTGACATTCACCTCAAAGAAAGGGAGAGTTACAGTTACAGCAAGGATGGATGATAAAGCAAAGCTTGTCATCTACTGAGTAAAATCTACATCTTGTACATCCACATGGACTCTTTATTTTAGCAGTGATATTCAAGCAGATTAAAGATTAATGTAAATTGTTTTTTCCTTTCTTGTGTTTCTCTTCATACATGTACAGTTGTCTTTTATGAATTTTGATGCATTAATCCTACAGGCTACATGTACAATGTACGTATATTCAACCTCCTCAACTTTTCTCCACATTCTTTTTAAGGAACATAATAAATTGCATGATAATTTACAAGACTTTTAATTCTCAAGTACGATAATCAACAAACACTTATTTCATTCTTGTATTTCCTATTCTTTGCATAGTAAATTACAAAGATTTATACACCCTAGTTGCATACCGAGTAGCAAATTGTTTTTACACACTGCACTCTCATGATTTTTAAAAGATAAGTACAAAAGCAAATGTTGACCCCCTAGAAAACCCAGGTTGTTGCTTTAAAGATAATCAATCAAATGAAATGAAAATGGAGAAGACTTCTAATGGGTCTGACTCCTCCTACGAATTAAACCAAGAACCTGCATTATCTAAAGCAGACGGACCATCCAGTGAACCACTGAAGCTCCTAGGATGCTACCCTGTATGTATGTCACTATAATTACTGGCAAACCCTTCGCTCCTAAAAAGGGGAGGGGGCCTCCAAGGGGGGCCTCTCCTGTTACTTCCTGCTTTATATTATGACAGCTCCCCAATTAATAGCTCTCCTATCAAATTACATGACCAATGTGTGGTGTGAGCACTTCTGAACACAACTTCACTTGCTGCTGTGTCAACTTGCACAATGTACAATTGTCTGTCCTTGTCCCATGAAGTCCCATGTATCTGCCCCATGAGGCCTAAGTCTCATTATGTCCTATCTGATCTTTACTCCAAACTGTGATAAAAGAGCACTGCCCCATAACATCATACTCGCTTTATACAGTTGTACGTATATCAATCACAAACAATGGACTGTACATTGCCATTATTGTATCCTACATTTCCTAGTGTGTCAGGTAGAGTAAAAATCCTCTTTGATTTGAGCATTCTGTTCCTCTGTTCACTTCGACTGCAGAATTTTTGAGGAGCCTTTTTTTTAGGAACCTGAGGGTGTTAGCTCATTCTACAAAACTTGTAATCTACGTAAAATGAGGAATATTCGCGTGCATTTTAATTTTGCGAATTTCGCGAGAGCCAAGATTTGCAAAATTAAAATGCACGCGAAAGTTCTTGTCTACACTATATGCATAGAAGGTCAGAGGCAACATGCAAAAATGTCATGCCTCGATAAAGGCCGTTGGCTCAAATTTGCGAAAATTTCATGCCACAAAAATATCGTGTTTTACAGTACATGTTCTATATTGGAAGAAAAATGTTATCATGCAGCAATGCATTGTTCAACATTGATTAAGGACGTGTTCTTCCATAATTAAGATAGGTCACATTTGCTGAATCTCAATTCAAATGCTCAAAAAATTTAGAGGTGCCTGCCAATGCACTGATGACAAGATAGTGACTTTAATGCAGCAAAATTCCTTTTTGATTTGGTACGGAAATACTTGAAGAGGGATTCTTTTTCTTATATAAAATCTTCCTTCATGGCACCGCTCCATGGAGGATTTCGCCAACAATGGCATAACAGGAGATCGGTGCCAAATCTTTTGAAGAGTGTGAAGAGTTAGTGAGGCCATGTGACAAATAAACTGACGAAAACCACATGGTGCGAGTACAGTTGTACAGTGTAATCCCTCACATAATATTTGGCTCGTAGACTCAGATCTTACCGGTTCAGGCTTGGCCATCACATTTCAATGCTGACATGGCTCCACGTTTAAAGCATCACAGCTAGAAGGTGAAAGACCTCCATAAATATTTCACTACATGCCTTTATATAGGCCAATTCACACTAAATACCTGATCGACTTGCCCCACAATGTATAATACAGAGACTCCAACTCTCCCGTTTTCGACGGGAGATCTCCCGCCGAAAACCCATTTTTTCAAGATCTCCCGTTCTCCCGCTTGAGATTTAATTTCTCCCGCCCTGGCTCTGTGTCTCCCGTTTAAAAGGATTTCTTACTTATTGCTATCGTGTGTTGAAAAAATAAGCCTTAGATAGCAAAAGAGAGCATCTAGAACCCTGGGAACTTTGAGCTTCGCACACATCAACTTGGAGTCTCCCGTTTGCTAGGGGTTTCAGGCGGGAGAATCTCCCGATCTGATGGTGCTTTGGGTTGGAGTCTCTGATAATATATCAGAGAAAAGGGGCTGTACATACAATGTAGCTAAAATTGGGCCGCGGCTCGGACTCACATTACTGTTTACGCCAAGCTTGGGCCATGGCAAAGCTTTGGTGTAAACCGGGCCTTCAGGCTACCCTGAATTGATGGAATTTGGTAGGAAACATTAGATTCGGTTCAGTTTGGCCTGGTCTATGGCCTGGAATTTCTTTGAAAAGGATAGAACAAAGTAAACGGCTACAGCAATTCTTCACTATGTTGTACTTGTACATGCAGGTCCATTCAGAGCAGGCCCTGAAGCTGGAATAGCAGAAAGTCTTTATTGGTCCAAACCTGTGCCTGGTCTAGGGCCTGGATCAGGTCTAGGTGGTCTTCTTGTGAGTGCTGAAGCCCCTGGGCTGTGGCAATCATCCCAACGTACCTCACCAGGAAATCTACAGAGAGAGTCAGCGGGTCCCGAACAACTGCAAAGAATAAGCGGGGAAAAATCTATGAAACTAAAGTGGGTGTTATTCCATAAAAGAAAAAAAAAATGAATCGAAATGTAACATGGGATTACATTGTACATAGTGTCTCTGTAGTTTACAAAATGACTACAAAACTGAGTAGCTTGTACAATGTGCTAAAGATTGTGAATCAGACTCTTTTTTTTTAAATCTTTGTGTCACAAATACTCCCTGAAACATTGTGGAAAAGGAAGAGCACTTCATAATTTCTGTTCATAAAAAGGCTAGCACAGGTACTGTATTGAAATCTTCCAAAGATTAATCATTATCTTGTCATATTCCCTGCAAGATGCTGAAATCCCTGTATACACTGCACATGACCTGTCAAGTTAACAAAAAAAGGAGAAACAATACTTTGTACACAGTATATCTGCAAATCAAAAGCATATATATCTGTACAAGTCACATTCACAAAAGCAGCCATGCATTAAAATCCTCATTATCTAAACCATTTCTTCATTGCTCACATATTAAGCTTGGGTGGCCAGGAAATATGAAGAGGAATCATAGAAATGAAAAAAATCATGTGGGTGAATATTTCTCTCTTTTTTCTTTTTTTCTTTTTTTTTGGGGGGGCCGCTTTTCAGCTATCCATACACGCAGCACAAGCTCCTATGACATTTGGAGTTTGTGTCTCACAGTGAGTTAATCCACACGTCTTTGCTGACTGATACTATCAAGCTATAACTGACTTCAGAGGCTTGTATCAATTTCAAATCCCCACCCGCCCCATCGATCCACTTGCCTCAACATCAATCAGTTCCGAAGTCACTCACATTTCTTCCCCGAAAAAAAAAAGAAGAAAAATGATGATTATGCTGATTGAATTACTGATGAGCGAAGCGTTCCTTATCGTTAGCTCTCCGCGGCGACAAGTGCAAATCGAGATATATCTGTGCTCGTGACGGAGGCACACATGTTCCAGCCGAGAAGCCGTTCGACTCTCTCTGGCTCAGATTCTTCTGGATCTGGGTAAAACTGGAGGTAGATCCCTGCCCCCCTCCCTCCCTCTCCACAGGGGATGAGGTACAAATGAGATTAGGAGTGTAACAGGAAGGGGGTGGGTCTGGGCTGAACGCAATTATCCACTCCTATTAGAAGGTTAATAAAGTGATGGATGAAACATCCCGGTATATATGGATCTGTGCCTTTCTCTTTCTCTCTTTTTTTTTCCCCCCTCGGTGCATGTGTGTCTCTGTGTATGCGTGTGTGTGCCTTACACGTGTGTGTCTAAAAAGTGTGTCACGTACGTGTATTAAAGTGTGTCCACATGTTGTGCATGTTTCGGCGTGATAGGTAAGGATGAGCTGGACACAGTCAAATTGAGATGCATCTACTGTTCATTCAGAGCACCAAGCTGGGGGGGGGGGGGGGGGGGATGGGGGGGGGGGCAGGGGGAGCCACCCTGTGAGACTCGAACCCATGCCTACAGCTTCCTGCACAAGAGCACATCCACTGTGCCTAATGACATAACCCACAAAAGTATTATGATGTCATGCTACTAGTAAAAAAAGGGACAGTATGGACAATGGGCCTGAATTTCAGTTTGGTATTTGAAAGACTCTTGATTGACATTTGGTGGTACAATATTTGAAGACAAGGAAATTCATATTTCAACTGGGATTACAATTTGATGTATCTCCATTGTTTCCTACATATACTCTTGGAAGTAAACACAGACACGAAGACTCGGTAAAAGCAATCAGGCACTGAATCTGTGTACAAAATTGTATACCAAAGATCTTTAAATCTGTGTTGTCCCTATTTGGGAGCATGACCATACATGTACATAACCTTGAGAGAGTTTTCTGCAAGATAGCCAGTTGTGTTTGTGCAAGGGACTGTAATTCAAGTTGGTTTGTGGTTGCTATTTTGGTTTTTGAAAAAACAAAAGAGAGAAAAAGTATTTGATAACGAAGATAAAAGTGCAAGGCACTGAACTAAAGCAGAAACACTGAACAAATTTGCTTTGTTCTGCAAACAACCAGATTCATATTAGATTAAAATACTAGTTCAATCAAATTTGAGATCATGAAAACTGTGACTTATAATACAGTTGTATTAAATCAATGAGATTATGGCGAGGATAAGTCTGTAAATCAGAACAACTGGGAATGTCTGAAAATGCCAATATCCAGCTGCAGTCCTACAAGTATAATGTACAGTTGTAACAGGTGTTTCTTGGACAGCTTGGAAATAGACGTGGTCCATTATAATTCAAACAATTCTTGGGACGAGGAGGGGGACAAAAAATGGCAACTACGAAGACTCAGAACAGAAACAGACAGCCGAGACAAAAAAGGACCACAAATGACCGCATAACCGCAGGAGATATAAATCGTCCTCAGCAGAATCTCGGCTCGCCATGAAATCCCAACGGTCGACTCCGACAGCAGCTGCACATCTCCCTTGTATGGGACAAGATTCTGAAAGTGTACTTTTGAAAAGTTTTGGTTTCCTGAGATTTTTGTGTTCTTCTTGTCGTTTCTCCTGGCTGCGTTTCGACGCCTCGGCTCTGCCGAGAGAGAATGAGAGAGCGATGGTGGCTTGTTGGAGGAAATTGGGGTAGGCATTCGCCCCTCCTCTGATCCCTTTCTCTTATTAGGCTCTCGACGCGAGGGAGAGATCAGTGTCTCCTCGGCTGATTGCCGATTGCGCTGCTGTTACTCCTACGACTGAAGAGTGCACTCGACAGTCCATGGGTTCCTCTAAACAGGGCCCACTCGGCTGGATCTGTGTGGACAAACCTTCAGCCAGACATTTTTTAGAGACATTTCAAGATTCGTTCGTTTTCAGAGCAGTTTTGCAGGTGGCATGAAAAACACTTGTAGGTATATTAATCCCACTGATATCACAATGACGAGTTGCAGGGTGTTTAAAGGAACTATTTACAATTGGAAGCAGTGATTTAAAAAATGTTTGACTTAACACATTTGATGCATAATGTAAAAGGAGTTGTATCACAAAACAACCTACTGCATAAAAATTTCACAATAGAGCCTAAAATACAGGAGATATTACTATTTTTTCTCAATAAACCGTAAGATGTTGGTGGTTTATTCTAGATACAATTTTATCACAGTATTGTTCACATTTTGTATATCTAACAATTTACTTAAACATTGATTGTACAGATTAACAGTTGTACATTGGTTGTTTATATCATTAACTCGCATTTCAGAGCTATTTTGAAGCACTAAAGCTACATTGTGTAGGTTTTTGTTTTACCCGTTGGCGAGTCCCGGGTATACTCGGGCAAGTGTCTATGGGTACGTGTGTACGTAGTAGAAAAATCAACCCGTCCTCAATGGGTTAAAGCTCTGGGAACAGAATTTTCTGGGTACAAGTACATGCTGAAAAGACAGCTCTCTACAACTCTGTCCTCAGAACTGCCATGAGACTCAAACTCTGACTCAATAATACTTTGTTGGCAACCTACAAAAGGAAGGGGATGAAGAAGAAGGCAACTTACTTTACAAGAACCTGCTCTGAAAACTTATATCTACCTGTAGGATGGATAATAGTGTACATGCAAACATACATGCATACACACACATCCATGCTACACATCACGATGAATACATTGTAGATCAAAGCCTGGCATCATGCAAGATGTGTACATTATTCAGCTGGTACACTCTATGCCAAAGCAGCCATAGGCTGGGCTTATACATTAATTGCCTAGACTATGAAAATTTGACTGTTATGGTGTGCCTGAGTTCCATTCATTTTTGCAGGGCATGAAACTGTGAATTGCTACATTCTGAGTGGGTTGTCTTTAAATAGATATCCTCTACTCCACTTGTTAGATAAAAAGACAACAATTTCAAAACAAACCAACAGCTTTATTCAATCTCCTGACTATGTGAATTTCTGTATAAGCATACTACCTACAGTTTTATTACACTGACTGAGCGTATTACATTGAATGTATTCTGTGCAATTAACAGAATCCAATCCAATTCTATTCAAAGCAATTCAATTCAATCCCATTCAATACTATCTGATCCTTTCCGATCAAACGTGATTGAATCCAATTGAACCCAATCCAATCTAATCCAATCTAATCCAATCCTATCCTATCCTATCCTATCCTATCCAATCCAATCCAATCCAATCCAATCCAATCCAATCCAATCCAATCCAATCCAATCCAATCCAATCCAATCCAATCCAATCCAATCCAATTTAGTTACTATGAGTTTCGTATACTCAGTGCTGTTGTGAACAGTTATAGCTGACCTTCCAGGATCAAGTTTAAATCTTTAAGTCCCAGTCACATATAAACACGGATGCTCAAGGATCTACAGTTCGTACACAGTGATCCGGGGAGATCCGCTGAAGTCCGGGGAGATCCGGGGAGATCCGGGATAGTTTCGACCTCGATGGAGTGTCGACGAGCGTTGGTATGACTGTGCACACGGTATCAACACGGCAGCTACACGGATAGGGCCGAAAGACCACGGCATCTACACGGACAAACACGGCATCTACATTTGTACACGGATCAACACGGCAGCTACACGGCAGCCACACGGACCACCCCGGATTGCTTTGCCAACACGGCAATCCCTGGATGACGCCGGATGTTTTTGACAGCAAAAGTTGCTGTGTTGGCCTCCCAGATGTCCGCGGATCTACACGGACATACACAGATGTCCAAGGCATCAACACGAATCTCTCCCCTTATCATCCCGGATCAGATCCGGGGTGGTCCAGGGTGATCTGGGATGTCTATGTGACTGAGGCTTTAGTTTCGTTTGTTGGGATAATACACACACACACATGGAACTCTCCTGTCTACATGGGGTATCTAAGGCTACTCACAGGGGGGCTTTCGCTCCGCTACCATGCCTCCTGTCTCTTTGTAGCCCGTCCTCAGCGCAGAGTGCTGGTTTGGCCGCAGGGGCGCGGCAGCCGGGGGATACCCGTAACCAGGATCTACCTGCAGGGGGCAAAAGGGTCAAGGACATGAGAAAAGGGAATCATTAAGATGGTAGAATACTTTGTAGAATAAGTGATACTATGTACAACTGTACATTGATTAGCGCACACATCTGAAAGGCTACTTCCTATAAATATGCTAGGCATTCTATTACCAATGTTCCCAGTTTGAGGAATCTGAGCTGCTAGGTTAATACTACCATAATTAAAGATATTGCGTAGATACGAAGCAATGAAATGAGAAAAACAAGCTCCACAAGACAAAGAGTGCTTCAAAAAAGTGATGAAATTTGTTAGTACGTGTATTATTCACTATGTTTAAGAACAGCTTCTTGTGATTATTTAAAAATTATCTTGATTATTTGAGAAATAGCGCCCTCATTCGATTATCGCCACAGTGAGTGTCTGAACACTACAGCAAATTATGATTTCCCCCACAAAATTAGCAAATTCCATTCTTGTTAGGTTGGGCTATTTGAGGTTAAGCTGCTATTTAAAGAACAAAGACAGGCAATAATGCTATTATCTCCATGCAAAAACTTGGCATCGTGACAGCTGGAATAATGAGCATTTCACATACATCATCAGCATTTGGTAACATACAGCGTATAAAAAGCGAAATCATTTCAGGTTTGAAATATAAAATAAACACCGAAATGGAAAATAATTCTTACCCAATATGTACAAAATGTACACATACAATGTAAAAAAAAAATTTGGCACAGCTTTAGCCTTGAGATCCCCCGCCCCCCCCCCAAAAAAAAATGTTCTGCTACTTTTGTCACTGTGTTTAACTATACATGGTGTGCTTTGAAGGTGAAGGTTCCATCCAAATTTATGATTTCCTTTTTCTAATTAACAAGAAACATTATTCTTACAAGGAATCTGCATCAAACAAACACGTCATCATAATCCATTTTTTTTCTCTCTCTTTTTTAAAAATCACATCTTGTCTTCTTTAATCAAATCTGTGAACTACAACAAGCACAAGCTTAAGAAATTTTTCATCTCTAAACAAAACAGAACAAAAAAACAACAACTAATCATTTGACATGGAGGAGGTCTTCTGCGACTCCAAAATTAGCCATTGTTGATTCCACGAATCGAAGTCGATCGACTCGCACCTGGCTCTGTCAATGACTTCCTTAGCATCCAGCGAGATCAGATTCAACATTTTTCAGATTACACCGCGCTTCATCGTGATGCTAATGCAGTTGCAAATTTAGCTCTTCCCATAATCCCACCTACGTGCAGGTCAATCAAGGGTCGCTCGGCACTTTGTGAGGCCCTGAGATAACAAGGTACCGTCTTCATACTTCTTTACGGTTGATGAATGAAGTTTGAAAAACTGCTTGCACATTAAGATGTGTTATAATCTCAATTATTATCATGTTTTTCATAGCTGCCATTATTAACATATTAAAGAGCAGAATGAGATGAAAAGAATATTACTACTTTAATAGGTTTTATATACAACGTATTATTTTGCATTTTTTGTGAGAAGTCTGACATTTTTGAAGAAAAAGGCTTATTTGGGGGTCTCACAAGGCCTATTGAGAGTCTACATCAAGTGAGTTATCCTGTCTGTTGTGAGGTTGTAGCACCTGATAAAAAGCACCAGTATTTTACCTAATAGTCGCAAACAAGTGGTAGACTTGGTGATAAAGTCCTTGCCCTCTGACTTCACTGAAGTGTACACCAATCTTATGAAATGTCCCTTTTTTGGCATTTAATTATTAACCTGTTGAGGATGGACTACTGTAATTTTGCTGTAAGAGCATGCATTTCCCATCTGACACCTGCGGGAGTATACTTGGGACTCATCTTCAACGGGTTCAAATGAAGAAAATAGTATGAAAGACACACATGTATGGATAGATCAAATTTGTATTGTGATCATGTAATAACCCAGCACTGATGACTTTGTATGTAATGGTGAGTGAGCTGTAAGCTGCTACAAGTTGGATTTTGATGACTTAGTGCCCCAGACCATGATTTGAATCTAATATTTGTGTACAAAGCCACTAAAGGGAGATTTGAAGGTGATGACATCACCAACTTCCATAATTTTCATGCAATTCGCGAAACATTTGAGTGATATTACTAAATTTCATAACTTTCTATGTCTTCAATATAAAATTGGTGAAACTTGGACTATCATATTCATGTGATTGCACTCTCATTCATCTCAATATTGTGTGGGACTTTACTGTAGGGAAGGTTAAAGTAAAGTGTTGTTTATCTTTGAATAAAGGAGCTTTTTGTACCCAAAACATGGTGGAAAAGCGCTACATACGATACTGCAAAACACAATGAACCCAATACATGACCACGTACTAATACGTGTATTGTCATTTGATCCCATGATGCACATTCATCTAATCATAAATGTCATTACTACTGTATTTTACATCACTGGATAACTGACAATGGCTTTCACATAATAAGGTTCTTAACAACAACAACAACAACAAAGGAATTTACGATTCCATCTATAGTACCACGGTACATTTATTGTGTAATTCCCCCCTCCCCTCCCTCTCTCCATCCCTTTCTCTGTCTCTCTCTCTGTAGCGGAACTACACTTGTATCCCTCTCTTTATACAATCAAAGTGTAGTTCTTGCATATTTCTCAAACGATTGTACCAAGGAGGATTACAGTATAATTCCAATGCGACTGTTACAAACATGCAGTAATGTGAAGTGTCATTCAAGGAATGATGATTTCTGCCTTTAATAATCCTGTGGGGAAAATGCTAATTGATCACCAAAATACATTGTAGAGTACAAATTGTATGCCCAAACCCTTTAAATACTGTACAGTGTATGATTGTGTACTTTTTCAGGTTAAGTATTAACAGTTTCACAAAATATGCATGAGAGAAAAAATACTTCAAATCATTACAAACTGCCTGGTCTCAGAGGACATGTACATTGTACGTGTACGTTTACGGTATTCGACAAAAGAATTGATTCAATACTACAGCTAACTGTACCTCTAAAAAGATTCTAGTTTCTGTTTCTTTTTCTATTTCATTATTTCACAGGATAGAGAAATCATCTGTGGATCATACTGTATTTCTTTAAATAGAAGAAGGGAAAAAAAATATCACACTTCCTAATTCAGTATCCCAAAGTTCTCTCTGATGAATTAACCACAAAAGGCAAAACAAACAGAGCATAGACAACTTCAGAGAGCTGAAATTATGATAAAAATAATTCCCACCCCTCCATTGGTATGTCCCCTTTGATTGGTGTTCCGTTTCCCCCCTCTTCCAGCACGGAAACGCCAAGGTGGTGAAAATCCACCCCTGGAGGGGCGCAAGCTTCCAGTTTTGAATTGAATCATAACAGGATGGGTACAAATTGCTTACGGGGTCAGTGAGGGTCGTGGTGGAGAAGACGAGAGTGAGAGTTTCAGTCGGGCTGTCGACCCACAAGGTTCATTCTCCCTCCAAGTAGGAAAGTTGGAAAGTTCTCTTCATCAGTGCTGGCACGAAGATGAACACATGACTAAAATAGGTACAATTGTATGTGCTTCCCTGTACTGTCAACCACATAATGTATGGCACATTAATTCATAAAGCCTGCATTTACATTACTTTTTTCAAATGGCTTCACAGGCATTTTATCCTGAACATCATATGTATACATTAATAACATTACCGTGTATATTGAAGAGTTTGTTCGCAAAAACCGACGAGTCCATATTTGCCAAATGGAGATATTTGTGATTAAAGGTCAAGAAAAATAAGGAGAATGATAAGAACATTTTTGCTTCTTTTGACCATAACTTCAAAAATATACCTTTATAATGTAGTGACCAATACAGCTGTATATCATTTAAAAGGTATTATTTTGTACTTTATGACAGAGACCGTACAGTACTTCAAAATCTTCAAAAATGGACATACCGGTTTTTGCGAACTAACTCTTCATATGTAACAATGCGGTACAACCGTATCATTGAAATACACAGTGTACATGTACTTCAGATGGTTCACAGTAAAATCATGGTAAAGTAATTATAGTTTAAAGCATTATATAAGGCTTCTAACTTTTTTATCTTTCTTTAATCGCAGAATGTGTCACAAAAGGAAAAGCCACTTAGCAGTTTCTATCAACTAGTTTAATGTTAACACGTAAATGACTTGTATGCATTCTGCTTGTAATAAAGAGAATCTAATATTGACAACTTTGACAGGGTTGAAATCCGCGGTACAGTTTATCTCAGACAAAGATCAGGTGTATGTATTATAGTTCAAGAGATGGGGCAATGCCACATTAGCCCTGAAATAAATCACATTTCCCTGATCTGAAAACACGCAGATGGGTGGGGGGGGGGGGGGGGGGGGCAAAGCACATATTCTGTGCATGTTTCAGTTTTGGCCGCGATAAAAATCATGCTACATGGTCCCGCAACACTGTTCTTACATGGCACAGCTTCCCCTTCCTATGCGACTCTTTTCATCGCGAGTCAACACTGCCATGGTGGCCAATTCCACACGGACGAACGGACCGTGTACAGGGGGTTCTGAGCTACCCTTGGTTCTAAGCCGAGAGAGAGCGAGAAAGAAGAGGGGAACTTGCCAACTCAAGAAGGGGCCTAAAAAGCCAGAGAGGAAACCCATCACTCCACACTGGGTCTTACTCGTCCAATCAGTCATAAGGCGAAAGCGCAACGACAGTTTGATATCACACTTACTTTGACATTTGGGCTTTGCATGTTATTTCTCGTCGTCCCACGGAAGTGCCTCCATCAATGCTGCTGGGCTGATAGTGAACTATGAAAGTCTTTCTACGATTGAAAGATAGGACCTTCTGACACATCACTCTGTATACAGAGAGCATCCTCCCCCCCCCCCTCCTTTCATTCTTTCTTTTAGTATGCAAGACTTGATCTGTTTGAAGAGCCCCAATCCCGACTTCTCAAGTCTTTATATACACGAAGAGCTTTCGTGAACAAAGGGGCAAATACAGAAAGGGGAATGCTAATACGTCTTAGACTCAAAGTCCACCAATTTTTAAACAGGACAAGCACTCTTGTGTAATACTGGCCAACTGCCACAGCACATCTCCAGTAAAACCACTTTATATTGCTGCCTATACAGATCTATGCAATATGTCCCCCCCCCAAAAAAAAAAAATAAAATAAAAAAAAAATAAATAAATAAATAAATATATAAATAAATTATTAAAAATATATATTAGATTGTATATGGTCAGTTTTACAGTAAAGGGTGTAACTTTGATGTGGCAAGGGTCAAAAATTAAAGTTGTGTTTCCATTTTTATCTTTGCCGTTATTTTATATAGGAATGTCTATATTTCCAATATTTTGTCATTCCAGAGCTTAATTCTTAGGCTAAATATGAAAAATGAAGTGACTATTATGGAATTTTAGATAAATTTAGGTAAAAACAACAAGAATGTTTTGATCACCCACAGCAACCAAATGAAGATAAATGGTGGAGGTAATGCAACTCTTCATTCGCTGTGAACATATATTTAAAATATCAAAACACTTTTCCCCCAACAGATATTCGCTCTTGCAATTATTTGGATGTGAACTTCAAATTCCAAGGTAAAAATGGTACCTGACAAACTATTTTTAAGTTAAAAGAATGTTCCAGAAACAAGAGCCACTCTAAACATAGCCCTAAATTATCTCTTGGTAACAAACATTTATCAACCCAAATCCCAAAGAAATTTGATTATTTTTGACAAAGTTGAAATTTTCAGACTTGTGAGTTTCGGAGGCTTCAGTTAACAAACTAGTGTGTTTCGGAGGCTTCAAAACTGGTAACACAAAGTTCTAGTCCTGTATTCACTTAAAATAATAAAACTACAGTAAGCAACTATCACTACATGCTAGAATAAGAACAAGGCATCAATAAAATGTGAATGACAGTATACAGATGTACATTTTATGGCAGTGCATAATGTTTACCCTTCATACAAATTGTACTTATTATTATAAGGAAATTGGCTTCCACAAAAGTGAATAACAAACTGTGTACACTTTGAGCAATGCTCAGTTCGAATTTATGACATTACATGAGGCAATATGATTCTAAAGGAAACTGCAACAGTAGCAATAAAAGTACACTGATTAGGAACATCTTTTTTTTTTTGCGGCTTAAAGTTAGCAGCAACGCATGTTTTGGAGGCTTCATCATGACTGTTAATATGCAAAAATGGTCCATTTTAAGGTGATATGAAGTACTTTAATGCAGCTGATTGTTTCCAAATAACTAACAATGTTGTAACATGTAAAATAGTATTTATTTGTATGCAGAAAAAAGACTTTCCAACATATATGTTAAGAGACAAAGAAAAATATTTTAAATCTTTATGCTCAGTTGTATACATACAACTGTACACTGTATTTGCATATCCATGACTTTGGCAATGCACAACATGATTAGGCTACACACATGTACAGCTGTATGCATTTGTCAAACTTTTCATCATAATGCAGTAAGAATTACTTTCAATGATTTAGAACTGTAGCTATAGACTTAATGCAAAGATTATGTTTGCTTGCTTTATAAGTGCAGTTTGTGGGATGTATATTGACATAAACCACCCATCATAATTGTTTTATATACATGTGAAATCAATTTCAACTGTTGATGAGAAAGGGATAGAAAATAGACTATGTGATGGCATGACGGTTAGATTACAACATAGCATTGTAAAATATAGAAAGGGGAAAAAAGGCTTATAAACATTCTTTTGCATATGACCATGCCTGATACCCCCTACTATAGCTATCAAATGCAGTGATCATGGTCATAGAACAGCAATCTTAAACACCGATCAGCCATTCCATGTAAGGGTCATCATCAAACTGTCATCATCAAAATGGAGTTGGAATAATCAATATATTGGTGATATTATCATGGAGCTCAATAGAAATTGAAATGGTCAAGATCCCATTCATCTTTTTGAATCGCCTGTTGAAAAGATATATGTACATACCCTACCCATGACTGTGTACGAAATTTGAATCAAAAAAAAAAAATGTTGACCAAATGTATAGTTCCCTATAATATATGATAGTTAGAATTTTACTTTCTTTTTCTGTGGTATGCAAGTCACCCCTGTTTCATATCATTTTATTTTTCTTTTTTTTTTTAATTCTTCAAAGGCTTCTTTTTTTTATAGTTATTTTATAAAATTCCAGTTAGTGTGACTCCTGTGACAGCTAGGAGGCCTGTTTTTGAAGGTACGCATTGAGAAATTGCTAACAGAACTTTTACTGTTTCTAAAAATGACAACCTTTTTAGCAAAAAATTAAAAAGCAGCAAATGTGTTTAAAAATATCGAAGTTTTTTAGAAACCCACAAGTTTGTTTTAAATAGTATATAAACCCACAGACTACAGTTTTAACCCTTTGAATTTCAAAATAGTTAGGGGCTTGTAACCTTTTCCAGAAAAGCCAGGACTAAACAGATTATAAAGATTTCAATCATTTCAATATTGTTCTTCATGAACATAACTTCTCCAGTCACCCACCCATGTAAACTACATGTATCCCATGGCAACAGGCTATTTATAAGTAGAGGTCTATATGTCATTTATAAACAATCCTATCCCAACCATTACTGTCCATTTACTGCACTGAGAACTACATCCGCAAGCATGTCATAGTCTCACACATGTATGCGAAGAGATGTTTCGTAACACAAGTTACATTTTGTTTAATCAAAAATAGTCAAGTGGTCACTGCCAGCATGATAAAGTATGGAAAATAGGGTATAGTATCAAGATTGTGTTGCACCTTACATGCATCAGATCTGACATACAGATTGATATGAAAACCTGTCTGAATGAAGTAATCAAATGTCAAAATTCCAAAACAGTACCCTGTGATCCAAGTCACACCACAGAAATGATAATCTGCAAGATGTTAGCTTTTTTTCAAATCCAATCACAAATGTATTGATTAATTATTTTCCTCCAAATAAGTATTGGAAATGAAAGCCAAAGAACTTGTTAAGAAATGGAAAGCTGAAAAAGTCAAGATTTTAGTATGGCAAAAACAAATGCCATGTGAGTAACAATGGAATGGATTTGTCAATGGGTTATAAATGGACATGTAAAAGATTGTGTTTCGAAACTATTACACTCAGATGATAGTGAGTCGAAAGTGTAAAAATCCAAAAAGTATTTTCCACCATTTGCTCTGGATCATGCATAAAAGATACAACCTTAAATTCAAAAGTAATATATTTCTTAGTTAAGTGTATGCTTCCCTCTTGAATAACCATCTATTATTCAAAGTCCTTGAATCTTCAGGACAGGAATAGTGTTCAATTCTTTAAAAAAAAAGTGTATTTAACACTAAATAATCAAGTAATTGTTTGGTCTTCATTATCAAAGTCTAACCAGTCAAAAGAGTGATACAAATATGGTCACAACACTTCAACTTCTCTTAAGAGTAAAAATGAGTTATCCAACTTAAAGGACAAGTTCACCTTCATAAACATAAGGATTGAGAGAATGTAGCAATATTAGTAGAACACATCATTGAAAGTTTGAGGAAAATCGGACAATCCGTTCAAAAGTTATGAATTTTTGAAGTTTTTGTGCAGTAACCGCTGGATGAGAAGACTACTGCCAGAGTGTGAAAAACTTAGATGTCACATGCGTACAACAATATAAGGAAAATATAAAGAGAATTTCACAAAATTTCATCTTATGAAAAAAGTACACATTCCCCCGACTCGTTACCGACAAATGTTATGGGTAATATTATTCCCCCTGCCTTTAGAAAGAGGCAAGTCAAGTGCTCTTATATTACGCGAAAAAAGTGAAAATATGTTGAATTTTCTTTATATTTTCTTTATACTGTTGTACGCATATGACTCACAAGCTGTAGTAGTCTCCTCATCCAGCGGTTCCAACACAAAAATTTTAAAAATTCATAACTTTTGCATCGATTGTCCAATTTTCCTCAAACTTTCACTGATGTGTTCTACTAATATTGTTGCATTCTCTCAATCCTTATGTTTATGAAGGTGAACTTGTCCTTTAAGAACATTGATGTATCCACAACTACTTGCTTTGTTGCACTACTGTTGCATGATGTGGGCATGCACGCAAGCTGGAAGTCACTTTCATTACTCACAATATCTAGCCTGTTTCATTGTTTCAAAAGGAAACCTACAAAATAAATGCTTTTCATACATTTAAACAACTATCTACACCTTGCTTGAGGAATCATTAAGTCTCATTCAGTCCAAGCAGTTATTTGATAGACTTAGAATTACAAAATTGTAATCAAAACATTCCATTTACATGCTGTTAACATAAAATGAAGCCTCCGAAACATCTGGAAAATTAATTTGGTATGCCTTATGTTTTTATGAAAATCATGTATGTTATGTAGAAAGTGATGGGTAAATTGTGTCTTTTTTGGTTGATATACACTGTTTAAACATATTTGTAGGGCAACATCCTCATCTGCTAATATTTTATTGCTGAATGAAAAGGTGAGTTATGTGTGACACGTCTGCACTGTTTAAGAAAAATAGGTAAATCATATAGTAAATCTATATTGGTGAGTAAACAAAGCAGCCAGAAAACTGAATGTGATTAAATATCTTTAGATATGTCATAAGCGATCATTGGGTGGGTGAACAATAATCTAATTTGATTTTGTCAAGAGAAAATCACAAAAATGCAGTGTTAACATCCTTTTGAAGCCTCCGAAACCACTTTTTCTCTATAAAGTGTATTAGCTCAAAAAATTATTGCAGTATCATAATGTTTTTATTATTTTTGTTGTCTGTCTATGTCTGTTGATGATTTCATGGCATAATTTGGGGCAGACACTCAAAGAATTTATAAGAAATGTCAAATTAGATGTTTTTGCTGTTTCGGAGGCTTCAATGCATCTCGGAGGCTTCACGTGTTAACGGAAAATTTGTATTGTCTCCTATTTTCAGAGAGTTTGGCGGATCTTAACTATTTTTGGTCTATTAGGTTAGGGCCCCATATCCTACATTTTGACATATAGATTAGGTCGCTTCTCTTATCTATATTCATATTATTTGACTAAACACTTTGTTTCGGAGGCTTCAAAACTGCTAACGGAAATTTCACTTGATGGAATAAAATTATCATAAAATTTCAAATAGCCCTAGAATCAAGTAAACTTTGATGTAAGTCGAAAGTTTAGCTGTACCTTACTATTTTCAGCATAAAAGAAAGTAACCAAAACACATCCACTGTTCATTACTGTCCATCAAAGTTTGTAAACAATTGTTAACGGAAAATGAAGCCTCCGAAACCTCAAATTTGAAGTCATAGTATTCTAAAATAAAGGGCCAGATACAAACCAAACTAATTTGGTCATTTCAATTGACCATACAACTATGCTTTTAACATAAAAAATTAGATCTCTGCAGTTGCTGTAGAAAATTATTAACATTTCAAAAATGTTATATAAATTTCAATGCAACAAAATAGTCATTTTTAGGGTACATATGTGACTGTCAAAACAAAACGCATCAATACCTGGACCTGATTATGCTACCCAAGGTGGCTACTCATAAGGTGACTCACATGGGAAAAAATCTTTGAGATCTGTAAATCTATGTGTTCAGGGTGGGCCAAAAGGCTAAAAATTGAAAGTTACACCCTTTACCGTAAAACTGACCATATTAATCATACAAAATACACATACAAGCTGTACAAATAAATAAATAAATATTAGCAAGTTGATGATGTCATACCCTCTCAATTTTTCATGTATGTTATATGAAATTTGGATTTTTTTTTCTTTTATTTAGTTTAGCTAATACATTACAAGTAAAAGCATGTTCTCATACACTTTGTACCAAGATATATCGGAGTTAACATTTGTTTTTTGTTTTTTTAATTTTGGGTGGTTTTAAGACAAGTTTTCTACACAGAACTCTGAAATGTGATATTTTTGTCATTTCTGCATATGAAATGAACTTAAGAAATTGTGAGAGCATGACATCATCAACATGCTAATTTGAATATTCACAGGGACTGGTCAAGAAATGTTTTTCCAAAAAAACATGTGAAATTTCAAAATGTCACATCTTCCTTGTTACATGTATGTCTCTTAAATTTGATTTTCATCATTTTCGTATCATTCTGTAGGGAACATTTTTCTCTTTCTTTTGAAGTTTATTTATTTTAGGAGCGGATTTCCTCTTTAATCTGTTGACCAGGGGTCCATTTCATGAAGTCATCACATGATAGTCATCACAGACAGAATTTATTAAATCTCAGAATGGCCAAAGTCACTCACTTAGTAACCATACAAGAGACTTTCAGAGAGAAGTAAAATCCATTTGGGTAATTCCATAAAATAGGGACCCACTTTGTGACATGCCTATTTTGCCAATAAAATCAGAAAATCAGATTTTTGTTCAACATAACTTTAAAAAACATTCATATTGAGTAAGTCCCTTGAAAACTGACTGAAAATTAACATTCTGAATTGAAATTGAAGGAAGTCAGCATATCAAATTGCAGTGTATGGGGAAAAACTGGTTCACCATGTAAAGGGGACACCATTGGTGTCCTTACACGGTGAACCATCTTACCACATATTTCAAACTAGTTCCATGTTTGTTTCAATAGACGTGATTATTTTGAAGTAAGAAATTAACTACTAGTATACTATTGAAAAAATTACACAACCCCTATTTTTTGCCAGGAGAAAGATTCTTCCATGTTTCTTGTGTATAAGGGGGACACCAAATATCATTTTTGCTTTTTTTTTTTCAAATTAATAGTGTGGTCAATTTTTGATACCTGTTACAAAGAAACCACAGCTACATTGTAAAATATGCCAATGAGGAGCAATTATTGTTGTGATAAGACACAAAAAATTAGCTATCACTGTGCCCCGATGTAATATTTAGAGGGACACCAAAGCCATGTGTGTGAAAATCATAATTTGGTCTTTTTTTTTCAAATTTATTTATTTTACCCCAATTTTCTCTTGAAATCTTTTAAATTATGTGATTGCTACCAAAATAACAACAAACAGTTCAACACTGGTCCGTAATATGGATTTCACACTCATAAATTATAGGTTTCTCGTGTAAGCAGTTATGGGGACACCAAAACTTACACATGAAACTTCTTTCTTGAGATTTACGTGCGCAAATGTGTATCAATTGATGCATGAATTATATCTATAGTGTTTGCTCGTCTTTTATCATTTTTGACCCCTTAAAAGCGAGTTTAATCCACAAACAAGCTGTAAATCTGTCTAACTGGTGTTACAGTAAAATGTCACACAATTTTGCCCAAAAACATTGTGATTTTGCACTTTTTGTCAAAATTCATGTGGAACTTTGAAGAAGCAATTTCTATCTTACTATGAAAAGGAAGATACTTACCTGAATACAATTGTAAGAGTATTCAGAAGTAAAATTGATTTAGGGTATGTAATTTTTAAGCAATGACAATATGAAGCAAATAGAAGGGGCATTTAAAGGGATCGTACAATTTTGGTTGAGACCTAATTTCAGGTTTCTAAAATTTTTTTGTGAGATAATGAGTAGCCTCTTATGAAATATGAAAGAGCATGTAATTCTATGAGGAATTCAACGTTTATTTGATGAAAATTGATTTTGAAATGGCTGAGATACCCAAAAAAGAGCGACTCTAATAAAGTGTGGGACCCACACTTTATTGTGATCGTTTTGTTTTACTTTGTTTTCGGATGATTCAGTCATTCCAAACCCGATTTTCATCAAATAAACTTTGAATTCCTCTTAAAATGGTATGCTCTGTACTATTTCATACATGTTTTCTTTGTATCTCGCAAAAAGTTAAAAGCCCAATTCTCATGTCCACCAATACTGTACTATCCCTTTAACTAGTGGGACCCTTTTTAATGGAATTACCCATTTCACAGTTCCTCATAAAGACTTTCATGAAGTGGGCCCCAACTCTCTTTTGTATCATGACTGTGGTATTTTTGGAAGTAAAATTGGGCAAGTCATGTTTCATTGTAAATCTGTCAGGGTATGACTGTATATATAACATGAATGGTGCGAGGCTGCTCCTTTTACAAGGAGAAGATTACAATTGTACCTAAAGATCCGCATAAATTCAATTTAAAAGTACAAACAGAACTGTAAAATATTATAGTAAAAGTTTCAGGTAACTAAAACTTTACAATCCCTTCAAAAGTTGTGACAAATGAAGTTTTGCAGTGTGGCATCTCTGAATAATATAAAGGAAATTGCCAGGGGAAGTACAATGTATCCCTCTAAAAGAGTAAAGCACTGTTTATCATTCAAAGCAACAGTTGAAAATAATTACAAACCTTGTACCATTGAAGAAGACGAAGAAGAAGAAGTTCAAGAAGAAAAGGAAATTACAAATAAGCCTACAATGCAGTCTATATTATGACCATATGAATGCCAGAATATATTTTGACATCATTGTTGATGGCATTGTAATGGTATCCTCAAGACAACTGTTTTGCCAAAAAACACACTCCAATACCCCTTCTTTCTGCTACAGGCAAAAGTGAAGGGCATCTCAATCGGCGGCACAGGATGAGTTGCTGCTCTACTGGCTTGTTGGAACTTCTCATTAATTTTGGCAAATTTCCTGCCATCTCCACCTCTCTCTCCCCCTCTCTCTCCTCTTTCTACATATCATGTACAGAACTTTGTATAGCTCTCTCACTCTTCATGCTGAGAGTCTTGTGAATAAAATCCAAGGTCCCTGTGGCTGACTGTGGTTTGTGAACATAAATCCCTAGATGACTATTATAACACTGTGCATGTACACCTCATAATATCCATGTAGGACACTGCTTGGTCTTGCATGTTGTAACTCATTCCTCAAGGGAACCTAGTACACCAGTATACATACAGTTTGTACATGTGAACCAGGTTCCCAAAACTAGAAACACAATCAGTGTCTGCATTCTGGGACATAAATTTAGATTTTGTTAGTATCATACAGAGTTGAAAATTATTTCCATCAACAGATTTCAGCTAATACTGCCATCAACTTTTGTGCTTTTTCTGCCTCATAATTGTGGGTACTTTTGGCATTTCTAAATCTAATTTACCTTTTCCAACGAACATGTGTACCTGCATGCTTGTTTTGCTGCAAAACTTTGCTTGAAGATGTATAAAGCAACAGTATAAGTTGAATGACACTCCATCATTTAACAAATAATCACCCCCTCCCCCCCCCCAAAAAAAAGATAAACGATCTTGCTATTACTGCTATACAGTGTGTGTAAACACACACAAAAAAATGCAGCTGTCAGTCAATATTCAAAACCTCACTATCACTTAATTCTCCTCTCACTGTTGATACAGCGATTGGACATCAGCAATGCACAAAAATGTATTTATGCTCATTAATCATCAGAGTGTGTACACTTAAAGGACAAGTTCACCTTCATAAACATAAGGATTGAGAGAATGTAGCAATATTAGTAGAACACATCATTGAAAGTTTGAGGAAAATCAGACAATCCGTTCAAAAGTTATGAATTTTTGAAGTTTTTGTGCAGTACCCGCTGGATGAGAAGACTACTGCAGTGTATGAATAAGTTAGATGTCACATGCGTACAACAATATAAGGAAAATATAAAGAGAATTTCACAAAATTCCATTTTTTGAAAAAAGTACACATTCCCCTGACTCGTTACCGACAAATGTTATGGGTAATATTATTCCCCCTGCCTTTAGAAAGAGGCAAGTCAAGTGCACTTTTATTATGCAAAAAAAGTGAAAATATGTTGAATTTTCTTTTACATTTTCTTTATACTGTTGTACGCATATGACTCACAAGCTGTAGTAGTCTCCTCATCCAGCGGTTCCAACACAAAAATTTAAAAAATTCATAACTTTTGCATCAATTGTGCAATTTTCCTCAAACTTTCACTGATGTGTTCTACTAATATTGTTGCATTTTCTCAATCCTTTATGTTTATGAAGGTGAACTTGTCCTTTAATTCACAGCGAAGAAGTCTACACTGTAAATAGTCTCATTTGATAATGAATTCGGATTCTACAGAGTATGTACATGAACTCTTTACAAGAAAGGTTATTCATGACAACTGTGCAGCTTCCTAGAGCCTTGTCTGACTTAATTACAAATTGTAGCAACATCATATTTTGGCACCATGCCCTCTAGTGGCTTGAGACAAGAAAATGTTACTGCTCTAAAAGCAGGTGGAGCAAAAATATGGGCTAGGTTGTCGGGATAAAGCATGCACACATTTTGAACTTGCACTCATTTGCTAAGTAGCAAATGAGTGCAAGTTCAGAATACATGTGTGCATGCTTTTATACTGATCTTGAAGATACAATGCATTGAGATAAAACAGGGCTGCCAACACTGGAAACTAGTTGAGAGTGAGACTCCCATATGCCAATGCTATAATTTAGGAGTCAAAATGAGTGAGATCAATAGAAACGCATGCGAATGAAATAAAGTTTTAGAGTGAGAAAGGACCAAAATGCGTGAGTCTCACGCTCAATGCGTGAGAGTTGGCAGCCCTGGATAAAATGTCCAAAACTGAATAAAACTCAACAAATTGAGACAGTATACAAATGGCTATATTTGACGCAAAGATCAACGTTTGTATTAAAATGAAGGAGGCACAAAAAGCAGATAAAGAAAAGGACAAATCAATTTTGTTTGGAATTCCTCAAATTCTATATCACTGAATACACAAACAGTAGATCTTAAAAAAGGCTCAGATGGTACAACAGTGGAACAGTGTCTCCCTCAATATTGTAGTTTCCTTGAGAACTGTTCAAAATACTGCAAGCATGCTAAAGTTGGTCATGAATTACCCCTGGGTGGACCGCAAAGATGACCCCACGGGCCTTGAAGTTGAACGCAACAACCTCCACGACACATGATTGAGACATCGTCCCCCTTCACAGCGTCCGCATCACAGATGGTCCCGACAACGCCGCCGCAGGAGGCTCAAGAGAGGTTGATGTACTGTGTGATAGGGACTGCTGCCACTGCTGGCTCGACGACACGACTTGCAAGTCTCGGCGGCTTTACTCTATCCCTCCCACTCCCCCTCACAGCAACTCAGTGCTAGAGTGCTTGTATCTCAGTTAAGGGTGGCCAGATGCCACTGGAAGAAGCTTGACAACCCCAAGTGCAGCCTCAGTGACACGGGGTTAATCCGTCTGGAAATTCCGAGTCACGCCGCTTTTCCAGATATATCACAGAAAAATGTGCATCCATGGCAAAATAGGATCAGCAAATGAGCATCACCTTTTTCTGACAAAACAAGTCACAATTAAATTTGAAAAAAAAAAAAAAATTGAAATTGGGTTTTTCTTCGACAAAGGAAAAAAACAAACAAGATGCAGGAGACTTTGCTGCTTGCACTTTTCCTTCGAGTTCAGTGACTTCGCGAGATTTCATCCCAGTCTTTACTTTATCTTCTCTAGATCCCCGAGACTCACAAGGGCAGGTGTCCCAAAATATTCCTTTTTCTCCCAAAATGGCATCCACTTTGACTTTGTTAGTCTAATGATACAGGCATCATTTCTGGTTGTCCGGGATCAAATGACAAAGAGCAATAACCATTGCACAGATCAATGCAAGACTTCTATGCATATTTTAAAACAGTACTGCATTTGTCTTGCAACCAAAGAGCAGAGGTGGTTTTAAACTGGCATACTGTACAATTAACACCACCTGGACAATTGACTAGGGTGTACTAGCGTGACCTCCACTCCTGGACTATGGTACAAAATTGTAGGATCTGACGTCGTAGGAAGACCAGGCTAGAATGGTAGACTAGGCTGACTGATCACAGCCAATGCAGCATTGCAGCTGGCAGTTTGCTCTCAAATTTTGGCAGACCACTAGGACACACACACACACACACACACGGTCATGTACATGGGCACCAAAGAAGAACTCTGTGCATATCATGTGCGTGCCCATAGCGTTTACCCCTAACTACTCTTGACTCTAGCACGAGGGGGCAGTGTTGGCATAAGAGTTCATCAACTCAGTTAATATCCCCTCCCCCCTCCCCCCCTTCTCTGATCTCTCTCTTCTCTCTGCTAAAAAATCTTGTCACCACACTTATCAGCCTCCTAGCCAATCCAGCGGTGGGCGACAAGAGCTAACCAGGCCTCCCCGGTCCCCAAGGAACGCAAGGGGTTGGCTGGAGGAAATCCTAGCACTCCCCTACAGTGATTCGAATTTCCACCTCCCGGCAAAGCTGAAGGGAACAGGTGTCTATGCGGCTCCGCGCATACATGCTAATTCAGACTGCAGAGGGACGGCTAGGATGGATCGGGATGGCTACAGTGGATGTACTCAAGGGGGGGGGGGGGGGGGGGGGGGGGATGGGAGGGGAGGGAAGGGGGAAGTGTGCCATTAGTCTTAGCTCCAGACTCTTTGAATAAAGCTGACCGGGGGGGAGGGTAAAACAAATATGAAGGGGAAAATTAGATTTGTTCTCATATCCATCTCTTCCTGAGACATGTATTTTCTATAGGCTATGTTACTTTATTGTACTACCCATACTATGAATATCAATACGACTATTCTCAATTCTGAACGTATGAAAACAAATAAAAATGTATTCGATCTAACATTCTAAAATATGTTCTAAAATTTCATCTACACAATCTGCATAGATCTTCCAAAAAATAAATAAATGAATACTTGCAAATAAATAAATAAGGTTTGAATATTGGCACTCAAATTCCTTTACCAATTAGTGCAAATATGATAGAATGTAAAGATTGGTGCAAATGGTTTTTATCAGAACCAATGCACTGCAGAATATTGCTTTTTAGAGTGGGACTCTATTCCCCTAATCTTTTATGTGACTGCATTTTCTTGAGCTCTCATGTATTTGTAATTGCTCATTTCTTGTTGTTGATGTTTTTTATAGGGGTGGGGAAGGGGTTTAATACCCCCCCCCCCAAAAAAAAAAAAAAAATCAATAAAAATCAATAAATAAATAAATAAAATAAAAAAATGTAACCTGCAAAACACCTTCAAGCAAACAAGATAAAAAGTGACCTTCTGGAAAGTTAAAACTGAAAAGGCTGATGTTGATGTTGAGCTGCATTTTTATTCATTCATTTACTGTTAAACTAATCCATTTCTTTATTTATTTATTCATTACAAATTTATTTAGTTTCCTTCTTTCTTTCTTTCTTTCTTTTTTTATCATTTATTTATTCATTCATTCATTCATTCATTCATTCATTTTGTATTAACTTTTTTTTTTAAACCAAACACTTCTCTAATATTTTGAACCAGAAGTGACATTCACCCTTTACATTTTAAGCGTATGTGACAGATTGGTAACTGCTTCAAACTAGTCACAAATTTGAAACTATTTTACTACAACTTTCCTGGCCTTACAAGGATGTGTGAAAACTCAATAGACTAGAGGATTAATGCAGAGGAAACAGTGAATATATGACACAGATAAAATATCATACGTGAAATAAGGGGAAGAACTATCAGAGAGAGTCATTTCATAATCATGGGACTAGGAAAGCTATTTCATATAAAATACAAAGATTGTATGAACTACAAGTGTACATGTATAGCTCACTTGGACAGCCTGAATGTTTTTCCTTTAACGCTGATTCAAAATATTGTGCAAAAAAAAAAATGATATACAAAAGACAGAAGTATAGAAAGACATCAGAATGAGTTTGTTAATTTAACTTTTTAATATTACCCTCAATGTGTGTGATAGTCCTTGCAAAGTGTGTTTTAAAAACAACCTATAATCACTCTATTTACAACTTCTGGACATAGCACACTCTTGGAGAAATTCTAAGACTACTTGAGACAAATTATGCGATGCCAGCAACAATGTTTTATAGTACTGTAGCCAAAAGGACAGGCAAGGAATCAGGGGTCACATCAATAAAGTGCATGCACAGTGATACAGGCAAGTGAGCAAGAGAGGGCGCCACAGCGCAATCTAAATCATATCCTGGTAAGTCTGCGCATCCCTACAGGTACAAGTATTCAAGCTTATGGTAAGCAATGGGGAAAAAACAAAAACAATGACAACCAAAACAAAACCAAAACACTGATTGAACTATAAAGTTACACAAGCACTGTGGAAAATGTAAAGATATCATGCAATGCATACACCTGTATCTCCTGTTGTTTCAAGATCTTGCTACTTCAGCTAATTCCCATAATTCTTTTGAGATCACTTTTAACACACTGCCAGCTTTTGCTAAATGTATCAGAATTGAGGTACAAACTGTCCATCCAGCCCCCTCCCCCCCCCCCCCAAAAAAAAAAGAAAGAAATAATTCAATGAGCTTTTATTTGACTTGACTTTTATTGCAGATGGGGAAAAAAGAAAAACAAACAAAGTACAACCAAAAACAAAACAAAAAACATTTTTGTCCATGAACTTACTGTTACAATGCATGCGCATAACAGTAAGTCCACGGACAAAAAATGTTTACTAAAATACAAGTTGTAATATGTGCAGTACAAAGCTAAAATTTGTATAATGGGGAACATAAAAAAAAAAGATTAATGCTTGGTTTTGATAGCTGAGAGACATAACCACTTTAGATCTCTTCACTGTAGTATGAGTAGCCTATCAAAATGGAGATCCTTCCTGTACAAAATGTTCTGCATTACTAGGGCAACGAAAATTTTCATATTTTACGTAAAGAAATGACAGGTAAATGTACACATACGTGTGTACAGCTGTAGGCAGTGTGTAGAATACGAGGCTAACAAATGAGTGTTGGAACTCCAAAGTCATCCAAATTCTTCTGAAATGCAACGGAACTCCTGCTCACCTTCAAGAATGACCGAATTGTGGTCGCCACAAAAAAAAAAAAAAAAAACCTGACTAATTGAGCAACACCACCATCGTAAATCAATTCCTGCTAACAAGACTCAGATGTGGCCGGATGGCGAAACAAGATATAGTAGATCAGCACTGGCCCTGATATCTCACTGACCACGGGCAATTAGGCGCCTCGTCTGGAGGAAATGGATGGATCGAGAGAGGCGCGCTGGCAAGTCAGAAGAATTGCTCGGGGGATGGATTTCCCGTCCATTTCCGCGGGGATTAATGGCCGGTCAGACGGAATCGAAGTTTAGGCAGCCCAGATCCCTGATTTCTTCTGATTTCAAACTCAGAGGAAATACACATGCTTGAAACAGAAGAGTTTTGTCTCACACCGGTGTACACATAATCTCATGTGTTATAGTGGGAAAGAGGACTGGCCCTTCAAACTCTTGTTACATATTGTACTACATGTACAAAGCTGTATGTATGATAATCAGATAACACACATGACCTCACAATCAAACCATGAAAATGTACCGTAGTTTCATTGCACACCCTAATGATTTCTTTTATCATGTCTGTAAACTCAAAGGCACCCATGCATTCTTTAGCTTGTTTCTCTGAATAGCCCAACAGGTTTTGCCTGCTAATTGCAGCTTTTAAGAAATCAAAATTGATGGTACTGTGTACTGATGTGCACCTACAGGGTACAGTACATTAATTTTAGAGTTTCGACCTCATGCAGGCCAAGTATACAAATAGTATTAAGGTACAATCTACGTACATATACAGTGTACTCTATGCAGTTGGGTATATCTTTCTCTTCATTCTTCTTCTTCTTCTTCTTCTTCTTCTTCTTCTTCTTCTTCTTTAATACAAAGGTGTCAATGCAAACTGGTATGCTGTGTAAATATTTTACTCAGGTTTCAAGGTTGACATCATCCAAGTGTATTACAAAGTTGGCATGCACTTTGAGGAGTAAAAATGTGGCAATACACAATATGTTATGTGCAATGTACATCTGTAATCATGTATAAATGTAGTGAATTACATGAAATTAAAGATTCATCTATTATGAAAAGTTATGAATTTAGGACTTCATGTTATTATGAAATAATGCTATACTTTTAAAAGAAAGGCAATATCCCATTATCTTTATCATGCTTTGTGATGGGAAGAATTCACGACCCAATAGAAACAAAAACAATTTCATCTATTATCATACATGTGTATTCCCAGTACACTACACGTGTACAGTATTCTCCCATTATACACTCCGTAGGTGAAAAGCCAAAGGCATCACTTCATGGATGCTTCACATAAAGAAAGGGCTTTCATTGACTTGAGCAAGATACGAAGAGTCGATGCTCCCATGCAATATCTTCCAGAGACAGATTATGAAAACTTGACGCAAATTTAAGCAATCAAAAATATGGCTTTGTCATGTCATAATACAGAATTGATAATGAGAATCACACATGAGATAGCAGTCTCCACTGCCCATGCATGCATCTGTTGCTACACCCATTTTTGTACATGTATTGTAAAATTGAAGCAGTCACAAAAATGTTCAGTATTTTATGTTTTGTTTGCTTTCTCTGGTATTTATTTTTCTCTCTCTCGTTTCTTTTTTGTTTGCAATTTTGTCACACGCTCTAACGTTCTACACTGTACATTGTAATGTTTGTCATCAATTGAATACAAATTATGCACATTAATGTCTGAGAAAACACTGTAAACTTTGTTTGGTTGTTTGCATGTTTGTTTAGTGTCCATCTGTTTTTCATGTGCACCGTAAAATTAGTTATGTCTGTCATGTATTTGAAATCTTAGAGCAACTGCAATGTACAAGAAACAGGCAACTGAAATCTTGTAACATACACTGTAACATCGAGCTAATGTAGTTTTGGAGCAACTGAAATGAACCCCTGTTTTTCTTTTCGTTCAATATCTTTCAAAGAAACACAGTCTGAACCATTGATGCAGTTTGTGGATTACAGTAAGAAAGAGAAACCAATTCTGATATTAGAGGTGCGAGTGTTCTAAAAGATGTCTATGAAAAAAAAAAAGGAAACTATTTGTTGAGGCGAGTCTCACCCTCACTTGTGCTGAATTGTTGCTGCTGGGGTAGCTGAGATGTGGATCCTCTTGGAGCAGCGAGGAAGGGCGGGGATGGAGCACATTCTGGTCTACTGACGCCACCGGGTGATTGGTCACGCCGCCGTCGCGCCGCCTCTTGAACATAGAGCACCCAGCGCAGCAGCTCATGAACACATGGGGGCACTGTTGATCTGTGCTGCTTTCAGCACAGTTATGTGTGGGCTAAGAGAGGTGGGTTAAACCAGCTGATATCACGAGGGAAGGACCATTTGTTGTGACCTATAAAAAACAAGGATGTAACATTTTTTTTTTTAAACTAATACTCATTTTGTGTAACATACATGTACAGTACAGTGTAGGGTCTGAGCCAAGAACGGTGTTCACTCCAAGGACTAAATCTTCCTATTGACACATATTTCATGGTGTATTCTTTTTATATCATAATATGAAATGTGAGAATCTGCAGTTTTCAGAAAAGTACTGGTACATGCTGTATCCCTTGTATATAATGTTTATTGTTTTTTGTTTCATGTTTATAATGCTTAAGACATGTAGACTACAATACATATATTCTTCTCTTGGTCGAATGAATAATGATAATAATCATCATCATCATCATCATCATCATCATAATAATAATAACAACATAGGACCACCCTGTGATGGATTTTGAAATTGGAAAGATGTGCTTAGTGACATTTTAAAGTTAGTTACATACATGTATAAGCAAGGTAAAACTTAAGTTCTTAGAAAATTCAAACAAAATTTTAATTAGCAAACTGTAGGCCTACTCTAGGAAACTGGAGTATACAACACAATAAGTTCTACATATCATAATATGAAGATAAAAACACAGCTTGAATAAATTTCACCTTTAAAAATAACAATGGTGGTTTAACAAGCAAATTATAAGGACTTTTGAAAAATGTATAGTCTGCAAAGCATGGAAGTTAAAAAGGTTTGCTTAGTGAGCATTAAACAAAATAAATATATTTGCTGGAAATACACCCCCCCCCCCCCCTGCCCATCATAGTTTCCCATTTTATAATTCAAGAGGAAAGGTCCAAATTACAATCTCTAAAATATCGGCTTATGATTGTATGAAAGCAATCTGTCATTATACAGTTACAGCCACAGGGTTGCAGACAGGACACACAACTTAATTTAAACATTGCCTGTACAATAAAGATTTGAACTTACAGATCGAGATCAATCTGCACCCTACCTTATGCAGGAAAAAAAAAGGAATGAATGAATGAAAAATACACTCCTCGTCCTTGGCTTAAAAAAAGATAACAATAATATTAATAATAATAATTTTTAATAAAATTCACTAGACTCAAAGGTTAGAGTTCTACCGGTACGTTGAGAATAAAGTTCCACAAAATTGAATTTCCTTTTGCACTGTGCAATTAATTGTGACACCCCTAAAACTCGATATGGCCAAATACAAGTTTTGCAAGGTGTCGACACAGAGCAGTAGCACTTTTTAATACCAGTAGGGCCTAGGCCTAACTGTTGCAGTGTTAGATCTAACTGAGTAACGTAACCCGTGTTACTGTTAGGACATAGTTGTAGTACAAGTGTAGTAGCAGGTGCCTAGCAGTTCGTGATGGACTGGCACAGTGGCAGGCACTGCCACTGACCACTGTAGAAATCTACTGAATATGCTGAAGTATAAGTAACAACGGTCCCGTTTGGTGTCGGCGCAATATTGCAGATGCTTCGTGCGGAAGTATGTTAGCGCACGAACCCCACCATTCCTAAGTGACAAGTCCTTTGGTTTTTAGTGAATTCTATTTTTATAGGCCATTGGCATTGCGGTTTCGGTTAAAGTACACGGGTATGACAATGAGAATACAACACATACACAGCCCTATCGTTCATACTGTTGTGTAGGCTTACTACCATGCTACACCATGTATCACTACACGTACACTACGTGGAAGAATCTGTAATAGGATCTTGGAGTTAGGAATCAACTGTTCGGATTGCTAACATCAACAACTCATAAACTTTGGCGCTCTGAATTCTGTGAAGTATCTGGACATAGAGAATGCGAAAGTTAATTAAAACAATGGTAACTTACAGCGGTATTCGGAATGGTGTACGCACAGAAGTTCGAAGAACTTTTTAAGGCAGGTGGAGTGTGTTTTGCTGTGTGATATATTTACGCGGCCTAAATCGATAGAGGGCAGCATGCAGATCCTATCAGAGCCGCATACACGGGTGAAATACCCCATAGGGACGTGTGTTAAACTAATTCAAAATTTAAAAAAAAAAAATCTCTAAAATAGCTGGGAGAAATGAGGTGTTTCATCTTCACTAACCTGGATAAGTGAGCTGTACACTGTCATCCATCAAATTTCCAAGGCGGTTTGCTTCTTCAACTCAAACTCAGTCCAAGGGTCCGCAAAGCCAGACTACGAGTTCTTTTCACTCAAAAAAATCGCCTATTTTCTGTACATGCACCCATGAAAATATAGTCCCTTCAAATTCCATGAGAAAAGCTTTCATCTTCAAACCAAAGTGCAGTTTGTAGAGGAATTCATAGTCAATATCTGCAGCTATTCAGTTTTATGCCAAATTGCATTATTGTTTTTTAGTTATTTTTTTTCTTCATTAGTGTTATCTGGGACATTGCATTTTATTTACAGGTGTGAGCTCATCACTTTTTGGTACAACCAGCCAGACGTACAAAATACATTTTTTTTAATTTTTTTTTTACACCAAAGAGTATCACTAAATCTTCACCAGCTGCACAACGGCTCCTCAATGATGGTTTCGTGAACGATCAGGGGGCATCATGAAGTGTTTTGTCAGATATTTTTTTTTGTTTTTGTTTGACAAACTGTTAAAAGCTACTGAAATCCTTGCATCTGATTAGCTGACAAGGACGACGATGACAATTATCAAGAGTTGGGACTGTATGTGATATAATTGGGCCTAAATCCTTCTAAGGTCTTCACATGATATCAATGAAAATAACAGAAGCAACTGATTGTAACAATAATTACTATGATTAGAAAAAATGACTGACTGCGTATTGCTGATAAGCTGGAGATAGGGCAGCCGCTGCAAGAATGGAATTTGTGGAGTAATAGGCCCAATCCTTTCATCGAACACTCGTCTACTCACAAAAGTGATTTCTAGCTCTCATTTCGGTCATAGGTAGGCCCTACCTAATAAACGGCCTTTTACAAACTCGATTTATTTTTGTGATACATTGTATTAGACGCCTAGAAGGGCAGAAAGATATGAGTATATGAATATAAGAACGACCCAAGTCCATGGAAGATCATTTCGAGTAAACTAAAAAAAAACTTCATATCTTTTTTATTTGTCCAATAATATTCTATTTAACTGTGATGGGAAGGCAACCTTGTATATACAAATTAGAACATATATTATTATGACAATTAACATTTACATTAATTGTGGAGAGGCCATTTTGTGTGGTGGACTTGGGTCGTTCTTTGATTCATAATTATACATGATATTCTGCTATAGAGATGGGAGAAGGATGAGAGAGGGCGCTATTATAATTTATGAATGTACGAATGAGCCAAGTCCTTCATTCTTACGTTAATATAAGATTTAACTCATTCATTTCAGGCACTTCCGGGGGTAACTAGGATTTATCATTTACACACAAGATGAGTCCATGCATAAGCTACAATTTCCCATGTCAAACTAAATTTGGCCAAAAATTGGACTTGGGTCGTTCTTATATTCATATACTAGGGTTTGTTTGCAAAAACCGATAAGTCCATTTTTGAAGATTTTGAAGTACGATCTCTGTCATAAAGTACAAAATAATACCTTTTAAATGATATATTGGTCACTACATATAAAGGTATATTATTTTTTTAAGTTATGGTCAAAAGAAGCAAACATTTTCTTATTATTCTCTTTATTTTTCCTGACCTTTAATCGCAAATATCTCCATTTGGCAAATATGAACTTATCGGTTTTTGCAAACAAACTCTTCATATATATATATATATATAATGTTTGTATAATTAGCATGCTTCTTCTTGTACCGATATTGATCATAAAAATGTTGTTATGAAGAGCTAAGGGACTGTTTAAACATGATTATAACTAAATACTTATATCGATGAAAATATTACAGTATACTATAGCAACAAGTATCATAATAATGGACATAATAAGAAAAAACGACGATAATGACGATGACTGTATTGCTCAGGCCTATAATAAGTAGGAAAAGGCAAGCACCAATGGATATTGTGACGGAATAGGCCTATTCCTTTCATCGACAAATTGTCTAAGTGATATTTCTGAACTCTTATTGATCAATTCGGTGATTACCTATACTGCCTTTTTTTAGACACGATTTTGTGATCATTAGAGGCCTAGACTGCTAGAAGGGCAGAATGTTATACAAGTAATATGATAATTTTATGTTAATTATTCTTCTTCTTCTTGTATAGATACATACCGTATTGGTATAATCACATAGGCCTCACATAGTTGTTATTCTTTGTGAGCTTCATGTATATCATTCGAAGTCCATGCATGTCAGATTTCACATTTTTCTGAGCATACTGTTAAAAAAGGTGAAAATGAAGTTTGAACTTTACTGGACTGAATTGCGAAGAAAGACGTTGGAATCCAAGTAAAGAAAAAAAAAAGG
Source organism: Diadema antillarum (assembly GCF_040938485.1). Lineage (NCBI taxonomy): Eukaryota > Metazoa > Echinodermata > Echinoidea > Diadematoida > Diadematidae > Diadema > Diadema antillarum. The sequence continues at coordinate 733,004 of NW_027271575.1, read as the reverse complement.
GGGGGGGGAGAGTATGCAATATTTGAAATTCGACTTATTGATGGACTCTTTGAGGCTTTGTGGAATGCTGTTTAGGGGGATGATGGGAGTTACATAGGGTAGGGGCTCCAGGGGTCTGCTTTGCACTCCTGCATTAATAGGGCACAGGAAAAAAAAAACAATACAAAAAAATAATGCGTATCATGTGACAGAAGATGGCATATCCCCCCCCCCCCCTTCACCCGGAGAATCAGAATAATACCGAGATCGTATAGATCTCGTATTCCTCTTTATTCTTTCATAACAAACTTACAGGCATTTCTAGCTGCAAACTGAGGTATAGGCCGGTCACTTGAAACTTGAATTTGAAAGCAATTGTATTATGCTGTAATTCTCACTGGTGCGTTGCTAACTCTTGCTATGTTGTGTGTGTGTGTGTGTGTTTTTTTTTTTAAGAATAGGAAAATAACTATGAATTGATGTTGTGTTCAGAACGATGACTCCAAAGAAAGACAGTGTTATTGAACAGGTTAAAATTTTATTTTAAAGTAGTATTATGCATGATTTTGTCAAAGTATACCAACTTTAGGTGTGAGATTCTTCAGTCTGTCTCCCTCTACAAATTCTGTCATTTATCTACCAAGTTATTTACTTGATTGACATTACGCATATATACATGATGACAACTTGAACTTGGAGTGCTGAAAGCCGAGTGTTTAGTGCGTATCTTTTTCTAGTCGTCATATTCTTATGATAACGATGATAATGATGGTGGTGGTGATGATGATGATGATAATAATAATAATAATAATGATAATGATGAATTATTATATATCATAATAATAATCATAATAATAATAATAATAATAATAATTATTATTATTATTATTATTATTATTATTATTATTATTATTATTATTATTATTATTATTATTATTATTATTATTATTATAGTCGTCAACGTGAGGCGCCATTGTATAGAATGCCGCGCCAATAATATAGGGAAATTATTCGTCCTCAGAAGGATGTTGTTTTGTAGCACCTGTTTCAGTCACAGAACTCTTGCAAGAGTTCTGTGGTTTCAGTGGCATAATACTGTATCCTAAACCAACAACACACTAAATCTCCTCGTGTTAACTGCACCAGCTTATTATTTCTGAATGAGATTTGAGGAGAGTGCAAAGGTTGAGCGAACTCGCAACAATAGATAGAAGACAATAGTAGCTCGCTACAGCTGCAACGCACGGAACGCTGCATGTCTTTTGCACATTAACACACACCTCAGCCGTACAAATAGAGCCAGGGTTTAAAGTGCAATGCTGTAAGCCCTAAATGGCGGTATGGATTTGAGAGATAATACCCATAGAGGTAGACTTGCAAATCCTGGATGTGATTGCTTACAGGGATAATGGCAACGCTTAATTTCTCCATTACACGAATGTTCTTTCGAATGAGAGAAACATAAAAATTGGACGACTTGACATATCGTGCCAAGGCGGAACACAAGTGAGATGACAGGTATGTATACAACAACGTTCATGCATCAGTATTGCACCAAAGAGGTAAGAGTTCTATACTAGAGCAGGGAGGTGCTGCACCTCCCTGCTGGTACGTTTAGCCATGGGGTACAATGGCAAGGCGCATTATATCGGGACTTACATAAGAGACTCTTATATATTTTATCAGTCGAAGTAAGCATAAGACCAAGTGATGGCTTCACGCTTGATGCAGACACAATGTTAGCAGGGAAATAGGGTGTTTGTATACATGTGGTACAGCTTATGATTATCTATGATTATTTTCATGCTTCTACAAAGCGCTCTATATAAGTAGCTTCATATACATTTTGTACGCCAAACACAGTTTACACAATACAAACTTAATCGACACAACAGGCACAGTGACCTGAAGTTACACGACTATCGATGTTGTTGTTTTTGTTTTAATCTTCATAACCATGATTACTGCATGTTTGTTTGTACATGAATGATTACCTTCTTTAGGCCTATTCAAATTATGTGACTGATTCTGATTTTGATTTTCCCAACAAAGAGTTGGTATGAGAGGGGTTGAGCTTGAGAATGCGTTGAGAGTTACGTAGTATATAAGTGGAGTGTAGTTATTCGAAGGATCGTATCGTCTCCCATGCGGAGTGTATACTGATGATAACTATGCATGATGATGGTGATGATGATATGAATCATAGAATTTAGGCTGATACTGATAATGAACACAAAACGCCAGTGATACAACATGTACGCTAACATTTAGCTTTTGAGGAAGATAATGGTAATGCTAACAACAAAAAGCTATATGCCGTATTCAAAATGATGGCGTGGGAGCATCGTGTTTGGTTTTGTTTTTTGTTTTTTAAATGTCACTGTGAAGAACTGAACGCTTTAGATTTTAAGCTAAAGACTCTGCAACCGAATCTGAAGTCATCCTGGTCCCCGATGATGCTCCTTTGGACCAGGTCATGGGTACCTGTCAATGCTGGTTAAAAAAAAAAAAGAATCAGCACAATATACATGTACAACTGGATAAGGATACGTTATCAAGACAAACGCAAGATTATAGGGCAGAGTAATACAACAGCAAATGACTGCATTGCAGACGGAATAGGCTAGACCTGTTCCAATCATTATCTTGTATTTGATATGACCACGAATAAACACGTGGATTCGATGAACATAGCAACATCAAAAGTATACATTACTTAAGTTTAGGCTGGGAGGTGAGACAAAAACATCTCCGTGACTTAAGTAAAATTTGTAGAAATTGAGAGAGTAAGATTGATAATCGTCCATATCAAATAATAATAACAGCTTACCTGCCCTCCTATCCTTGCCATGAAAATGTATAATAGGAGCAACGAGAGAATGGGACACATCCATGCCCTAAAAGAAGAAGGAATGATCTTGCAGGAGGAGAAGGAGGAGGAGAAAAAGAAGAAGAGGGAGAGAGATAGAAAAAGAGAGAGAGAGAGAGATGACCTGGGAGCAGAGTGATTGGTGACTTACATGTACTTCATTAATAATTCAATCATTCACTTTATATCGTTGTTCTACGAACGTCACCCAATGGCCGTTTAAAGGTTAAAGGCAAACTTGCGTTATAACGAAGTCCTAAGGACCGATGGTTTTCTTTCGTTATATTATCGAAATATGCGTTATATCCGAACAAATAAAATGTAAAAACATAATGAAGAGTTTGTTCGCAAAAACCGATAAGTCCATTTTTGAAGATTTTGAAGTATGGTCTCTGTCAGAAAGTACGAAATAATACCTTTTAAATGATATATTGGTCACTACATAATTTTTTTTTTTTACATTTTTAAAGTTATGATCAAAAGAAGCAAACATTTTTTTATCATTCTCTTTATTTTTCTTGACCTTTAATCGCAAATATCTCCATTTGGCAAATATGGACATATCAGTTTTTGCGAACAAACTCTTCATATCTAATTGAAAATTTTGGGTCATGGATTCTACTTCGTTGTATCCAAAAAATCCATTAAAACCGTGCTCGTTATAACGGGAGTGCACTGTAGTTCGTGCTGCAAAACCAGTGTTATGCAAGGTAGAGGTGAATAAATATTTATGAATTTACACAGGGACATGACAAAAGAATCATAACAAATAGTTTTAAAACAAATATTGCAAAGAATTCCAAAAGGGAGTATGATTTATCACCATGTAGGCTACAAAAAAAAAAAAAAAAATAGATACCATGCAAGAACGCTTGACCAACCAAGGAATAAGTATTAATACATCTAAATGCGATTATTATTTTTTTTATATCTTTTTGTCAGCGCACTTTTCCGTCACGTTCTTGCTATCTTATCTTGATTTCCCAGGAGGAACAATAAAACGGTGCTCTTCACAATAGCATCATGACCACCCCTTCCGCCCCGGACGACCCTACGGGTGGTCTCACAAGAGATGACAAAATCGCCATCATCTTCACGTCAATCGCCGTCGTTTGCCTCGTCGTACTCGGCCTCGTATTGTTCTACATCCGTCGGTCATCGCACAGACATACGGAGCGTTTGCGCAAGGAGCTGGAGAAAGAGAGGGAGAGGAGGAGGTTTGAGATGGAGAACGATCGACGGAGACTGATGAAGGGGAATTCGCAGAATTATCCCTCCAACGTGCTGGGAGGCGAGCTCTTTGCGATTACGCAGGGAGCAGTGAGTCTGCCATCTACCCACGAGCCAAGCAGTGGACGATCAGAAAGCGCAAGCAATATGTGCATAGACGCCAAAGACAGGGAAACTGCAGTCGGGTGACGCCATGCAGACAATGATCATTCTATTCATCTTCGTTTTTAACTCATCACTATTACTATACTCCAACGCGCTCTGCCAAAACAAAGGATGCCAGATTTTGCCCTGCTGGGCAAGTTGAGAGTAATCATCATACGCCCTCTCGCGGTGTGGCGCCAACTGGTAAAAATTTAACATCCATTCGACAAAACTTCATTAATGACGAGACGGCACTTTGGGTTATTTGATCAAGGGGAAACATCACATCACAGACAAGCTGATAGAACAGACATGAAGTCTGTTCCAATTTCTCGTTTGTGATAAAAGTGCTATACCCCTCAAGTGAAAGATGGACTGACATCTTACACGATCTACACTTTTTTTTTTCAAAAGAAGAGCGGTAGAAAGACATGCAATGCAATTCGATCTCATCACTAGAAATATTATCAACATCAGCGTAAATGCATTGATTAGTTCCATGACACTGCAATGCTCAATAGGTGGCGTGCTTTTCTCATCGACACCAGTGCCGTATATTAAGAGAGTCTGGCCAACTCATAATTTGGACGCCATGTCGTTACCCAGCGTACAGTGCGCTTATGGTTTTAGCGTGTGCGCTTAGAGGGTTAAGTGTGTACGCGCAGGCTTTTCTTTCTCTTAGAGAGAGAGAGAGAGAGAGAGAGAGAGAGAGGGGGGGGGGGGGGAGAAAGGGGGTAGGTTGAGGGAGGGACATTCTTTCATTCCATCCATGTTGAACAAAGCCAGCAATCAATCATTTTTACACATTCAAATAGACACAAGCTCACAAGTATACCGTATAAATAATAGGGAAGCTGTCTAAAGGACATAATTCCTGAATATATATGCTGTGAAAATAAAGGAAGAATTCACAGTAAGTCGTATCGTAAACTTTCACTAGACTGTATGCTATGTTTATTGTATTTAGCAAGTTGTCCAGGGAACCAGAATATTGCATAACAACATGATATATAAATTTACAATTCTAGCTGTGCAGAGGATAGAGGAATTCCACAGTAATTACTGTTTCGCACGTTAATACATTGCAATCATCAATTACCATCCTATTTAGTCCCATATATGTATGAAACTGACATGAAGGCCGATTAGTATGTAATTCAAAAGGAATACACCTATGTACAATGTACAACATGAAAAAAGTGACGTCACCGATATTAAGGTATGTAAAATGATCTAAAATTGTTTAAAAATGATATTTACAAAAAGACATGTTGAACGAAAGCACAAGTACTTTACCTGGATAACATAATAATGAGGGATATCCTCAGTGACATCTGTACCAAATAATAATTTTAAAAACCCACACAAATAAAGATGTCCTAATGGCGACCGGTATTCCTCCGCCATATTACATTGTTCTCTTAGCAGGTGTAGAGTACGTCTTGACACTGTTACACGACAGTTTCACACAATTGGCAGAAAAAATGCCAAATTTGTCACTAAATTTAATGCGTTGAATGTTTACTCTCCGTGAACTAGGTATGAATGGATGTCTTTTATTATTTAAGAGAGCAAATATTAAGGAATTTGAGCATTTTTACTTTTGCTTACTTCTTCTCACTACTTTTTACTTACTACTATTTTCAGGGCAATACTTTCAATGGTTATTTTAAAAACATATAGAAAATTCTGTCATTTCAGTATTTTCACCTACCTTTGACCATCATGGTCAAAATCTTTCCCTATCACGCGTCATTGTGTAGTAATGATGGCATGCAAATACGTGTATACCATATTTTGGTTTTAAGTTTGTGAATTGGGTAATTTCCAAGGTATTTAGGAACTGCATGGGTAATAGTATTTTAACAATAGAGAGTAGAATTTTAATATTACATTTTACCTGACATTGATCCTTGACCCTTACCCCCCTCCCATACCCCCGCCCCCCCCCCCCCCCCAAAAAAAAAATAAATGAATAAAATAAAATCACGAGAAAATGAAAATCACGGTCAGGCAGTAAGTTTCGTTTGGAAATACCTGTACTTATACCTCCAGGGGGGAAATAGTGATATTTTAAGAATTTAACCATTATATACATGATTTTGACCTTTCACTTTGAGCGTGTTTACACAAAAGTTTAGGCCCTATAAGCTAAAAACAAAACTTCGTCCACTCACACAAGCATACACGTCAAGTTCCATTACCTCAAACGGTGTCCACAATATTGATTGCGATATGAAGGACAGACGAAAGGACGGACGGACGACCAAAACAAATGCCTCAGGCGACACTTTCGTATGTTATGGCGGAGACATACAAATGTGAATAAAAACTTGGATAGTCTGAAAGACACCGCGAGGAATCCAAAGAAAACAAATCAGATATATATTTTCCCGTCGCACTCTGATTTCCCGCTTTTTCCTTTGTTTTGGATCTGTCGGAAAGCGGTGCATCATTACACTAAGAGCCAGGTCGGTTCGCGCAACGCCATGCTACGCAGGAAGGCATGACGAATCTTCAGTTTATGGCAATAAGATATCAAAATATCTTTCGTGTTGTACCTTCTACTTCAATAAAGTTGACAACCTTACGGCAATGACATATCCCCACTGCACCATGACTGATATTCAGGGGAAGTCCCCAAGGCAAGCAATATTAGCGCGTAGCTGCGCGTAATGAACAATGGGCACTGCGTATGAGCTCTGCTCGCGCCCGCGTGATTGACTTTGGTAACGACATGGCGCCTGTAGGTCACGGGACCAGCTTTTGACCAATCACAGGCTTCAAAACACCTAAGCCGAAAACCGAGTTGGCCAGACTCTCTTAATATACGGCACTGATCGACACATCCCACTCTTGACTATTGTCTTCTTGCGATTATGCTGCTATAGGGCTCACACGGGTAAATAATTCCCCATTAGAGACGTGTGTTAAAATTCAAATTTCAAAAAATTCTGTAAAATAGCTGGGAGAAATGAGGTGTTTCATCTTCACTAACCTGAATAAGTGAGATATTACCTTTCATCCATCAGATTGCCAGGGTGGGTTGTTCTGCTCTAATTCTGTCCAGGGGTCCGCAAAGCCAGACTACGAGTTCTTGTCACTCAAAAAATAACCTATTTTCCGTACACGTACCCAATGAAATATAGTCCCCTCAAATTCCATCAGAAAAGCTTTCATCTTCCAACCAAAATGCAGTTTGTAGAGGAATTCATACTCAATATCTACAGCTATTCAGTTTTTTGCCAAACTACATCATTGATTTTTAATTAATTTTTTTCTTCATTTATTTTGGTATCTTTGGTACGAATTTGTGAAGGGGTCTGGGACAGTCCATTTTATTTACAGGTGTGAGCCCTATAGTGGAGGTCATATTTCTTATTTGACTTTTAAACATCATAAATGTGTTTTTTATGATATTTGCCCCTACATCATATGAGAAATTACACTTTCAACGATTATAAAGCTTCTCAAAGGGACACTTTTAGAAAATCATGCCCTTTAGGGGTTTTTTAAAAATAAATCTTGCAGTTTTGATCAGTTCTTCATAAGATGAATACATAGATCCAGGCAGTTATCCTTGATTGTGGGTGTGTCATCATCACCTTATAGCCTACAAAGTACTTGATAAGACTTTGTTTTGTCAAACAGACTAACTTTATGTATTTTGAGCTGTTTCAGTGGTAGCCAAAACAAAGAAATACATTAAAATAACACAGTCATTCAAAGTTGTGTGATACTGATGACTGACTGCTATGTACTAAGATCTAGTGACAAGAACATAATATTAAGAAAAGAAATAGTAGCAAGGCAGAGTTGAGGAGGGGGGGGGGGAGTATAGGAGAGAGGTAGAGAGAGGGGGGTAGGGAGGGGAAGGGGAGGGAGGAAGAGATCTGACACAATACAAGATACACAATACAAGATTAACACAGTCATTCAAAGTTGTGTGATACTGATGACTGCTATTTACTAAGATCTAGTACCACAAGAACATAATATCAAGAAAAGAAATTGTAGCAAGGAAGATGGGGGGGGGGGGGAGTAGAGGAGAGAGGTAGAGGGAGGGGGTAGGGAGCAGAAGGGGGAGGGAGGAAGAGATCTGACACAATACAAGATACACAATACAAGAAGTCATTCAAAGTTGTGTGATACTGATGACTGCTATTTACTAAGATCTAGTACCACAAGAACATAATATTAAGAAAAGAAATTGTAGCAAGATAGAGTTGGGGGGGGGGAGTAGAGGAGAGAGGTAGAGGGAAGGGGGGGGGGGGTGGAGTAGGGAGGAGAAGGGGGAGGGAGGAAGAGAGATCTGACACAATACAAGATCAACATAGACCAGCAGAGCTTGTATGGGATGAATACTTCCCATAGACTTGCATGTATTGCGTGCATTCTCTATAGTGGAGGTCATATTTCTTTGACTTTTAAACATCATAAATGTGTTTTTTATGATATTTGCCCCTACATCATATGAGAAATTACACTTTCAACGATTATAAAGCTTCTCAAAGGGACACTTTTAGAAAATCATGCCCTTTAGGGGTTTTTTTAAAAATAAATCTTGCAGTTTTGATCAGTTCTTCATAAGATGAATACATAGATCCAGGCAGTTATCCTTGATTGTGGGTGTGTCATCATCACCTTATAGCCTACAAAGTACTTGATAAGACTTTGTTTTGTCAAACAGACTAACTTTATGTATTTCGAGCTGTTTCAGTGGTAGCCAAAACAAAGAAATACATTAAAATAACACAGTCATTCAAAGTTGTGTGATACTGATGACTGACTGCTATGTACTAAGATCTAGTGACAAGAACATAATATTAAGAAAAGAAATAGTAGCAAGGCAGAGTTGAGGAGGGGGGGGGGAGTATAGGAGAGAGGTAGAGAGAGGGGGGTAGGGAGGGGAAGGGGAGGGAGGAAGAGATCTGACACAATACAAGATACACAATACAAGATTAACACAGTCATTCAAAGTTGTGTGATACTGATGACTGCTATTTACTAAGATCTAGTACCACAAGAACATAATATCAAGAAAAGAAATTGTAGCAAGGAAGATGGGGGGGGGGGGGAGTAGAGGAGAGAGATAGAGGGAGGGGGTAGGGAGCAGAAGGGGGGAGGGAGGAAGAGATCTGACACAATACAAGATACACAATGCAAGAAGTCATTCAAAGTTGTGTGATACTGATGACTGCTATTTACTAAGATCTAGTACCACAAGAACATAATATTAAGAAAAGAAATTGTAGCAAGATAGAGTTGGGGGGGGGGGTGGGGAGTAGAGGAGAGAGGTAGAGGGAAGGGGGGGGGGGGGGAGTAGGGAGGAGAAGGGGGAGGGAGGAAGAGAGATCTGACACAATACAAGATCAACATAGACCAGCAGAGCTTGTATGGGATGAATACTTCCCATAGACTTGCATGTATTGCGTGCATTCTCTATAGTGGAGGTCATATTTCTTTGACTTTTAAACATCATAAATGTGTTTTTTATGATATTTGCCCCTACATCATATGAGAAATTACACTTTCAACGATTATAAAGCTTCTCAAAGGGACACTTTTAGAAAATCATGCCCTTTAGGGGTTTTTTTAAAAATAAATCTTGCAGTTTTGATCAGTTCTTCATAAGATGAATACATAGATCCAGGCAGTTATCCTTGATTGTGGGTGTGTCATCATCACCTTATAGCCTACAAAGTACTTGATAAGACTTTGTTTTGTCAAACAGACTAACTTTATGTATTTCGAGCTGTTTCAGTGGTAGCCAAAACAAAGAAATACATTAAAATAACACAGTCATTCAAAGTTGTGTGATACTGATGACTGACTGCTATGTACTAAGATCTAGTGACAAGAACATAATATTAAGAAAAGAAATAGTAGCAAGGCAGAGTTGAGGAGGGGGGGGGGAGTATAGGAGAGAGGTAGAGAGAGGGGGGTAGGGAGGGGAAGGGGAGGGAGGAAGAGATCTGACACAATACAAGATACACAATACAAGATTAACACAGTCATTCAAAGTTGTGTGATACTGATGACTGCTATTTACTAAGATCTAGTACCACAAGAACATAATATCAAGAAAAGAAATTGTAGCAAGGAAGATGGGGGGGGGGGGGAGTAGAGGAGAGAGATAGAGGGAGGGGGTAGGGAGCAGAAGGGGGGAGGGAGGAAGAGATCTGACACAATACAAGATACACAATGCAAGAAGTCATTCAAAGTTGTGTGATACTGATGACTGCTATTTACTAAGATCTAGTACCACAAGAACATAATATTAAGAAAAGAAATTGTAGCAAGATAGAGTTGGGGGGGGGGGGGTGGGGAGTAGAGGAGAGAGGTAGAGGGAAGGGGGGGGGGGGGGAGTAGGGAGGAGAAGGGGGAGGGAGGAAGAGAGATCTGACACAATACAAGATCAACATAGACCAGCAGAGCTTGTATGGGATGAATACTTCCCATAGACTTGCATGTATTGCGTGCATTCTCTATAGGGCTCACACGGGTAAATAATTCCCCATTAGAGACGTGTGTTAAAATTCAAATTTCAAAAAATTCTGTAAAATAGCTGGGAGAAATGAGGTGTTTCATCTTCACTAACCTGAATAAGTGAGATATTACCTTTCATCCATCAGATTGCCAGGGTGGGTTGTTCTGCTCTAATTCTGTCCAGGGGTCCGCAAAGCCAGACTACGAGTTCTTGTCACTCAAAAAATAACCTATTTTCCGTACACGTACCCAATGAAAAAATTTTAATATAGTCCCCTCAAATTCCATCAGAAAAGCTTTCATCTTCCAACCAAAATGCAGTTTGTAGAGGAATTCATACTCAATATCTACAGCTATTCAGTTTTTTGCCAAACTACATCATTGATTTTTAATTAATTTTTTTCTTCATTTATTTTGGTATCTTTGGTACGAATTTGTGAAGGGGTCTGGGACAGTCCATTTTATTTACAGGTGTGAGCCCTATAGCTGATGTCGAGCGAGGTAAAAAATTGTATGCATGGTATGGAGAATGTTTCCTCCCGAGTCGATACTTTGGAAAAGCAGTATGATGTGTGGCTATATACATTGTACCTTGATCTCTTCCGATTTACCAAGTTAATTAATTTTACAAACACCCAAAATTTGTAGCGAAAATAGTAATACACAGGAGAACTAATACAGTGGCATGTAGGTCATTCGTGAATCCTTTGCTATAAACAATGAATGAAATTAAATGTGTTCGTCAAGAGAGTGGCTAGTATAAGAAAGTATACATGATACAAAATAAATACATGTATAATTACACTGCTGCTAGATCACCAATTTGAAGTTATACATGTTATTTCAAATCATGCACACAGAGGAAAGAGAATTTAAGACACACAAACACGAATAACCTCACCCTCTCGATTTTAGATTAAATCTAAAATCTAGAGAGTGAGGTTAATAGTCTGCCTGCACTCCTTCGTTCATGTTTTATACGTCCCAACCATAAAAGGAGCATTCCAGACAATTTTCACATTTTCACATCATGTAGCACATAAATCAACAGCTCCAGGTATATATTTGGATTTGGAATATATTGTTCCTGGTCTTTGAGCACAGAAACCAATACCCCCCACCCCCCTCAAAAAAAAAAAAATCTTAAACATATTACACTGAACAGTGTTGATGACATAGGAGCCTCACACAATTATTTCAGAAATGTAGCAGTGTAATTCCATCACAATACTCACATTCTGCTTGATTGACAAGTTCACCTGTGTATAGAATGTATGCATACCTTCTTATTTTGTTCTCTTTCCTTGTGAGCCCCAACTCATGCATTCTTACGGTGAGGCTGCATATCATCATCATTGTTCATCGCAAAATGTTATAAATTTTGAAAACATTCTTATTCCTCATCCCAATCACCATAACTTCTGAACCTCTGTTCTCAGTATAAGTAATTTATCGTTTGTTCAGATGTAAAAATCTGAAAGTCATCCGGAGGTCTCCTTTACTGGATGATGAGGCAAATTCAAAAATTTATTCTCAAATTTGTGTTAATTCACTGCTTCAGGCTGAAGAGAGAGATTACTCTGTTCTTTTGAAAAAAATATTTCATATATGCCTTTTTCCGTTAATATTAGTGACATCCGTATTCAGGTTACATCATAATTCAAGGAATATTTATGTCATTCTTTCCCACAGAGAACTGAAATACATCCGTAGTACTATAAGGGCTGGCTGTCAAAAGGTTTATAGTTCATTTGATCCGACAGGCATCGTTGATATAAAAGAATATTATACGCCTTTTATTCTTACAAGGTGAATGATTATATGAACATCTAAAGAGAACGTAAAGTACGCACCTGTCGATGCACTTTGCATTATGTGTGTTGTGTGTGTTGTGTGTGTGCGTATGTGTGTTGTGTGTGTGCGTATGTGCGTGCGCGCGTGTGTGTGACTGATTTATAATCGAGTAGATCAAGGATTGATTTATAATCGAGTTGTTATGTTGAAGGGAGATGATTGGCAGTATACATGTAAGTTGGTAATGGATTTTTCTTTTGAATGGCATCTATACCGTTTTTATGTTCATGTTACACCCAGAATGGGTTGATTTATGATTGATTTGAATGAAATCAATAAAATATTATTGAAAAACAAAAGTGAATGTATTATGCCAAAGATAGTTAACTGGTATGTGCTTTAATGAGGGAGAAAGGGAGAAATAGAAAGAGACAGACAGATAGATTCAAAGTTGGGATGGAGAGTTATAACCATATGCCCCTTTCCATCTGATATAATTCCTGATTTATTCTGTGTTATCATTTTTTTTTTTTGTTGGAAGAAAAATGAAAATGAAGAATAAATGAATTGAATGAATGAATGAACGAATTGAATATAATACTGATGCACTCACCCCGATAGGTATTTGCCTGGGCAAACTCAAGGTAAATGGTGAGTGTGTGTGTGTGTGTGTGTGTGTGTGTGTGTTTATTTTTGTCGCTCTGAAGGAGAAATGCAAGTCTCTCCATGTATACTTATTTTAAGTATCCCGTGTCAAATAAATTTTTGCAGATGTGCATGTTGCTGCAATTTGTTTATGTATAAAAATTAATGTGTCTTTCTTTTTTTAAAGTCGGAAATGCCGGGTGTGAAATAAACTTTTTTTTTTCTTCCAAAGGGTATATGTGTACCATTTTCATTGTTTCACAGACACCTTGACATGGGTGACTAATAATTACTGAACGCCCTAACTCAACAAGATTCAACTGTGGTACCGCAGGGCTGCCAACATTGGAAACTAGTTGAGAGTGAGACTCCCATAGGCCAATGCTATAATCTAGGAGTCAAAATGAGTGAGATCAATAGAAATGCATACAAATGAAAGTTTTAGAGTGAGAAAGGACCAAAATGAGTTAGTCTCACTCTCAATAAGTGAGAGTTGGCAGCCCTGGGTATACCGACTTATTTGATTGTGTTCCATTTATCAAAACCATAGCATCAATTAGAAAATTAACAATGCCGAAATGTAGGTCTACTATATTTAATCGTCAGATTGCCATTCTTACAGTTTACTACATAATAACGCATCTGCAACATTATTATTACGTGTACACGTAGTGCTCACTGTATACATACACTGCTTAACGAGGTCGTTGTACACGTATCAACCAATATAGTGATGTTGGGTCATTATACAAAATGCTACTTTCGTTTCAACGTGTGCATTCCTTACACCCCTCTGATATTTATTATCATTTTTAATGATTCCAATCAAACCCACGATTCTCAAACATCTGTACACTCGACACAATCTTTATCCGTTTTAAAGACGCGTATTAAATTTCAAATCTACTTTTGCAGCCGTTGTACAAGGTACAGTATATAGGCCTATTGATGGTGAACGAAAAACAGTAATGTTTGAATAACCAGTCGATTATGCCTATCGAAACATTAGTAATATTTCAAACATTCCCGATTAAGCGAGGCATTTTGTGCAGTGGTGAGGCTTCGTGTAAGTTCATGAATCTGTTTTAATACACATGTCACGATGACAGCAACACCAACTAATTAAATCATGACATCTGCTGAATGTTTAGTTGTCTCAAAAAGAATTTGTCTCAAAAAAAAAGTTGTCTCAAAATTAACATCAAGGGAAAAAAACAGAAAGGTGCACCTGTTCTGCGATTTCTTCAATTTAGAAACAAATCCCATAAATCGTAACCTTATCCACAAAAGTTATTTCTTCCTATAGAGACAATGAGGGTGGATGGATAAGATTAGAGAATGAGGAAGAGAAGGAGTCACAGGGTATACTAAGGGACGGGAAAGAAAAGAGATAGCGAAAGAGAGAGAGAGGGAAGCGGGAGAGACCGGATACATAGTACAATGCACCATCTTTCCGACATTGATGCTGTACCAATATGATAATGCATAAGGTATATTTGCCACCTAATTCCATGGTTCATTTGTCTAAACTCTCAGATTACAATATTCATTTCACCATATTATAATCAGAAATCCCTGGTATACCGTCATGTTCCTGCACCGAACATTAAATGTGCACTTTGACTTCTCTTAACAATAAATACAAACATACCATAAATCTGACGTCCTCTAAATATTTCGATTTTTAAGTGTAGTTAACGCTGTGTACGCGATGGTTTATGACGGATATAAGAAACGAGCAGAAATGCTAACGGTCTCCAAACAAGTCATTGCATGTTCATGAAGCACAAGTGCTCAAAATTCACTCGGAAATACTAATACAAGCATTCATGTAATAGAAGGTCAGGTCTCCGTCGTGTTGACTGCCATCCGAAATATTTTTGCTTTGCTCACAAGAATTGTGAAAATACTTTATCCTTTTACCGCATCAAAAAAGGGATGGAATCCAGATAAGACTAAAGGATTATCGCAGTTATCCGCAGGAAGAATTTTCTTCACTCTGTCCGCCGGGTACTGCGTCAATCGATGTCGTTTTCAACACCAAAGTATTACTGTTTTCCCAGCTTGTGAAGGTAAGTCTATACGTATATAGTTTATCTCATCAAACTCAATTATAAAGATTACTACATGCATAATGTTATATCATATGCATGTAGTAAAGATAATGATAGTGATAAAAATTATGATATTCATTACAGTTATTATTGTAATGATAACTATAATTGTAATCATTGTAATAACACTAAGTATCATGATTATGACGATGATAATACGATGATGAAAGATCATCATGTTAAAGACGTTGATTTAAGTGCTTTAACAGAATGGAACCATTTCTCGTGCAGCAAGTGTAAGACAACTATACAATCAGCATGGACATGCAAAAATGTTAAACAGAAATAAGTATAGTAAATACAAGATTTTGCATGGATAGACTCAAGTATTACCAGACATGTTTTTTTTTGAACATTTTTCGCAATATTTTTTCTTAATCTTTGCATGTTTTCTTTCCCTTCTTTCATTTGTATTAATTATGATGTCATTTTTGTTATTGAATCTGTTCTACATTCTATTCCTTTTTTTCCTATGCGTAGTCATCACATCCTAATATTTATTTCGTACCTTTTTTTTTGTTATTGCTCATGCATAGGGTTTCATTTTTTTTTTCAAGCTCCTTTCTGTGTGCGTCCTACCTTCCATTGCTGTTCCTCGTTGTCTGGACCTTTATAGCTGTTGTCATATCATTTTCTGTAGTTCGAAAGTGTCCAAGAAAGAAGATATGAATGACTATCCGTTGTTTGTTTTGAGTTTAAGTTGAGTTTCTGTCTTTAATTCTCTCATCGATATAGCACTCAGATAACAACAACTCATGATAATTGCTATGACCGTAATTTGGCTTTTCATTTATGCCTTTATTTGTTGTCTTTATTTTTAGAGTCGTGTATTAAAAGGACTACAGAGTCATCAATATGGCGCAGGAAGCCACGTTATGGACAACGGTTCCTCCTCTTGATGCTCCGGGGGGATTCTCCGACATCGAAGTGGCAGTCATCGCCGCTTCGGTCGTGGTGGGAGTTCTACTCATCATCGTCATCATCTTATGCTACATCAACTGTACGATGGCGGAGAGCGTGTACACGGTGAGCATCGACCCGCAGAACGATAAAGAGAAAGCAGCTGGGGAGAAAAAACGCCACGAGCAAGGGTCGAGTGGAGCCGACACCGGTTCGAAAGGGGAGTCCTGCATTGACGGGGGTGCGAAGCACAACCAAGACACCAACGATGGGTCGTCTGCAGTCAGCAGCGCTCACGGGGAAGGGGTCCAGCCCGATGCAGACTCTTCAGATGGAGGCAGGATTCAACGCAAGAGACCCGCCTCAAAGCTGGACAACGGGGAGAGTACCACCGCGCCGCGGGCGAGGAAGGAAGTTCCCGAGAGCCATGACAGAACAACTCCTGGCGATGGGAATGGCGAAGTGTCCACTAGCATGACATGCGACGTACTTGGCGCTACTTCGCAGACCTTTGAAAACCCAGCTTTTACAGATATCGACTTAAGTTGAATCGTCGGATTATCTTGCATTTTCATTCTCATTCTAATTATTATTGTACTCAGTAAGAGTTGAGGAAATTTGTTTGATTTACCCGACCTTGGATTCTGTTTTAATGTCGACGATTTCCTCAAGTTTTTCTGATTTGGCAAAACCCTTTATACATTTTTAAAGATAGTATTGTCGTGTGGTAAACGCCAATTAGCGACATTATGTATCTTTATCAGTAATGTTAAGTGGTTATGAGTTGCCAACTTCCAGGTTCCTGCATTATACCCACGTGAATGAAATGCCAATTTATTATTCAGGTCTGAGGCTTAAGGAAAACCTTGACTGTATAACTTGAACAGATGATTAACTTTTCCACAATCAAGAAGCAAAGGTGAACAGGTCTCAGCATGCGAGTGACAAAATCTATACATCGATTGTCTCCTGCATAAAACCAAAAAGTTATCCTTCGTATAAATGTGCATTACATCAAAGAAAACGCATGTAACTTACTATCGACATAAAGTAAACTTCCAAAGAGTAAGAAATATAAATTTGATATCCATTTCTATTGAGTTGTACACGCAGTCTTTTTCCTAATGAGTGTTTATGATATACATGTTTTGACAGTATGTATTAAATGTTTATATCATTACTCTCATCAAGTTGGCTGAGATGTCTTCCCAAGATTAAAGTAAACATGATTTGTATCATTATTCTACTGTGCGTAGGTTATAGGGCTATTCTTAATGTTTCCTTCCGTTATTTCATGAATTTTATTTTGTTATCTTCCGTATATTCAGTTCTATTCTTAATGTCTGCTTTTATCATATTACAAAAAAAAATATTTCATGAATTTTACTGTTTCTTGATTAAATCCCATTTAAGGAAAATCCCATCTCTATTATACTTAATTCACCACTTGCACCTGCAAAATGATACATTTCATAATCATTCCTAAGAAATAAATCTCTGCCAATGCTGTTACTGTTCAAATCAAGATACAATGTACATACTTTACTATTGACCATAACGTCATTCCTAGTTTGATGATAAAATTTGCATTCAAAATCGAACTTCTACACTAACTCTCCATTATAAGCGTGGTAAAGTTAATATCAATAACTCTAAGTAAGATTTCAAAACACGTCAAACAGATTAAGTGAAAAATTAATAGAAAAGTGAAAAAATGTAAAATAATTACCGATCACATCTGGCTACAGGGACAGCGTATAGATTGCATTACATCATCCATTACATCACCAATCATGTTGGGCTACAAGAAAAATGCGTGTGATAATGCACCACTCAACCAAAAGTGTAATATGTATTACAGGCACTTCCTACAACATTCTAGATTGGGTGAGCTATCCTTTCACATGCATGTACTGTAGCTATACCAAATAGAAGGTTCTCCACTAATCTGGTCAAGTTGTATACATGTATACACATTTTAAACAACCATAAAATATATCTTATATCTACCAGACATTTATGGCAACACATACACACACACACACACACATACACACACACACACACACACACACACACACACGCAACCACATCCACAACCACTTCATTTCATTTCACTTCATTTTCATTTTACTTCAACATGGTGATAAAAGGAAACTTGCTCAGCCATCGGCTGTTATTCTGCAAGTCCGTGCATATCATGTTTTGGTTCTCCAAAATCAAACGCCTTTAATTCACTTCTATCATTCAAGAAAGGGCCTGAATTGAACGTTCACAACAAACATGACATTCGTCATCACATACATTCAGCTTATCTCCATAAAAACCTCTTCACAGTCCGTTTGGCATGATAAACTTAGACAACAAGTCAATGTTAACTTGCCATGTATGTGGAAGATTTAGAAGAAGGGATATTATTCAAAACGTGAAGATCATATTGATTGTCATGGTAAGCAACTATATGGCCTTGCACCAAGCATTCCGCTTGGGAATTGTATGGCTTCATTGACTCGACTTACCCTAATTATGCCGTCAGTTCTTTTGCCTGCAATCACACTAACATTGATGTGTTTTTTTTTCTAAAATCCAATTCTATGAAATATCAGTGCGCAGAGCGCCCTGAACCACAGATCGAATCTTTTTCAGTACTAAAGCAGTTCCGCTTTCGCATCAAACAAGGCATAATAAGACGCATATGAAGAGTTTGTTTAGTACACACGGCTCATCACAGTGGTCGGTGTACAGTCTGTTGCACACGGGCCCAACACACAAAGGAGCTAGACAAGAAAAGGGGACATTTATGTCGCACAAGTGTGTTGTGCATTTCTTTTCCACCCTTTTCAGAAGTTGAGCGAGTTGCCATTGAATTGAATGTACAATACTCTGTTGAACAGACACAAGAGTGCTTAGGGGGTACCTGTGCAGGCTTCTGAGGTGGACGTGCATCGGCAGAGTTCACGATGCATTTTCCGTACATTCTGTGGGTCGTTTGCGTTGGGGAGTTTTTGCTGATGTGTTTACTGTTCATCGTTAAGGCCGACCAATGTGGTAAGAGGTTATCATTGTCAAAAAGTACGTCTATCTTTTGACACATGTCCATCGTTGATAAGCCATTTGCTGCATGCAGATCACCACGCAAAATGAGATTGGTGGTTTTCCCCGCTGGTATCATGAAAAGTAATGATTCTCCACCTTTTACGGGAGACTTTCAATACTATAGTCATTGAAAACCATTGGGAAAGAATGTCTAAAATGTATGATAAACTTATATTTAGAATATCACTGGGTATGTATAAAGATATCAACTAATATTCATTGCCTGGGCAGGGACCCTCAGATAAGAGACCCTATCGTATAAGAGCAGTTACCCAGAGCAGAGTTGTAAAGGTAGTTACAGATGAAGTTGTAATCTATAAAGTTGTAATCAAACGGCATTGGAACGACCATGAAAAGTGTGTGTTTGTTTTTTTCGTGTTTCTCAACACTCTTAACTGAGGATTTTGACGCTATACACACATCATATCACATCATAGAATATTGAATTGCGACCAGGCGAATGTTTGTACCTTTTCCCCATGCTTGTGCGTCAGTCTGCTAAATTTTATTACATATTTCCGGGTTTAAATGGTGAAATCCTTTTCATCGTTTTGGATTATTACAAAGTCTTAATACAAGTTTGCCCATGTAGTCTTTGGGAAGTCGCTCACTTCTGTCGACAGATCTTGTCATTAAAAGTCTAAAATTTGGTTTGATCAGCGGCAGAATAAATTGTGTTTTTATCTGAAAGTGCAGAAAACTGATCAACGTGTAGTCATCTTGCTATCTCCCTTGTAGCTTTTCACTAGGGGCGGATCCAGGGAGGACCGCAACCGGCGCACGCCCCCCTTATTTTTTGTTGAAACAAAAGAAATAAAAAGAAAAAAATGGGGGAGGGGTGCGTGCGCCCTCCCCTTAACTTTGTAAACGCACCCCCTCTTTACGGAATTCCTGGATCCTCCCCTGTTTCACGATCACTGAATCTTGAACAAGGAACGCAGATGGAAAGCAGGTGCCTGTATTATTTCTCATCTATGACTTACGTCTGTTAAAAACAATAAAGAAGTGATCACCTTATTTAATGAATGGTAATAGGCAGGGGCGGATCCAGGAATTCCGTAAAGGGGAGGCGCCTTTGCAATATTAAAGGGATCGCACGCAGCCCCCCCCCCCATTTTTTTCTTTTTATTTCTTTCGTTTTAACCAAAAATAAAGAGGGGCTGCTCGCCTGGTGCGCCCCCCCCCCTCTGGAACCGCCATTGGGTAGGTCCTATATACAACAGATTTTATGGTCCTATAATATTGATATAGGGCCAAAAGTAAGCCATCGGTATTGTTCCTTGGTAGGAGTATAATAGCCCAGAAGGGTCTCTTCCAGATGTAATTATTTAGCCGAAAAGTATGAATTGTCTTTTCTGCGTTGGAGCTATTAAGTCCAAGGATAAACAAACAAACAAACAAACAAACAAATAACTCTTGAAACAGTTATCGCGAAGGGATAAATTAGCTGAATCTGATGTCAGACATAGTTGTGAGCGTTACATCGCTTAGCCTGAATGTGACTTTATGACAAAGATGATTGGCATATAGGATCTTTAGCTCCAGAATAACGACAAACAAGAGTTTCAATGATTGTATTTCTTCCTAGGAAAGATAACCACACTGATGACCAGAAAAACATTAGAAAAAGACAAGTTATAACGGTTCTGGATTTATAATAACTGTCTCAATGTGATACCCTTCATAGCAGTATTTTCATAGTGTAACATAAGAAGAAAAAACAGCAGTGTGATTTTAAAAATGCGTTGATGACCATGATGTTCACAGTCTGAAAAAAAAGAAAGAAAAGACTGTCATTAACTTCTAGCACACATGTGTATGAAAATATCTAAAGAGCAATCAAACAGGTGCCTGTTACCGAAATAAAAAGAAAGGTATGTGCTCGGGTGCACGTCACGAGACCGACACCCACGAGTCACACAGCCCATAAGTCATAAAGTTCACAAGTCATTCAGCCCATGAGTTGTATATAGCTGCTAACCAGTCATGCGGCCCGCGGCCCATTAGTTTGACCCTATAGCTACCAAGGCCCACGAGACCAACACACTAAGCCCAATGTTGTATCTGTCGAACTCTTGGGCTGTTTTCCTAGTGTCAAGCTCATGGGATTTATTTGCCTAGTGTCGAACTCGTGGGCTGCATGACTCTGAACTGTATGACTCATGGATTTTTTTTTTGTGTGTGAATGTCGAAATTGTTGGCTGTATGACTCGTGGGTGTCGGTCCAGTGAGATGGCCCCATGTGCTCGCCCATGTCCTACTTCAGAGAGGCCGAACCTATAATGCGACATTGAGCTCTCTTATGGGTACCTGTCTAGCTGTAGGACCTATAACAGGCAAACAAAATGATGATGCCAGCATTTCCTCAGCCATATGAAAAGAATCTACACCAGTGTTGGTGAATAAAATGGCTGCGGACCACTAACTTGTAATGCATGTATAAAATTACATTTCCTATTCATTCTCTCTCTCTCTCTCTCTCTCTCTCTCTCTCTCTTTGAGTGATCTCAACATTGAATCTATTGACGCAGTACCAAAGAAAGGAGCTAGTCCCTGAATGCAGCTAAGATGAATTATGTCAACAATCAAATATTTAGACACTATGTTGGAACTCGTATGCGGTTTACATTTATCTATAGGAAGGTGCATGCTAGCCGTTGTCCGACATGAAGTGTGTAAAATGAGTGCTTGTATGCAAGCAGATGGCAAACTAGATATTTTTTTCCTGTCCCTATCATATTTTCTCAAAAGAGCTGTATCGCAAAGGATATCTCCACTGAATTGAGATAATAATAATAATAATAATAATAATAATAATAATAATAATGATAATAATAATAAGGTCTTATTTACCCAGGGTAGCCTCTTCAGTGTTACCACTGCTCTACCAGAGGGCCCTGCCATTATCATTACCCTAGCGTTGCCAGGTACCCATTTATATACCTGGGTCGAGAGGGACATGGTGGGTAAAAGCATCTTGTCCAAGGACGTAAGCAATGGGCGGGATTCGAACTCGGGTCCTCTGATCGGGAGTCGGGAGTCTTATCCACTATGCCACAGCGCCCCCACACTTTTTGTATGAGATGGCATATTCATGACAATAATTATTTATCGTTGTCATCGAACGATACCAAAAGAGGGCATGTTGTTCTCCGTTGGAAACCTTGATGCATGAGTACCTCATATAATGTTTTAATTCATTTGTTTGAGATTAGATTTAGATAAAAAGCTTGATCAAACTTCTTCGAGGAGCCCCGATGCGATTTTCTTTTCTTAAAAGTATTCATATTCAAGTAATGTGCAGATTAATGCCCCGTCACTGACCAGGCACGCTAACCTGGAAACATTAAACTGCACGTTACTTGAATATGAGACCATTCTGAAGCAAATAATTTTCACACAACAATAGATATGTAATGTACTCTTAAATGAATCCCACAAGGATTGGAACAACCGTCCTTCCGCATTCCCACTGATTCCCACTGATCAGTTACTAGCCATCCCCTTTAATATCACATTCATCAGTGTGAGTGCATGCGTGTGTGTGTATGTGTTGTGTGTGCGTGTGTTGCCTTTCTCTATGCCATAGGAGTACATGGGCGTGGGGGGATCAACGTAATAATTACATGATCGTAATTCAATATAATTGCTGGGTCCCATTTCATAAACGACGTTAGGATAGCGACTCTTGCTGAAATGGCAATTCCCAACAGCATGGCAACAGCCAAGCAAGAAGCTGCCGTTACCATGACAATTGCAGAGCTACCAAGTCCCACGCATTCTGTGTGAGACTCAAGCATTTAGCGGCCATCTCACGATCTCACGCATTACACCCATTTTTCTCACGCATCAGGCGAAGTCTGCAACTTGGGCCAATAATAATGAAGGTGTATTTGCCTTTTGTCTTATATAGTCACTTAAGTATGCACCTGATCGCACCATTAAGAGCTAAAAATTGGAAAAGCTCCCTACCGTTGGACTCGGGCCACAGGGGGGAAAAACCCCTCCCACACCCTCGCTCGCGCGCACATTCGCATGCCGAGATGCCGAGTCATGAAAATCTCACTCACAATGTTGTTGTTGTTGTTTGTTTGTTTTTTAACTTGGCATCCCTGCAATTACCATTCCAGCACGAGTTGCTATCATTATCAACTTTTTTATGTATCCAGGTCTCCGATGAAGTAATTTTAGCTCTTTTGAATAATGTGTGCGTAATAACCCAATTTGAACAATAAACATACAATATATATACTATCAAGACCAAAAATCAAAAATAAGAACAGTTGTGTTGTGAGAAATATTGGTAGAATCCAAAATCAACCACACATGCACATCTCGAAGGCCAGACTCTTTTTTTAGACCTTCTATAGGCGTTAACTTTGCGCTTTTTATTA
The DNA here is from genome assembly GCF_040938485.1 of Diadema antillarum. Classification (NCBI taxonomy): domain Eukaryota; kingdom Metazoa; phylum Echinodermata; class Echinoidea; order Diadematoida; family Diadematidae; genus Diadema; species Diadema antillarum. The sequence goes on along the minus strand of NW_027271575.1, from coordinate 709,350 downwards.
CAAAAGGTCACCTTTATATGTGATACTTATTGAGACCTGTATGTACATCTTCAATCTTTCGACTTAGATCAAGTCCCCAGTTCCACATGCAACTATCAGATATGCTGCAAGGAAACTATGAATGATCAGCTGATTCAAGTGATATACCTCTCCAACGACTGTACTCCAAGTGAGTATTGCCAGTTAGTATTTTTTTTGGTTAGCATTATTTTTGCAAAAGCAGCTCGCATTAATTTGTGGACGTACACAGTTACAGCGAGTGTTGATGTGTGCGAGTCCATCCGTCGCTCGCTCTGTGCGAGTCCATTGCAAGCTGCCTTTGCAAAAGGCTGGTATTTGGTTTGAGTTCTTATTCCAAGTGTTCGTTAATGCGAAATAAAAATAGAAATAAATGATACAATATGATACTGAATGATATGCAATAACAATAACATGAATCGTATACAGTAAAATGAAGTTATATAATGTAATGTATTGTTTTTTTTCCATTTTATTTCCCTCATTTCCATATAAAAAAATAGAATTATTGCAAATAAGCATTAACAATTTGTACTCGAAGGTAAAATGTCATGAAGCAAATAATTGATACAAACAATACAGTATAAACTGTTTAATAACTGCATCAAAGAAACATACACATTATTTAAAGTATGAATAGATGCTAGAAGTTTTACAAATAATTTGATCTTCGTATTGATGATATGATAAACAAGTGATATTACAGGTATAACTTGAGTGAAGGAATCAAAATGACACAAAATAGAAGGACATTTTTTTTTGAAAATATAATTGTTTTGAATTATCTGTATAACCGGTATATCTATCATTCTATTGTTTTGTGTCTTCATCACTTAGAAAAAAGGAAATAATAGGAAAAACTTTTCAGGGCCGTAATTACTGCACATTTTGCTTCTTCAGCAAATATTTCAACCAAGAAACGCCCATTTCATACACTATGATAATTATTGTTAATTGAAATTGTAACAGAAAAATACGCAAAATGTGACTGATATGGTTGTCAGTTTTAGGGTTGCCATGGCAAAAAGGCAATATCAAATATAGTTAAATTATAAATCAAAATGTTTGCAATAAGATTTTAGGAAAAGTTACCAAATTTGGTTGAAATCGGATTAAAGACGAAGGAGTTGCAAATGAAAATCTGGTAGGGGGCACAATGAGCCCTCCACCCTTGGGCTTTATAGGGTAAACGTTATTGGAATCATCATTATGATTATCAATTTCCGATAAAGTTGAAATAGACGGTTTTAAGATCAGTATAAACAAGACATTGGTAAAATTACGCTTGCAAGGAGTTGTAATTTCTTGCAAACACAAGGCAAACCATCAAACTCTCCAATATTCCATTCAGCCATCAACCTAACCCTTGGAGTCACTTCAACGATCAGCTGCTCTTGGAATAACCAGAACTCCGGAGAGTACATTTGGTTTATCAACGCGCCCACGGATTGGCAAGTGCTCATTCGAGTGAGGGACGATCCAGAAGAGTCCGAAATCGTTATTGAACACGATGATGATGCTAAAGGAGTCCAGGAAGTCATATACGAATCCAATGGAAACCAACCTTTCAGGGGCTCGGGACGTTTTCTCTCGCCTCTCTTTTCTGTTGAGTTGGAAACTAAAATCCTGAGTGGAAACGGAGATTTCTTAGTTTACGCCTCTCCAGTTCAAGTCGTAGGTGAGATCATAAATCAGTCTTTGACTGAAATGTTCTTTATCAATAGATATAGCAGATGCTTAAAGGGTAATATGCAAACGTCAGTGCATTTGGGAAGGCTGTTCAGGAAGGACTCTGCACAATCACAAAACAACAAACATTCCTTCAAGATATTAGTACATGCACTCTTAGTATTTTAGAGATCTTTGGAATTGTGTTTTTCATCATTTGCGACAGATGATGTCATGATAGAGCTGCCGCGTGCTGATACTGTACGTGGGAGTACCGTAATGATTACTTAATACATTGGATAGGATGTAATCATAAACCTCTAGCTTTGATAGTTGTGTGATACCTCCTTGCAAGTGAAAAAAAAAATACAGGACAATGATAACTTTAAAGATAATATAAAGTTTTGGTACCTCAAAGGGTTCCCTGAATTTCCTTGTCTTAGTTTGTGTTTCAGGTTAAAGTACCTTTTATATAACTAACACTGTGAGACTTACTCGCCCCAAAGTGCTCCCATGTCCTTGTAATCATGCAATTAACTGCGACCAGCAGCCCCATACGCATAGCGTAATGGGGCTTCGCATTGTAGCATCATGGAGGTAGAAAACTCTTTCTACCTCCATGGTAGCATTCAGGATCATGACAGATTTAGTATGGCGGGTAAATATCAACTTAAAAATCCAAAAATTTCTTCAATTTGAAGACTTTCCAATTAAGTTGAAGTATTGAAAACAGACTTCGGGCAACGTTTGGTTCTGCCAATAGACCCTTTCTGTTCAAATTGATGACTGAATGTGACTCGGTCGAGAGGACCTTGGGAGAGCTACATACACTGAATACTACGGCCAGCGCATGCGCACACATAACATGCGCACACATTTCAAATCCATGAACGGATAAGATGTCAACCAACTGGCATGTTGGTTTTTAAATTCACTGAGATAAGCATCTGTGATGTCATGATTATTCATGTAATCCTTCTAAAGAGTGCTTGCCAGCACATCCACCTGTCGTCCAAAGTGGATTTGGCAATGTCAATAGAAAAAAAAAAAAAAAAAAAAAAAAAAAAAAAACTAGAGAGGGGCCGTCAAAGGCGGCAGACCCACGCCTAAGTACAAAGTCGGGGTAAACATAATGTGCATTCGGTCATCTACCAGAATTCGGCCACTTAATTGCCAGTGTGCTTTATCACCAGCCAGTGAGTTCTACCAAAGATCGTACACTGAAGTGTACGATCTTTGGTTCTACAGTCACATCACACGCAAATCACATAATTACACATACGGTATTAACACTCATTCACGTACAGGAAAGTCCTTAAGTCTCCTCCAAAAATCCATCGAAAATCCCAAATTCCACCGTCAAAAGTGCAGAATCGGAACTTTTCCAAGCGCGCGCGAATTAAGTCCAGTTTTAAGAGTATTGTCTACGCGACGGGTCGCGGAAAAAGCGCTAAAAATCGAGAAATACGCCGTTTTCTTGCGGGATATTTTGATTATAGCAAGCCGAGAGTGTGATGATATCAAAGGTCGTATGAGTGTACGATCTTTGATGGTATCCACAAAAGCAAAAAAGAAAAACAAAATTTACGTACCCCCTAGGCAATTACCCCTATGATTAGTGTCTACGGGAATTATTCAATGCAAGGGTTGAATGCAAATGTCTACTGCACCAGTATTCGGCCACTAACGAGCGCCGCAACGTCCCCGGTGCAATTTTGCACCAACAGTGTAGAGCGCGATGCATTTTCAGCGGCCTTGCACACGCATTGACATTGAGCACGCATATCGTGCAGTGTGACTGCGACCGAGCAAAATGCTCCTCCAACGAAAAAAACAATCAATGTTAATTTGAAAAATCATCAAAATACGGGCCAGTTTGTGATGACGGAGAACGAACTTTCATAAATCTAGAAGGACATAGTCCCTCAAATAGGCCTAAACGTAAATTTCGGAATTCTTACGAACATTTGAGCAGCGAAGTCGGATCGTTGGGGAGTTTATGTCTTCGTATGGTAGCGGAAAATCGCAAAGTGAGAAACGGGAAATTTTCGGAATGGTCACTATACCATGGGGTCAAAACTTCAAGGTCACACAGAATTTGCAAGGGTCAACCGATTATCACCAAAATCTAATCGATTCTTTCCTGTCATTATCCAAACATTCCCTGAACATTTCGTGCAAATCCGTTTACCCGTTCTCTTGTTATCTTGTACACAAACAAACAAACAAACAAACAAACAAACAAACAAACTAGAGAGGGGCCGTCAAAGTCGGCAGACCCACGCCTAAGTACAAAGTCGGGGTAAACATAATGTGCATTCGGTCATCTACCAGAATTCGGCCACTTTATTGCCAGTGTGCTTTATCACCAGCCAGTGAGTTCTACCAAAGATCGTACACTGAAGTGTACGATCTTTGGTTCTACAGTCACATCACACGCAAATCACATCATTACACATACGGTATTAACACTCATTCACGTACAGGAAAGTCCTTAAGTCTCCTCCAAAAATACATCGAAAATCCCAAATTCCACCGTCAAAAGTGCAGAATCGGAACTTTTCCAAGCGCGCGCGAATTAAGTCCAGTTTTAAGAGTATTGTCTACGCGACGGGTCGCGGAAAAGCGCAAAAAATCGAGAAATACGCCGTTTTCTTGCGGGATATTTTGATTATAGCAAGCCGAGAGTGTGATGATATCAAAGGTCGTATGAGTGTACGATCTTTGATGGTATCCACAAAAGCAAAAAAGAACTAGAAATGTCGCTATGGCGACTGGTATGCCTCCGCCATAAATGCATGATTCTCCTAATAGGTTTAGATAGTACATGTGGACAATGTGTGATTACATTTTCACAAAACTGGCAAAATATTGAAATGACAAGTTTGTCACAAATGTGTTGAATGTTCACCTTCCTTGACCTTGGTTTAATTGGATGAATAGGAGAGCATGTATTTGGGGATTTAAGGACTTTAACTTGACTTTGACCCATTCATACATTTATGCATTGAGTAATTTTCATGGTACCGGTATGGAGAAAAAGTGCAATTTCTGTACTGAATAGTAAATTGTTACCATGTTCATCTGGCCTTTGACCCTAAAATTCATAAGATAATCACTGTCAGGTAGAACATGCATAAATATGCAGTAAGTTTCACGATAAATTGAGCCACTTCCGAGATATGGAGGAAAAAGTTAGTTCAGCACTTTCACTTGATCTTTGACCTTTTGACCTTTGAGGCAAAAAAAAAAGAAAAAAAAAACTCTCCAGAGAATTTCTATTAGGTTACACATGCATACACCAAGTGTAAAAAAAATAATAACCCTGCTGGCATTGCATGAACATGAGGGAAATAGTAAAATTTTGAAGTGTTGCACTTGACCTTTGACCCCTGACCTTTGACCCCATGAACCCTACATTCTCTAGATAATCACTGCCAGTCAGTACATGTATATACTATGTTCCATGAAGATACCTTGAACAATTTTCCAATTTACAGAGAAAAAAAAGAAGTTTTAATACTTTTACTCGACCTTTTGACCTTTGACCTTTGACCTCATGACCCAAACTTTCACCAGAGAATCTAAATTGGGTAATACATGTATGCACTAAGTTTCAAGAAAATCTCTTCAGGCATTGCATAGATATGGTGGAAATACCCTAACAAAAAAGTCCTGTGGTATTCCCTGTGGTACTTGTCGGTACCACACAATGTACCACACACTTGTAATGTTACCACAGGAACTGTGTGGTACTGTACCACAGGCTTGTAGGGTACTCCCTGTAGTACTTGTCAGTACCACACAATGTACCACATAAATAAATGTTACCACAGGAACTGTGTGGTACTGTTTTACAGGCTCATGTGGTACTCCCTGTGGTACTGGCTGGTACCACACAATGTACCACACAAATATATGTTAACACAGGAACTGTGTGGTATTGTGTCACAGGCTCGTGTGGTACTCTGGGATGTACCACAGGGCAGTACCACAGGACAGTACCACAAGACAGTATACACACAAATTGTCCTGTGGTATTTTGGGACGTATACCACACGACAGTGCCACAGGACAGTACCGCATGAATTGTCCTGTGGTATTTTGGGACGTACCACAGGAGAGTACAACAGGAAAGTACCACAGGATAGTACCACAGGACAGTACCGCATGAATTGTCCTGTGGTATTTTAGGACGAACCACAGGACAGTACCACAGGGCAGTTCCACAGGACAGTACCACAGGGCAGTTCCACAGGACAGTACCACAGGACAGTACCACAGGGCAGTTCCACAGGACAGTACCACAGGAAAGTACCACAGGACAGTACCACAGGACAGTACCACAGGAATTGTCCTGTGGTATTTTGGGACATACCACAGGACAGTACCACAGGACAGTACCACAGGATAGTACCACAGGACAGTACCTCACGACTTGTCCTGTGGTATTTTGGGACGTACCACAGGACAGTACCACAGGCCAGTACCACAGAGCAGTACCACAGGACAGTACCACAGGAAAGTACCACAGGATAGTACCACACGACTTGTCCTGTGGTATTTTGGGACGTACCACAGGGCAATACCACATGACAGTACCACAGGACAGTACCACACGACTTGTCCTGTGGTATTTTGGGACGTACCACAGGACAGTACCACAGGGCAGTACCACAGGAAAGTACCACAGGATAGTACCACAGGACAGTACCACATGACTTGTCCTGTGGTATTTTGGGACGTACCACAGGACAGTACCACAGGACAGTGCCACAGGATATTACCGCAGGACAGTACCTCACGACTTGTCCTGTGGTATTTTGGGACGTACCACAGGACAGTACCACAGGAAAGTACCACAGGATAGTACCACAGGACAGTACCACACGACTTGTCCTGTGGTATTTTGGGACATACCACAGGACAGTACCACAGGAATTGTCCTGTGGTATTTTGGGACGTACCACAGAACAGTACCACAGGGAAGTACCACAGGACAGTACTACAGGATAGTACCACAGGAGTGTACCACACGACTTGTCCTGTGGTATTTTGGGATGTACCACAGGACAGTACCACAGGCAGTACCACAGGACAGTACCACAGGAGAGTACTACAGGATAGTACCACAGGACAGTACCACATGACTTGTCCTGTGGTATTTTGGGACGTACCACAGGACAGTACGACAGGAATTCCTGTGGAATTTTGGGACGTACCACAGGACAGTACGACAGGAATTCCTGTGGTAATTTTCGATGTATACCACAGGAGAGTACCACAGGAACTGTCCAATTAAATCCCACAGGAAAATCATAATATGGTGCTATTCCACACAGAAGTACCACACAGCAAATTAAATTTGTAAGTACCACAGAAAAATGCTACAGGATATTCTTTTTTTTTTCTTAACATTTTATACCAGAGGACTATCACATCAGGAGAATATCAAACAGCAGTACCACACAGGAGTACCACACAGGAAAATTGTAAGGCAGAATCTACTGAAATTCATTACAAAAATACAAACAGAAAAGCACATATTAATATTTCTCAATTAATTGATAGATGAGTTATGCTGTGAATTATAGCAATTGATTTGCCACTACTTATCCTGTCCTATACTCCTATCATACAGTATTACCTATTTAGTGAAAGTGCTGATGTAAAGCATGAGAAATTTCATAAGGACTTCTGTGGTACGGTACTCCTGTGGTACTCCTGTGGTACTCCTGTGGTACTCCTGTGGTACTCCTGTGGTACAAATTTTTACATAGCTCATGAATATTCATAAAAAGCACTCTAGATTTTAGAAAATACATATATGACTTAAAAAGTCAAAGTATTAATGATGGAACTTACTTTGACCTGTATGAAAGATTGTCTAATTATGTTATGTTATTCCCAATATCATAGATATTGTTATGAAAGTGTAATTTCATATCTTGATAATAAAGTATAGGCCCTAATAGAGTTAGTAACCATGCCTTAATGCTTTACGGATAGACGGCCATATATATATGTACTGATACGGTCGATGGGTACCTAGGAATAGAATATGACTATATAGATCTATTATAGGACTAGATTGGCACTTGGCCATTAGACTCTCGTTTGAGGTTATATGTTAGGAGTAGGACAGGTTATTAACTAGGGCCATGTTTGTACTGAAATCCATCACTCATCTATCAGGAATATTCCTTGATATGTGACTAAAATTCTCCCAGATTTTTTTTTCGAAATGCTGTGTGGTACTGCCCTGTGGTAATGCTGTGTGGTAATGATCGACCTGTGGTACTGTCCTGTGGTAATTTCCCAAAATACCACAGGACAGTTCCTGTGGTACTGTTCTGTGGTACTAGTCCTGTGGTACTGCCCTGTGGTACGTCCCAAAATACCACAGGATTTCCTGTGGTACTGCCCTGTGGTACGTCCCAAAATACCACATGAATTCCTGTGGTACTGTTCTGTGGTACCGGTCCTGTGGTACTTTCCTGTGGTACGTCCCAAAATACCACAGGAATTCCTGTGGTACTGTCCTGTGGTATGTCCCAAAATACCACAGGACAATTCCTGTGGTACTGTCCTGTGGTACTTTCCTGTGGTACTGTCCTGTGGTACCGTCCTGTGGTAATTACCACAGGAGTACCACAGGACTTTTTCGTAAGGGTAGTGAAATTTTATGTATTTGACCTTGACCTTTTGACCTTTGACCTTGAGCACGTGCACCCAAAAGTTGATAGGCACAACTTCACCCCCTAATACACATACATGCCAAGTTTCATTAGGATACCTTAAAGGTAGGGGATACCTTTTACAGACCTCCCAAAATGCAGCAAAACATTAAATATGAACCTCAGGGGACTTGTTTAGGCCACTGCTGAGAAATTTGGAAGTCAACAGTTATCTACAATTTGAATAATGCACAAAACTCAACTACTCAGTAGTTCTGTATGTCAGCCACACTTACGCCTTTTTGTTGCAGTCTTCTGTATTTTTTATCCATAAACACAAATCTAAAAGTATAAGAGCTGATGTAATAACATATAGAGTGTGTGGCAAGAATGTATATAGAAATGTTTGTAAGTTTTGATGAACTTTCTTCACAAAATATACATGATGGACACACATGCAGTGCATGGGTCTGCAAAGGTAGCCTAGTAATGTACTGGAATTTACGGTGAGCCCCGAAAAAAATTCAATTCAAAATCTAACGGTCAAAAAAGTGTACTAAATGTTACCTTCCACTTTCAATACTTTATGGGAGTTTCTAAAATGATACTCTCTTCAACATACCACTGTATTTGTACAACTCTTCATTTAAGGCATGCAAATGGGATTCCCTACCTTTAACAGCTTTTGATAGTTACCTTGTCCACAAAATTCATTACGGACGGATCGACGGAAAGACGGACGGACGGACGGACGGACGGACAACCCGAAAACATAATGCCTCCGGCACCACTTCGTGGTGGAGGCATAAAAACAAAATTTACGTACCCCCTAGGCAATTACCCCTATGATTAGTGTCTACGGGAATTATTCAATGCAAGGGTTGAATGCAAATGTCTACTGCACCAGTATTCGGCCACCAACGAGCGCCGCAACGTCCCCGGTGCAATTTTGCACCAACAGTGTAGAGCGCGATGCATTTTCAGCGGCCTTGCACACGCATTGACATTGAGCACGCATATCGTGCAGTGTGACTGCGACCGAGCAAAATGCTCCTCCAACGAAAAAAACAATCAATGTTAATTTGAAAAATCATCAAAATACGGGCCAGTTTGTGATGACGGAGAACGAACTTTCATAAATCTAGAAGGACATAGTCCCTCAAATAGGCCTAAACGTAAATTTCGGAATTCTTACGAACATTTGAGCAGCGAGGTCGGATCGTTGGGGAGTTTATGTTTTCGTATGGTAGCGGAAAATCGCAAAGTGAGAAACGGGAAATTTTCGGAATGGTCACTATACCATGGGGTCAAAACTTCAAGGTCACACAGAATTTGCAAGGGTCAACCGATTATCACCAAAATCTAATCGATTCTTTCCTGTCATTATCCAAACATTCCCTGAACATTTCGTGCAAATCCGTTTACCCGTTCTCTTGTTATCTTGTACACAAACAAACAAACAAACAAACAAACAAACAAACAAACAAACATACAAACAAACAAACAAACAAACAAACAAAAAAACAAACAAACAAACAAACAAACAAACAAACAAACATACGGAACCCTTTACATAACCCCCTGCCGATTTTCATCGGCGTGGGTAACAAACAAACAAACATACGGAACCCTTTACATAACCCCCTGCCGATTTTCATCGGCGTGGGTAATAAGAAAGGTTGTCGATATATTCATGCAAAATAATATAATGGACGCTTTTCCAAGTGTTAATTGACGTTTCATTCTGATCATCTGGTCTACTCAAGTTCATTCTTTGTTTCAACAGGATTGACGAATCCCTTTGATTATTTTGTTACATAAAGTTTATGCACTGTGTCGCTCTGTGCTAACCGACTGAAAAAAAAGGAAGGTCTTTGGTATCAATGTACCCATGAGCTAACTTAAAACTGGCTTATAATCTGATGGAAACGGAGGGATATCCTCCCCATATTTAATTGTAGTGTATGCCGAGATCGTTGTTTTTTTTTTCCCTGACAATGTTATTGTTATCATTGCAGAGTCTATCGACACAGAAAATCAGGAAATATGCAAATCTACCCTAGAAGGAGAATGGACTATCGAAGGTAGGCAAGACCAATGGTGGATTGCTCATTCACTGTTTTACTCTCTTCATATCTGATTTACTATGATGCATTCTTTCACCTTGTGCAAACTGAAAACTAGAAGGCACAGTAAGGTACAGTGGAACTTGAGTAATACTCAGAAACTGAGGTCCTTAATAACTCGAATCCCATGCACATGGTGCTTTAGTGCTTTCAAAAACAAAAACATACTTCTCAGAAGGGCTCTAGATACATCTTCCACCATTAGAATTTGCTTGCAATGCATCGAAAGGATCTACTAAGAAACTTGTCTGGCTAACAACAGCGTAAATCCGTACTGAGGAGTGGGGGGGGGGGGGGGGGTGATCGGCGATAGTCACCATCACCACGATTGCAAGCCCATAACCAGACCGGCGCAGCCCTTGGAGGGGGGGGGGGGGGGGGGAGGTGAGAAGCTTGGTCCCCCCCCCCCCCCCCCCACTGACACACACTCTACAGGGATCGAATGTCCCACTCTTTTGCCTGCAAAGTGGGAGGGAAGTGGCAGCAAACATAATATGAAGACTTTTTGTTCTTGTTTTTGTTTGTTTGTTTGTTGTTGTTAGTTTTGTTGTTTTTGTTTTTTGTTTTTTGCTTGTCAGCCGACTTTCGGCAGAAAATCAGGCCTTGAAAGTATGAAGATTTTTTTGTTGTCGTTTTTTCTCTTGTCTATTGATGTTCTTTCTTCTTGACTGACGGGCGATTTTGATACCCCCCCCCCCTTTCAAAAACGTAGCGCAGCCCTGAAGAATGCCAAAATAAATTCAATAAAATGGTCATATGGATATCCATTTCTTTGTATGTAATACGTAGTAGATGTTTTTCTGTAGCTATTACAGGGCTGCCAACATTGGAAACTAGTAGAGAGTGAGACTCCCATAGGCCAATGCTATATATTTAGCAGTCAAAATGTGTGAGATCAATAGAAATGCATGCAAATGAAATAAAGTTTTAGAGTGAGAAAGGACCAAAATGAGTGAGTCTCACTCTCAATGAGTGAGAGTTGGCAGCCCTGCTATTAGGGGGGGGGGGGAGGTTGTCCCCATCCCACGGTGAGAACTTTATGCATTTTGATGTTGTACATGGTGCAATTTGATGCATGTTTTGCGCGTTTTTGTCGACTTGAAACAGTCCCACTTGTTTAAGGTAGCAATATATCGTAATGTCGATTATTCAAAAACAATTTGGCTGTAAAATGGTATCATTAGTAGAATTAACTTCTTGTATTAATTCTCACACTTAATATCATGAACGCGACCGACCCCGAGCGAACGGAGCGAGCAAAGGAGGGAGGGGGAGGGGAAGAGTGAGGGTGTGGGAGGGGGATGTTCCCTCTCCCATGGTAAGAACTTTTCGCATTTTGATGTTGTAAATGATGCAATTTGATGTATGTTTTTGCGTGTTTTATCGACTTGAAACAGTACCACTTGTTTAAGGTAGCAGAACATTTTTGATGTAGATTATTATTGAACAATTTGCCTTAAATGGTATCATTTAAATAAAATTCTTGTATTAATTCTTCCACTGAATGTCATGAACGCGACCGAGCCCGAGCAAGCGGAGCGAGCGAGGGGGAGGTGGGGGAGGGGTGTCCCCTCTCCCACGGTGAGAACTTTTTGCATTTTGATGTTGTGCATGGTGCAATTTGATGCATGATTTTGCGCGTTTTGTCGACTTGAAACAGTCCCATTTGTCTAAAGGAGAAGATCACCTTCATGTATGTGGATTGAGTGAAGGCAACAATTAGCAGAACACATCCATGACATCAGTGAAAGTTTGGGGAAAATCCGACAATCCGTCCTAAAGTTATAAATTTTTAAAATATCTGTGCAATCACTGCTGGAGGAGAAGAGTACTACAGTGTATGATGTCTCGTGCGTACAACTATATAAAGAAAATAAAAAGAGAATTTCACAAAACTTGACTTTTTTAATAAAGTGCACATTTCTTCGACTTGTTTACTGACTTATGTTAGGGGTAAAAATTATTCCCCTGACTTCTGAAAGAGAGAAGTCGAGTGTTCTTTTATAATGTGAAAAAAGTGAGAATATCTTGAATTTTCTTCATACTTTCTCTTTAGTAGTACTCATATGACATCACAAGCTATAGTAGTCTTCTCATCCAGCCGTGACTGAGCAGAAACCTCAAAAATTCATAATTTTTGACGGATGGTCCGATTTTTATCAACTCTCATTGATGTGTTCTACTAATATTGCTGCATTCACTCAACCACATGTCTATGAAAGGTGAACTTGTCCTTTAACCTGTAAAGCCCAAGGGGGGGGGGGGGGTGGGCACATTGTGCCCCCTACCAGATTTTCATTTCCCACTCCTTCGCCCTTAATCCGCTTTCAACTACATTTGGTAACTTTTCCTAAAATCTTATTGCGAACATTTTGATATATAATTTAGCTGTATTTGATGTTGCTACTTGCCATGGCAACCATAAACTGACAACCATGTCAGTCAGATTTTGCATCTTTTTTTTCTGTTCCCATTTCATTTAACAGCATTACAGTGTATGAAATGGGTCCTTCTTGGCTGAAATTAGTTGAAGGAGCAAAATTTGAAGTAATTATGGTCCTGGAAAGTTTTTCTTATTATTTCCTTTGTTTTTATGAGACAAAGGCATAAACCAAAATACATAATAGAGATAATTAAAAACTAATATTTTCTGAAGATTGCCCTTTTATTTTGAGTTATTTTGATTCCTTCACCCAAGTTATGCCTCTAATATAATTAGTTTATCATATCATCAATTTGCAATCTCAAAATTCCACTATTATGCAAATATGAATTCTCATAACTATACATGAAGAGTTTGTTCGCAAAAACCGATAAGTCCATATTTGCCAAATGGAGATATTTGCGATTAAAGGTCAAGAAAAATAAAGAGAATAATAAGAAATTGTTTGCTTCTTTTGACCATAACTTTAAAAATGTACCTTTTTATGTAGTGACCAATATATCATTTAAAAGGTATTAATTTGTATTTTATGACAGAGACCGTATTTCGAAATCTTGAAAAATGGACCTATCGGTTTTTTGCGAACAAAGTCTTCACATGTACCCATCCCAAACATTTCATCTCAGGTCTCATAATGTATCACTATGTTGATATGAATAGCGCCCCCATGTGGTGACCTTGAGAAATTTAAACCATAACAAATGATAAGATTCCACTTGCTTATCATTTGTGGCAAATATGAAAACGATTGGTTTATAATAAGACGTGATAAAGAAATGATCCAGAAAAATCATATTTTTAGCATATTTCCTATGTATTTCTCTGTATTTTGGTAAATAGCGCCCTCCAGGGGTGACTTTGAGAAAATTCAAATGTACGGTCATGTAGAGTATGAGTTACTCTACCCATGTGCCAAATATGATACATCAAAAAAAAAACAAAAAAACCAAGTTGTATAGGAGGCACAATGTGCCCCCCCCCCCCCCCCCCCCCCCCTTGGGCCTGCGAGGGGTCAAAATAGATTGGGCTTACTAGGGTTAAAGGGTGTGTACAGTTTCTGGACGGGTCGAGGTGAAGATTTAGCTTTTGACATTTTGTGAGATATTCAGAAACCACTCTATGAGATGTCAAAGAGCATCTAGTTCTAAGGGGTATCAAAAGTTTATTCAATGAAAATCCAAAAATAAGGTGAAATAAATAGATACTAATAAAGTTGGGGCATGTCGCTTTTTGTTATTAGCACTTATTTTTTTGATATCTCAGCCATTTGAAAACCAATTTTCATCAAATCAAACGTTGAATCCTTTTTTAAAATTACATGCTCTTTCATATTTCATAAGAGGCTTTTCATTACAGTATATCTCACTTAGGAATGTTCAAAACATGAATCCCCTACCTCAACCAGTACTGTAGAGTCCCTGGTAGCAACATATTTCCATGTCGATTATTATTAAACAATTTGGCTATAAAATGATAATATTCAAATACACTTTTTGTATTGATTCTTACACTCAATATCATGAAGGGGGGGGGGGGTGTGGGAGGGGGGATGTTCCCCCTCCCACGCTGGGAACTTTTTGCATTTGATGTTGTAAATGGTGCAATTTGATGCGTGTTTTTGTGTGTTTTGTCGACTTGAAACAGACCCACGTGTTTATGGTAGCATTATATTGTGATGTCGATTAATATAAAACAAAGTGGTATCATTTGAATAAACTTCTTGTATTGATTCTTACACTTCACATCATGAACGGGACCGAACCCGAGCGAGCGGAGTAAGCGAGGGAGGGGGAGGGTGTGGGAGGGTGTGGGAGGGGGATCTTCCCCCTCCCACGGTGAGAACCTTTTGCATTTTTATGTTGTAAGTGGTGCAGTTTGATGCATGTTTTTACGTGTTTTATCGAATTGAAGCAGTCCAACTTGTTTATGGTAGCAGAATATTTTGATGTCGATTATTATTACACAATTTGCCTTAAATGGTATCTTTTAAATAAAATTCTTGTATTAATTCTTCCATTGAATGCCATGAACGCGACCGAGCCCAAAAATAATAATTGAAGAAATAAATAGGGCTTTTTTTAGGGAAGTGTTAAAATCATGGAATTTAGCTCTTATTCGAGTGTGCACCATCTTTGTGTTACACGCACAAAGTGTAGTGAGGTAGAGCTTAGGGGGGAGGGGAAGCACAGGACGGAGCTTTTAAGTTATAAGAATTGAAATAAAGCGACCTGAAGCACACTTTTTGTGGAAAATTCGGATATTGTCATTCCCAAAGTATGCAAAGTCTATAGAGGGGACAAAGCAATGGGAGGGTGGCAAGATACTTCAAACTCTCATAGGCCTATTCGTGGGAGCATTTTTTTTTTCAGTTTTAGAACTGAAATTCAACAATCTGTGCACACTTTTGTTGGAATATCTGGAATTTTTTCAATCAGAGAAGGTGGGAGGGGATAAGCCCTATTCCCTATTCCCCTTCCTACACGAGGGAGATTCTGTATTTTCTGATTGCCTTTAAACGTGTTGGTGCACACATTTTGTGGCATATTGGAAAACTGTCCATGTTCAAAGTGTAACCACAGTCTACTTGTATGCATGGCAGAGCTACCAAGTCTCACGCATTGTGAATGAGACTCAAGCATTTAGGGTCTGTCTCACGATCTCACGCATGACACCCATTTTTCTCACGCATTGGGAGCATAGCTTAAAGGTTTAAAGTTAGAGTTGCAATTGAAGGCATATTTCCCTTTTGTCTTTCAAAATAAGTAAAAAATAGTCACTTAAGTATGCACCAGCTTGCACCATTAACGGTTTAAGAGCTAAAAATTGAAAAAGCTTCCTACCGTGGGAGGGCGGGACACCCCATTGTCCCCAATCCCACACCTTCCCCTCGCTCAGTCGCTTCGCTCCCTCGCTCATGCACATATATGCGTACGCGCAGAGATGCTGAGTCGTGAAAATCTCACTCATAAAAATTTTTTGAACTTGGCATATGGATGGGGGGGGGGGGGGGAGGAGGGAACGGGCGAGCAGGGGGAAAGCGTGGGCGAGTGCTAACACCACCCTTCCAGTTTTCTATCAAAAAAAAAAAAAAATCCTCATTTCGGGAATCATTGGGATCATAATGATATGTTTGCCCCTCCCCTCTTCCCCCGTCCTCGCTCCCCGTCCTCCATCAGGATCGACGCCCCTGCATACGAGGGTGCTTTTGCATTTTTAGAATTCAGATGAAAATATCTCGTAAACCCATTTATGATGTAATCTGGGAAAATTTCAATCCCAGAAGTGTATATTACTTTTTTTTTTTTTTTTTTTGGGGGGGGGGGGTTGACCCTCCGTTAATTGAAAGTATCTATAAGACATCTTCTCCCATCCCCCCCCCCCCCCGGAACATTTGCAGTTTTTAAACTGAAGTAACAGACCTGGTGCACACTTTAGATGAAATATTTTAAAATCTGTCAATCTAAAGTGTATTAAGTAGAAAGACTGAACGAGGAGGGTATGGAAGGGGTTAGGCCTTTATCCCCCTCTTACGCGAGGGAGATTTTGTATTTCAGAATTGAAATTCAGCCATCTTTGGGTGAAATATCTAGACAGTTTTCTATCAAAAAAAGTAACAACATTTCCACATCTCGGGAGTTACGAGGAGGAGCAAAATGATAATATGCTCGTCCCCAATACTTTTAAGGGGGAACTATCTCCCTCCCCCTCCATCGACGCCTCTGCATATGAGGGAGCTTTTGCAAATGAAAAGATCTGCTGCACACTCTTTGATAATATATGGGTGAGAATTTTGAACGATGTACAATTGCCAATTTTCGTACCTTGTGACATTCTTTCCCTTAGAACACGCCAGGATGATCTAAGAAACCAGATTTTTTCATGTCATCTCAAAGATTGGTAAATTTCCTTTCAGGAAACATATGTTTGGTTGACTTTTGCCTGATATTTTTCATTTCACAAGGACTTAAAGCGTAAAAATACGGTAAAAACGCTATTTTCACAATAATTTTTGTTTTTCAAACTAATGATGTACATTTTTAATGGTACGTGGCATCTAATATCTGACCATGTTCTGGATCTGGCATATCATGGGTATGTACCACAAAATATAAGAACTTTATGAGCACGTACAAAATTACAGAGAACAATTAAAATATCAAAGTCCTAAACAGACGAACGTCCGTGATGCTTTTATTTCTATCGCTGCTGCAAATTGTACTTTGCTGTCCCAACTGTAACGTATACGAAAATTTGGTGTTCCACCTAATGAACATATCCTGCAAAAATTGTACGTCTGCTGGCTGTACATGAACGTAATATTCTTGTGTGCAAAATTATACTCAGTTTTCGTCACGGACGTGCTTCCGCTATTTTCTAATAAAGATCGTAGCCCATGAAACGTATTGGCGATATTGTTCTGAGTCGTAATCAACTAAGATCTAGCAACACGATGATATGTTTGTTTGAGTTTCTGTCGATCCTTTGTCAAATAGGAACCGAAATTGTATTTTAGACGAACCTCCAAGAAAAAAGAACGTCCGTGATGATTAAACGTTTTTCGAGTGGGACACCATCTTGCTTTGATGGCGAAGGTGCATTTAACTTTGGCTCTCTTGCCGAGAGCTGCATGCCATTTTTGGAGCGGACTGAGGCTCGTCCGCAGTTTTTGGACCATGCAATTCACCAAAAACCAAGCAAATAATTGATATTTTCTCTGAAAATTCACCTCCTGATCCCCCTCTGAGCAATACATATGTTGTAAGGATGTCAAATTCTTATAATTTGCATTGACAATACCTTTTCAAATTTTTGAAAGAGTTAGGAAGGCTAGGTACTCTCTGCCGATTAGTTATCCGTCCTGGAACATGACCCTAGTAGTAGAACGAACGTCCGTGATAATTCCAGAGAACGTCCGTGACGTATGCAATCCCTCCGATAGGGATAACTTGTCCCGAAAGTGTCCTGTATTCTTTAAAACTTTTGGCTCGAATAGCGACAAATAAAGTTTTACAAAGTAAACAATGAGTTTAGAACAGTACTTTCAGAATTTTTAAGGCCTTATGTGATCATGATGAACAAACAATAGAAAATTTACTCACAATTTTACGCTTGATTTCCCTCTAATTATACAAAAACAGCTAAACACTTAAAACAAAGTTATGGGAAATGGAATTTTGCGTAATCTGTAATTTCTGTGCGTTTAAATTTTTTTCTAATGAGGTTCTGGAGACAATTTGTACTGTTACAGGTTCTGAAAGTTTCGCTCACGGACGTTCTGTCCGAGAAAGGAAATTTCTGACAATTACAAATATATCACTGCACATAAGATTAAAGTTAATTGAAAATATTACCAAATCACCGAGCCGCTCATACCCGAAAGTGAATAGCGTTCAGCACTCAATTTACCTGTAATAACAAACGAAAAACGTTTTTTCACGGATGTTCGTTGGTTGAATAGTCAATGGATTACATAGTAGGAGAAAGAGGATCAGTGCCACTTTTTAGTGACAGTTGCTCTAAGTATTTATCTTTTGAGTTTGGTAGCTGCGTCTCAAACAGAACACATCCAGTTTTGGTCTCCATAACGGACGTTCGCTGTAATTGTCATGATATTAAATGCCTTAATTCATTCTATTCTTCTCTTCATGACCGATTTTTCTTTCATTCCCTCAATAGCCTGAACATGCTGCGACCAAACAGAAAACAAAAAACAAAACAAAACAAACCAAAACAAATCCGAAAAGTGCTACGCAATCACATTCAGGATAATGACGGAAGAAAGTCTGTAATGAGCATGTGTTGAATAAGAAACGAAAAGTTTCAATAGGACGTGGAAGCAGTTGAATGAAAATGACTGAGAAACAAAGAGGGATCGAGCTCCAACACACAGAGAAAAGAATTGCCAGTGCACTCCCGTTATACCAAATTCCTCTGGAGAAGTTTTGTTTGTTTGTTTATGTTTTTTATTCATCGAAATGCGTCACAAGCGAACAAAAATCATGCAGTATACAATTATTGTCTGATAAAAACACACAAATCCTCCGCTTATCATCACATGGTGTTGTTTTATACTCATCAATGAAAAGCAATATTCATTTGTAATTTTTTCCAAGATTTTTTTTCATTTTACACTTAAGAGACAGAGAGATCGTCAGTTTGTTTGTGCTTTTTGCTTACTTTGAAAACACATGTTAAAAAAAAGTAATGATTAAGAATAGTTTAAGGTTGCACTTTGATACGTTCGCTCTTCCAAAGATTCGTTACTCCGATGTCCACAGGTTTGTTATTCCAAAATGAAAAAAAAAATGTAGTTAATTCAGGTGGTTTGTTATTAGAAGTGTTCTTCGAAAAATAGATGTTAAGGATCATTATTTTAGGTCCGTTCTTCTAAAAGTGGAATGGGCCTGATATTCGTTTAGGTGAAAACGGTTATTATGAGGTTTTGAAATTGGAGGATTTTAGTTTGTTAACTTGTTTCTCCACATTTGGATAAGCGAACATAAGTTTTCATGTTCCAATTAATAAGCCTTTCGGATAACCTTCGGAGATTCCTATCATTTACCGAATAAAAAAGCTTCATGATTATACGAACTCTATCAATTTTCGTATTGACAAACTGTATGAATAACGAGCCTCCGAAATGACGCGCTACAAAAGGTTTGTTATAACAAACCATATTGTATAATATCGAAGTCACGAACATCCATCCAAGATATATCGACTTATTGTGTCTTATTATGACGAAACTTCGCAGTATCGAACGTATTATCATTTCTGACTAATATAATAACACAAATTTTTCTCGGTAACAGTGTGTAACACAAGGAGCAAACACAGAGGGATTTCTTCCTGACGTATTTCGTATGCCCTCCCCAGCTAAACTTCGTATTTCTATAACGGAGCACATTTCTGTTGTCTTTCTATATTAATTCTTTTTCATAATTTTAGCTGTGACCATGTTCGTTATATAAAAAGCAACTTTTGCATTGTAGACTTTATTGAAGTTTAGGACCTGAATATTTACTTCATGATAGCGAAATTTTGATAAATATAATTATATTAGTTCTCAAGGATGGACTACGTCACTGAGATTACACGTACGTTTGTACGTTCATTTACGAGAGATGGAAAAATTGTTTTCTTTGATTCCTCAGTATGAGAAGATAAACAAGCTTATATAATTGAGAAATTCAGGATTTTGCAGAGGAGTTTGTTCTCGACATGAAATTGCTGTTTGTTGTGAGTAGAATGCGTTTCCAACTCAAGAGAGCTGCATTGTTCAATATCTTGTTTGTTCCGAACGTCCGTGAGCTACATGCGAACCTCCGTGATGAAAACTATGCTACGTTTGTTGGGTTATAGAGACTGCCCAGATGAGATACATCTTAAAAAGGTATATTATTATTTGGGAGTGAGGATTAAAGTATAGGTTAGTGAAATAAGAGGTGAAAATATTGAGTTTCTGTAAAATGCGCGTAAAGTGAGAAAGTGTTTAGCGGAAGAGCAATATTTTCACAGAAATGACGAATTTAGTTAAATCATCAGTTGTCTACCATTACGTACAGGTTAAGTGTACAAGCTAATATTCTGCAATCACGTACACATGTCCCTTAAGATATTTCGTTAGGATTTTGAACTGAATCAGATCTTTGCAAACTATGTTAAATGGTATTCAATGTATGTGCAGTACTATTCCTTACGGACGTTCGCTGCTCTGGACATGGTAAACTTCAGCGGTGAATAAAAACTTGTTCCTCTGGGAAAATCCTAGTATAATTTGGGTTCATATTAAAGCTTGAGTTATACTCTTTCAGGTAAGATGAATGATTTGGAGAATTTCCTACTTTTTAGATTTTGCCTTGTTTTGGCTCAATTGTACATCGTTCAAAATTCTGACCCATATATATATACGGAAATACGTCAATCTCAAAAGTGTACAAAGTCTATCGAAAGGGACCCAGTAGCGGAGGTTTTACATATTTATGATTGCGATTCAACGATCCTGCGCATAGTTCTGGCGGTAGTTGGACAATTTTCCATAAAGAAAGTTCGAGATTTGTCCTCATCTCGGAAATTGCTTGGTGGACAAATGATTTGTCTGCCCCCAACATTTCCATAGGGGCGGTGCAAATGCCCCTTTGCCCCCCCCCCCCCCCCCCCCCCCGACGATAGATTCGATGCCCATGATCATCCCAGGGTATGCCCATAGATGTGTCATCATCGTTTCAGGAATGATTTAGGAAATGGAGGGGGGTTCAGTTATGGCGGCATAGTTTTTGTTAGTGTTTGTTTGTTTTCGTACATAATTTGGAGATGGTCCTGAGGTGCTCGCGTCATAGCATGTTTACATGTAAGCCTATGCTATTTTGACCTGTCAACGTCTGGACCATACCCTTATGTCGATATTACTTTCTTCGCGAGCGAGCGCTCGAGATAATTATGTATACAATATCCTCCAAGATACACTTGTAGAATACTGTTCAGCTCTGTTACCTGTCTGAAGACGGGCGTACGAAAGTCATGCAATATGCCAAAATTGATACAATCACATTTCTGCTTCCTCCATTTTTTTCTCAAATAGGGTTGGGGAATGATTGTACACGCCATCCTCCCATCCTCCATTTCAGGGGGGGGGGGGGGGATATATCCCCCTCCCCCCACCGATTTACGCCCATGTAAGCGATTTGCCCGAATGATAAGTCGTATTTTCCAACAAGCTCAATGCATTTTAGTGCTAGAGATTGGAGAGTACGTTTTTGTGATTTTCAACAATCGATGATAAAAAAAGGAAATAATGGAGATGCAATATTATGCTGATGTTTCATTCCATAAAAATCATATTATAAATATTAATGATTTGCATCGTTTGCACTTGGGACAATAAATGATTATGTACAAACCCACTGCATTTCTCTCCTCAATTTAGTATTTGATTCCATATTCATTAAAAAACGAAACTGTCAATTTATATTCTACCTGACAATCCAATAAATTTCACTTGCCTTTTACCAGGATTTTTTTTTTTTCCAAATCTGTATCCTCTTTTTTTTTTCTGGTCCGAAATTTCGAAATTCTGTTGATTCCATTTAAGTAAAAAACAAAGTAAATTAAATTCTTATATTGAATGTTATACTCTTGTCAACCTTAATTTCATTTTTTTTTTACAGCTGTTTATCGTCCTCTACATATCCTATCTCCATCTTGCTATACTTCGGTGATTTATTATTATAATATATATCATAGTGCCTCGTATGCCCTGCATGGTTTTGACCCATCATCTTCTCTTCTTTCTCCCTTTTCTCTATCTATAATGTATTGTAGATAGTCACTTCTTGTCAGACATTTTACACTTCATTTCACAAGAGAGTTGTAACGTGTTTGTCTTGTTCATGCTTCAGACGTCTGTACTTCTTTTCTGTCTTATTTGTTCCCCAATAAACTTGCCTAATTGTAAGTTTTGTAATTAGATTTTTTTATTGTTTTTTTAATGAGGGGACTGCAAAGTATAAGCCACGCTTTTTGGCAATCCCCTCCATTTCCATTCCAACAACTTTCTTTTGGTATTTCCCATAAAACTTTTCAACATTGTATGTCAGTTCACAGTTTGCTTCAGTACATTGTTGGGTTTCTATGTGTATTCGTATGTTATGTTTGATGGAAATGAAAGAAATGAAACGAAATTAACTGTCAACTGTAAAAATGTAACTGCAGTAACGATGTTTGTCATATCTTCTTATGGCAGGGTATGATCAAAGGGGCCGTGGGAAGAGCGGCTCTATGGTTATAGTCTGCCAGAGTGTGCCGCATGTCCCATCTGTCCTCCTGTCATTTCATTACACGTTGTGGAGGCTAGGAAATAACTCACCTGAGCGGATGGGGCAGTTCAGTCTGATCTGCGAAAGGTTACATCATCCTTTGCTCCAACAAAGTGACGTCATACATCTCTCCGTCTCGTGCACATTTAACAACTCTCACACTGGGGTAAGCGCGTCGTGTTAATTCATTCAAAATTCACTCCATTTACTTCGCTTCGAGTTTATTTGATTTACTTCTGTTATGTTCACGTCAAATCCATCTCAAAATTGATCAAATTCTATTCTATTTCACGCTATTTCATTCAGTTCAAAAGTTATGTTATTTTACGACTCTCAATAGATCGCATTCGAGGCCACTGGGGCACTTGGGCTCACCATAGGAAATGTAACCATGACGATTCTACGAAATACAACCTTTGAAAGTGCATGTAAGTGTAACAAAATATGTTAGTATTCTGCTCATTCCAATCCCGTCAACTATTGCTTCAAATGGTATTCCTGTTACGATCATAATAATACGATGCACCAAATCAACTAGAAATGCCAGGGAAGTATAACCCACAATAATTTAACGAATCAATACAAATCACAAACCGTAATTCATCAATTTATGATGGAAAACCGATACCAGACAGTTTTCTAAAGGCCATGAAGGTACGACAAACGTCGCGATTTTGTAGAATACAGGTTTTGTTTGCGTACACATTCCACCTAGTTTGCAGGCACAAACCCTTGTTGGTCGTAAAGGAGTCTGCGCCAAGACTACTGTATGCAACACTTCGGCACTGTCCCATAGGCCAACAGTTGTAGCTTCTCGGGAGAGGCTGCAGTGCGGAGGTGCGTGTATTAGTCTTGGCACATGCTGACTCCTAATACGACCAACAAGGGTTGGTGCCTGCAAACTACATTCCACCCGCCATTGGCATGTGATTGGCTTTTAATGACCATTCACTCGTGTTTGTGTTTTTTCCCTTTATAGCCACCATCCAGTCCTCACAAGCTACGGACAGAACCGATGGACAGTATGCTTCTCCTACCAGCGACGAATTGACCACTTCCGCTGTCATTTCTACCGGCAGTAAGATGTACCTTTCAGTAGCTTTCGACATAGCATTATATCATATCTGTAATTATGTTGTTTAATCATGCAGTTTCTTAGGAAGGAAAGTGGAATAATGAACCCTATATTGCAACTGATTGACAAATTGCCCTGCATCGACGTAAATAAGCACTGAATTGATCAGTGTTTTAGTAGTAGCCATGATAAAACATCATGGGCGTGCATACTCGAGCGGGATTCAGTGCATATTTACGTCGATGCAGGGCAATTTGTCAATCAGTTGCAATGAAAGCATCTCGACGGAAGAATTTCATGAATTTGAATAATGAACCCTATATATTCGAAAAGATGGACTCATCCCATTATCATGGAATGGCCTATACTCTTTACCTACGAGCATCGCAAAGTCAACATCCAAGGCAAATGGAACACCTATACCAGACATCTTTCTAAAGGCCATGGAGGTACGACAAACGTCTCAATTTTGTAGAATAAAGGTTTTATGTGCGTATATAAACCACCCGCCATTGGCTTATAATGACCATTCACTCCGTGTTTGTGTTTCCCCCCTTTACAGCCACCATCCAGTCCTCACAAGCTACGGACAGAACCGAGGGACAGTATGCTTCTCCTACCAGCGATGAATTGACCACTTCCAATGTCATTTCTACCGGCAGTAAGATGTACCTTTCAGTAGATTTCTACAGATATAGCATTATTTACATATTTGTCATAATTATGTTGTTTAATCATGCAGTTTTTTAGGAAGGAAAGTGGAATAATGAACCCTGTACGTATTCTTCGAAGAGACGGACTCATCTCATTATCATGTAATCGCTTATACACTTTACCTACGAGCATCGCAAAATTCAACATCCAAGGCAAAAGTCTCAGTTTAACTTTCATACCAATTTCTTACAAAGAGAAATGCAATCATGATGAAGGATCGCCTATATTAGAATGCTACAATTCTGGTTATTTTGTATAAATGATTGACCTTCTTCACTCTTCCAAGTTTGAGTAATTAAGTTGACAAACATGAATGCGTTCATTGATGAATGAATTCTTATTTTGATTTTTTAGTCAGCACCATCTAGCTCGGGCGGGCTTTTCCCGAAAGTCTAGAAAATGTGCACTACACTATTCAACTCATATATTCAACAAAACAACTTAATGCGCATCTTCTTTTTAATTATCTGCATTCACGTAAATACGTATAACAAACTTTGGAAATCCACACTAGGTCAAACACAGACACATAAATACACACCGACATCAAACGTACAAACAAGATGCTTTCAAGTGAGCTATTTCCCATTGTAACGTCGTATTTTGGCCTTGCCTGGATGATTTGTTCAAGCACATAAAGCCATTTCTGGAGCACATATTTATTTTTCTTCGCAGGAAGGCAAGAAACTCTCACAGCCGTGGCAGTCTCAGTGTGTCTGATCATCCTTGCTGTTGTCGCGTGTTTGGTTATTATCATATGCTGGCGAAGGTTAGAAAGACGTAGTGTTCCCATATCATCATCCTTCTGTTCCCCAGTTAATACATGCATCTTTACTGAGCTATTATTATTATTATTATTATTATTATTATTATTATTATTATTATTATTATTATGATTATGATGATGATGATGATTATTATTATTATTGTTATTATCATCATTGCGATTATCATTATTTCAATTTGAATCTCAAGATTACCATTGATGTGAAGTCTGCTATCCACTCTCATAAGACTCTTGGCTATTGTTTTGTGAATAATTATATCACAATCTATTAAAATGGAATCGCAAAGTTTTTGACTACCATGAACTGCATGGGATGTACCACGTATGGTACATGACGTATAAATATCATGTACAAGCTTTGAAATGTTAACTTTTTTTCATACGTGTTTATCAAACATTAATATCTGAGCGTTATTGGGGCCCCTGTCTATATAAGCGCCGTTTCTCCTGATATTCCCACCATAAAGTTCAATTATTTTTTAAAAGATATATAAATATATATTTTTTTTTGCATATGATTATGTGTCATTGTGTGTCTTTTTATGATATACTCCTGAAATAGTGATGAATTAAAGGGGTCGTATAGTTTTGGTTGAGACTTAATTTTAGGTTTCTAAAATTTCTGGGAGAAATAATGAGAAACCTCTTCTGATATTTGATGAAAATTGGTTTTGAAATGACTGAGATATCAAAAAAAAAAAAACCCAGCAATTGTAATTAAGTGTGTGATCCACACTTTATGACGATCGCTTTGTTACTTTTTTTCGATGTTTCAGTTATTCCAAACCTGATTTTCATTAAATAAACTTTGAATTCCTCTTAAGATGGTATGCTCTGTACTATATCATAAATGTTTTCTTGGTATCTCGCAAAAAGTTAAAAGCCCAATTCTCATCTCCACCAATACTGTACCATCCATTTAAACTGAACAGAACTGAAGGTACTCCTAATGAAAAAAGATTGATTTTTCATTCTGCTCTCAGGCGACATAAGCGACACAATGACGCCGTAAAGAAGAATGATGTTTTCAATCGAAGCGCGGAGGGCAACAGTATGCAGCAGCACTTCTGCACAGATCTACAACCATCAAATGATCCTTTGAATGCAAACGTCTATCATGAGCTACAAAAGCAGGACACGCATGCACTTTTCAGGGACGGAGTGTCAAGCGAGTACCACGAGTACAGCAACCCAGAGGAATGGGAGGAGTCTCCCGCAACTGCCGCTACCCGGGATAGTAGCAACAAGGAATTCGTTCCAAATTCCGAACCCAATACAATCACTAAGGCTGCCAGGTCTACTCCTTCTGGTATGACGAAGCAAGCGGCAGATGCCGAGAAACGAGCAACTGATGCTACAGAGATAGATGAACATGGGTATCAGGATCTGAGGCAAGAGGACCACAGCTACGTGACCCTTGAACCCGGCACCATATCGCACCATTATCATCCCACCACGAACAACAAAACCTCTACTACTATCTTTGGTGAAGACAATGAGTACTCGCTTCTGAACCAGGATGCTCCAAATGCTCTTGGAACGCCAACAGAAACAGGGGAATCAAACAACAAGGGCCACAGACAAACTAACAGTTCACTACGAGAAGCTGACTACGATACATGTTCAACTCCAGCACCAAATGCGTCGGCTTACGAAGAGCCTATGGCGAAGACATATCGGCCCCCCGAAGCGCCGGCTCCAGCATCAGTGGATGGGGATGATGATGGATACGAAGAACCTCAGATCAGTTCACTATCCATGACTAACCCTGAGACCTATGACACGCTCCAAAGGCCCACAATATCTAAGGTTGCACAATCTGCAAACAACAAGATCATTGACGATGGTGATGGCGAATTATCTACTGCAGACGGTGATTCTCCAAACGACTACCAAACTTTGGACATGCTCCCTTCTCCGGAGGCCGCTGATGATGACTCACAAGATTATCAGTATCTGCAGCGACCTCTTGGCAAGAAACCTGCTGCTTCTCGTGAGGACTTCGGTAAAGCTGGTGGAACCGAGTACGGGACACTTCTCAAACCAACGGAACGGCTAAGTCAGCAACTTAATGATGAAGATAACGATGGCTATGAGAAGCCTTAATTCTACAATACACATGGATTGCCCCACAGTACCAAAAGCCTCCGACGGTCGCATCGTCCAGTCCTGAATCAGCAGGCCATATGTGCTGACTACGAGAGGCCTAATCTTGCCGTTAATTCTCTCAATGACTCTCAAACTCTGGATTTACCCGAGTCCAGTCCAGACGCTGACAATGACAAATGATAGTAAAGCCATTTCTTTCTTTTTTACACTCAAGGGAAAACTCTTACTTTTTTAGTAAAACCCCTTAAACAGAAATAATGATAATAGTACTGAAAATAGTTCTTTGGTCTTGTATTTACCCACACTGAAAACTTAAACTAGTCTGTTTGTCTGCTGAAGTAGCATAAATGCTAGTCCAGGATGACGGACTAGTTTTTACAGCAGAAATACGCAAATATAAAGCTAGTCTGTCCTGCTGGATTAGCTTAAAACTAGTCCGTCTCGACTGGACTAGTTTTCACGAGAGAAACATGAACTATATTACAGAGCCTGTAAAAGTCTATTCTCCCAGAAACTCTTTGTCATACAGATACACGACAGATATGGGGGGGGGGGGGAGACTGCAGTGCGACAAGTTACATCACTTTGTCTATGAGTCGTGATGAGAATCTCAAAGTAAGAAATAAACGTTGTTTAAAAAAAAAACATTAATATCATTTCCATATACCTAAACTACGGACAAATTGATGTTTACCCTCATGCACACGCCCATCCCACTAGCAGATCAACTAATATCAGGGATGTATTCTGCAGCTTGCGGTATGAGACGAGATTGCAGTTGATCTTCTTCTGTAGAATTCGATGCGACTGAAGAAAGATTTGTTGGTGGTGAACGAATCATCAACTCCAACTCCACTCCGTGTGTGTGTGTGTTTGCGTGTATGTTTTATGCTAATAAAAAGTCTTGGAAAAAGTATATTGATTAACCAACAGACGCGAATAATTATAAAACACAGTTAAAATTGATGAATCAGTAATCGATACTTAATTAAGCATGTCATTTAGATAGCTAGAATAAATACTTGCATTGCCACTATGAATTACAGTTGCTCTTATCAATACAGGTAACTGAAGATTCAAGAACATTACGTATCAGCTTACGTGTAAATCTATTTTGCGTATACTAATGTTCGAAGTGTACATAGGCCACATTGTCATGTACATCGCAGTATAAAGATGAAATTCCATATAAAGTTGGTAAAGAACGCAACTTGAACAGAAAAGCATGTAAACACTAATTCTCGTCTGTGATTCACTTTTACTTCTCACCTCTCTGCTTAACAGAGTAGTCGTTTTCTTTGTATTTGAAATTCACGCGTTTCTTTTCTTTGATTAAAAAGAGATGAAATAAATTCATTGAAGGAGAGAGAACCTTAAATATATTTGGGGATTAAAAGAACACATTAGTGAACATATTTTTCGTTTTCTGGCATAATGAATGATACATTGCTTACCTCCTTCAGGAAACAGAGTGAATTATAGTTTCCTTATTATACATGTATGTGAGTATGTAACAATAGGAGGGAATGTGGACTTTTCATTTGAACAAAGAAGAAATGTTCTCACATTGTATTCTTAACGCTACTCAGAATGTGTTACAGGCCCCGCAATATCTTATATTTAACTCTTCTTGGCAATCCGTTAAAATCAGATTAAGATTCCGTCTTATCTTACTTCAACCAAGGGAAAATAAAATTTGATATGCTGTACATTATAAGTTGCATTGTAAGGTGCATGACCACATGTAGTGTGTAGCTGAATGTCAAAACAACATTTCATTGCTTTGTATGCAATTCACGAGAATAAACGAACTTGGTGTCGGAATGACTTCCAACAGCAATGGATTGTGTGTATTATCAACTCAGCAGTGGTGGCTATCTTGTATATCTAATACAATCGCACACGCAAAAACAAACAAGCGCGCAAACCCACAGCCAAGCATGCGAACGTGCATTACACTAACAGAAAGTCGCATGACCTATATTTTCGTTAAGCAGTGTTAAGACTCAAAACAAATGAAAGTGGAAAACCTAGTAATTTTTTTAAAGTAAACTGTGAGGATTAATCCTCTTCAACATAAGGTTTAGGATCATGAAGCGAAGAGCAAACTCACTCTTGTGCATTTTTTTTTGTACTCAAACATTGTTACCTGCTTGATGAAGGCTTTATCACATTTACGAATTCAGAGCACGAGACTCAGACCCTTTAAACCATTTTCACTTTCAACTCTATTAACTTTTGCGAGGATGATGTTATTGGGTTGGAAGCTGTCGGTCATGAATAGATGTTCATAATGATGAGCAAATTTTCAGTTTTAGTTTGATAATCTCTTTAAAGTGGTTGCCACGGAGCTTTATATCCCGTTCATTTTCCCATTCATTGCAGCGGAGAGCACGGTTGTGTGAAATCACTCACTTGACCAGACACTTAACTCTAGAGACTCTTTTCTCAGAAAAAAAAGGAAAAATTTTCAAGTTTTCTAGAATAAAGGAGTACACTCTCTTTTCATTTTTTAGAAGGCTTTGAAAAGTCGATTAAACTTTGTATGTATTGAATTACGTTATTGTAATTTTAAGCTAAGAATCCGTCCTTAACTAAAAAATTAATGTCTGGTGACTTCCTGGTGATATTTTCTTGGTGAAGACTAGTGTCTCGTATATATCTAATACATGTATAGTAATTCAATTCGTTTCATTTCCTCGACATGTAATAAAAACCACCTACAATGTACGTTGCAGCATAAAGGCACATAAAAATGTACAAAGCATAGCCTTTATATCTGAAGAAATGGACGAATCAACTTAGGCTTAAACCAACCTTTAAGGTTAATTCCCAAGAAAAACATTCAGTTTAACACGGACATAACAAAATAAACATCACAGAAACTTAAACAGAAGAAAACGGAAAAAGCAAAAGACAAATAAAGCTAACATAATGTGACAGTGCTTGAACTTAATAATAATAATGAAAATAATGACGACAATAACAATGATAGTCATAATAAGGAGAAGAATAATAATTTCATAAAAAAATATATGAAGCAGAAAAAAACTGTTGACTAAGGAGATATATTTTATGTCTTTTCTTGATTAAATACAGACAATTAGTACAATTTTTATCATTTGGTAAAGCATTCCATAAGAAGATATGAACCAGCATATCATAGTAGTTCTTCCATGATGATTATATGGAATTTTGGAATCTACAAGTTGTGAAATTACCTAGTGTTCTGTGTACATGGCAAATTTGTGGATATCATGTATATCACTGACTTGACCTTTTTAGATATATTGGCTGTGCATGAGTTAAGGGTTGAGATTTCGAGACAATTCTTATTGCATGTTCTTGATGGACAAAAAACACTTTCCTTATTAGGTTTATACAGCTAGCTTTTACAGCTAGCAGCTGTGATAGCTTAAGTTTACTTTTTATTCTCAGTTTCTATTCAGTTCTTTACGTATTATAACAGCGTAAGCGCAGCTCTTATTAGGATTTTTTTTTTTTTTTTTTTTGGGGGGGGGGGGGTTCTCTTTCTTGCTGGTGTCAAATATGATATGTTTGTTTAGCCGTCAATGATTTATTAATGTGGTCTTCATTAGCCCTGAACGAATAATATCATGTGACAATGTTCTGAGAGATAAACGGATATGATTGAAGTAAATGTGCCCATATTGCTGGAAGCTATGTGGAAGAAAGCTGCAAGCCATGATATGAGAAAATTTCATGTACTTAAAACGTTGTACATAACAAAAGAGTTCTTCACGTACTTTCCTCAGAATAAAGTTACGCCTAACAAAAAGTAATCGATGCCTCTGAAAACTCGAGGCATATATATATTATCTATCATTGTTATTTTAACCATAAGGGGAAATGCCGAATAAATGATACTTTGGGGGAACTGTGAAAAAAAAACTTTATTATATTCATAACAATTTGCCATTATTGCCTTTTTTTGAAAAATTATGCGTTAATTATGGGCTCAATACCACTAAATTCTGTATGTTTATGAGAAAATACAGCTTTTATTTTTTAGAAAAAGAAGCTTACCTACATTCCCCAAATGTCCCGTTTTCTATGCACATCCAATATATACACCCATTTTTCTTTTTCTTTTTCTTTTTTGCATCGCTGACAATCTCCAATAAATTGTAATGATGGGGCAGTCCTCAGCACACACTACGCCATCTGTGTCCTGCTGTGGAGTAGTCCTGAGGCCCCAGATCACAGATAAGGCATTTTAAAAATATTGTCAAAAGGGGAAGAAAAAAAATGCCTTTGGAGCGATATCCGCTTAAGACACCTCGTTTTCAGACGTACATTCGCCCTTGCATAGATATATTGTATTCTTTTTTAGGCTCTCTGTTCAGTTCCCCTATGCGATGTTCCAAGTCTGTGACGTCACGAATTGTTGCAGCCTTCTCAACTGGAGGTGGCAACTGCACATGAATTTAACTAAAACGTTAAAAATCCACGATTTGATAGATGTATCTTAGTCTTAACAAATCTACAAGGAGATACAAAATATACATGTAACATTTTTGCATACAATGCCTACTGTTTGTTTATTTACGTGGTTTTTTTTTTCGAGAATGCAAGCTGTGCCCATTAAAAGTTCCTGATAAGAAAACTTATTCAAATCATTAAATCTTTAAAGGGACTAAAAGCCCTATTCCTGTCACTTTATTATATCTTCTCACAAGGTGGTAAATATTTTTGAAAAAACCCTTATAATATGCAAATTAGCAAAGGCGATAATTAGCCTACTTCATCTCACAAGGCTCTCTGTTTTCTTATCATTATGTTAATCCCCTTAAGTGACTACAAAGCCAAGAAAGGATATCCGCCTCAAATCACTTTTAAGATCTGATAGGAGAGCGATGATAAAAAATTATGTTGAAAGAACAATAGTTTTATGGTATGCAAAAGTCATATCTTTGGTGTCATGACGCATGTGTTTCAGGACTACACATAAAAACTCCCACAACTTCACTATCTCATTTCCGGAAGTAATAAACCTCCCCGGGTATACTTTAGTAAGAATTTCCTTGCAGGATCTGCAGGATGTACTTTCAAAGAGTCAGCGCAAATTATGGGCGGAGTCCATCTGAATTACTTTCATATCACCATGGTAATTGTAGATAAACCGTCACGCCATTACACTTTCTACACGATCCGAAAGTGCCCGAGTCGTTCACAGTTATTTCATTTCCTTTTCGCTCGCTGCTGGCCAGTTTGTGGTTATGACAAGAGCTGTTAAGGAAACATCTTCCTCGCAGGTTTCACATATCCTTGTTTCTCTACAACTGTCGCATACTCTTGGCATAGGACAAATAGAGTTGCAGTTTCCACATTATGCTATATACTATTTACTACCTGTCCTTTTTCCTGATGTTGCGTGATATAAGGTTTACTCATAGTCGGTGAAAGTACAGTGTATACTAGTCGGAGATTACGAGTTGTCATTAGAATCGTTCCTTCTTGTTTTTTTTTTCAATTTGGGATGGATTTGTCTGATCGAGTATGGAGCTTTGTCATCTGTTGTGGTCTTCTACTTACGGATTTAAATACTGTGAGATCTTCCCAGATTTCCGGGGGTAAGACTGCAACAATGTTTTCATACTGTGACTTTCAACCCTGGCTTTCTCTTTACTTTACCAATATATACGGTATTCAACATCATGAGGTAACGTGACATAAATATTGGAGATATCTACAAGGCCTACGCAATGAAATGACCTCAAAATATCATAATGTACACAACTAATGTATTTCGGAACGGTATACATGATTTCATAAGACCGAATATAATATACCGAACGAAAGATCACTTCTAAGTTTCACTGTATGGAGAGATACCTCCTTGCCCAATTTAACTTTGTTTCCAGGAATTTCAAATTTCTGTTTTTTGTTTTTTTTTTTTTTAAGTAGGCCAT
Source organism: Diadema antillarum (assembly GCF_040938485.1). Lineage (NCBI taxonomy): Eukaryota > Metazoa > Echinodermata > Echinoidea > Diadematoida > Diadematidae > Diadema > Diadema antillarum. The sequence continues at coordinate 675,985 of NW_027271575.1, read as the reverse complement.
TATATAGGACCTACTCACTAGCTATTACCTGAAGCTCATGACTTTTTTTCGTTGATTTTAAATGAATGTTCATTGAAGTGGAATTAGATACAGAAGGTGAGTATGGTAGTCTTGCACGAAGTGCTTTGCGAAGTTAAAAATGTATGTAGTGGCCTACATTATTGTTGGCATATAGATACGTACGAATGTGTGTTTACATGTGTCTGAATGTGTTGAAGAGAATTATCTTTTTTATACATTTCAATCACGTTTTACTGATACTTCCAATGAAACAAAATATATTTCATGTGGGTGATACATAACATACATTTCTTTCTTGTCTTTTCTTCCCTGCTACTTTCTCTCTCCCTCCCTCTCTCTCTCTCTTTCTCTCTCTTTCCTTCTTTTCTTCGCGACAAATACTTATTATACTTAACCTGCAACACTTTTGTATTTTTTTTTGTCATCCGAGGTTTATCAATGTCTTTTGAGCAATACGTCCATTGAAATATGTGAACGTGTCTTTATGTGTTTTTTTTTTCTTTCCATATATGCACTGTCTGTTTTCCACCTATGTTAATACAGATATTTGAATCACATGTTGGCATTATGTGAATGGTTACAAGGCAGACTGCTATGTTTCTGTTTGTTTAAAGTATCTCATACCTTCCCTCGCATCCGCTATATAGGTTATTATTATTAGTTATTCGGCTTTCAATCACAAATACATTTTTCGAAATCAGAAAATTGTACATTGGAGTGGTAAGGGGGCACCAGGTTGGGTAGCCCGGGTCTGGAAAGAGCCAACTAAATGACTTAGGCCCTCAGGCCATCCTCCCCAACCCACCTGGTGCACTCAAAACAGTCAGTTTACAATATAAAAAATACAAATTTCATTAACAGGCATACATAAAACAAAAACAAAACAACTGTTTCTTTGCAAGTGTCAATTTGAGATATGTGAACCTACCAATCTTTCTTATTCCATTCAGATATCAGAGGTCATTTTCTAAATAAAAAACTAAGAAAAAAAATGATACATTGCATATAATATGTCAGCTCTTAAATGACTACCGACATCAAAACCTATACTACGTGTAAAAATGCATACAGTTAATGAACAACGTATGAATTTGAAATTTCCATGTAAACTATATTCCCTTACAACATTTCATTTTAACTTCATTATATTTGGACAGATAACAAAACAGAACTGCGAGAGAGAGAGAGAGAGAGAGAGAGAGAGAAAGAGCGAAAGATAGAGAGAAAAATAATAAATTCATAGATAACTAAAACTATCTCTCAACGTGAGTAACACCCCTACCCAACACCCATGGAGACAGCTCAACCAGTAATGATCATCTGCATGTTTTCTATCGGAGAAAAAAAAAAGAGAATACCATGGGAATGTACCGCTCAACATTGAACAAAATGTACACTCTGCTCACTAATACAGCATGTAGTCACGTGTACCATGTATTATCTCAATTCAAGTGCTCATAACCCGAGTAAGGTATTGGAATAAACCTTTCAGATGCTGGAAACGTACATCATATGGGCGTCGAGTAACAACTTTAATAGTAGACACGATGTCGTCACACAATAAGAGACGATGCAAGGCTTGGTTACAATGATTCCTCTTAATACTCTTCACCAGACCTGCTCTTCTTTTTCTCACTTTCTTTCTCCCTTGCATAGTTATCCCTCCATTCTTTTGCGCGTTCTCTCTCTCTCTCTCTCTCTCTCTCTTATTCCTAAATACCAATACGGTCGTATTTTTTGTTTTCAAGAGGATGGTAGGTTACTGTGTCAGTGGGGCTTTATACGGTTTCCAATTTTTTTGATATGATTTTGAGATAATGAGAAATTATTATGTAATATGAAAAAGTGTAAAGTTTTATAGAGGAATCCAACTGATTTCATGCAAATACGCATATAAAAAATTGCAATTTTGTTTATTGCACTACTTTTTGTACAGTTGTTAATCTCATTGATCCTATTTTTCTATCGTGTATATTTTATAACTTGATTATGCTAATATTCATTTTGAGGAATTATTCTTTATTTTTGTATGCTCCAGCATTTTGAAGTAATGAACAATGACCATGTATATACTCTGTAAATGATAGAACTTATGTATCTTAATTGATGATGTTTATGATTTTTTTTTCTTACGCGGCTCCCGCTTTCCCTTTCCCTCTGTCTTTCTTTCCTTCCTCACTTTCTCTCGAGTCCATATCCTGGTTAAATATCATCTGCTCATAATGGATTTTTTTTTCTTTATTTTATCTCTTTTATCCCTATTGTGTATGCGTTATATTTTATTGTAACACCGTGCAATTCAGTCTCTGATTGCAATGCGATTGTAATAAAACCATCATTGAATTGAATTGAATTAAATGGAAAGTAGAACGGGTACATAATAAATCAATACCTGGTAAATGTGTATATGAAAATAACATAACAGCAGTAAAAGCAGTGCTACGAAGGGAGAAACTATCTGTGAGTCTTAGCCGACCCCAGAATCATAATTACTTTCAGAGTGGAAGGTACAAAAGAGCAAAAAACAAACAAAGCGGAAACAACTGTCCACAAAAAGATCTGGCACTTTCAATCGGTATAGAAATGTTCAAGGCGAGCGTACGGAAGCTTATGTTCAGCGCCAAGGCGAGTTGTTTGACTCCACAAGGCGCCTTGTTTCGGGCAAAAATTCGACAAGGCGACTTTTGCACACTAAATAAGGCGCCTTGAATAAGACGAGAAGATGAGAAGGTGACTTTTACAAGGTCGCCAAGGCTCCTTGCTTAAAATGAGAAAGTGAGATGTCAAGGCTACCTAATTGTTTAAGACGAGATTAGGCGTTAGGACGAATTGAACAAACACGCCAACACGCCTTGTTCAAGACGAGAAAGCGTTTCGCCTTAATAATAATGAATAACCTTTATATAGCGCTTAATATTGATTTTTCTAATATCATTTGGATTACCATTTATTCATTCTACCATATTGTCTATTCACCTCTTTGTCTAATATTCAATTTGACCTGCCTGACTGTATAACTTACGAAAGCAAAATAAGAAATATAGATTACTATCTCGTTGCAACGGTTATTAATATTGCTCTTTACTTGCCATACGCAGTAGGTGATTGTGCTGCAGCCGAATGTGATGATCACCAAAATCCTTCCAAAGGTCAAGATAGGGAAAGTGAGTATGAAGGTCTTGCACGAAGTGCTTAGCTAACTCGGTACATATTAATAGTAATAGATATCCATGCATCTATCTTTACGAATGTGTGCTTACAAGTGTCTGCATGTGTTCAAAAGCATAATCTATAAAACATGTATTTCCATCAAGTCCCAAGTGACAGGAAAAAATACGATTATATTTGGGTTATAACTGAAATGTACAAATCAATGATAACAACAAAAACAACAATAATAAATAACAAAATCTCACACTCAACAACTTTTCCAAGTCTGAAAAAAAATTCTACTACACTAGACTACAAGTTAACTGCATATATTTCTTCGAACATGTGTTTACATATGTGCCTGCACGCGTTCGAGAGAACAGCCCACTATATTTCTTTGAAGTCTACAGCACTAGCACTTATGGAGAATAAAATAAACAGTCAGTTACGAATGAAATGCACAAATCAAAAACTTGCTCACAACTTTTCCGGGTCTGAAAAAAAAATCTCCTGGACTACTTCCTCGTGGTGAATGGACTTCTAGGTCGTATAATAGTCTCTAAGGCAAGCTGCAAAAAAAAAAAAATATATATATATATATATGTATATATATATATATATATATATATATATATATATATATATATAATACTAGAAGAAATATCAACAGTGTGACTCTTGCACATATTGATGGTCGTTGTCTTCATAGTATAAGATTGAATTTCACCTATCAATTACCAGAATCCACATTGCCGTGTTCTGGTGCTGTATCTATTTTAAACTGTAATCATTCCTACTTTACGTTGCAAATTGAAGAGAAAGAAAATCTCATCCTTGTGAACCTTTACCTTTCATAAACAATATTATTTCACTCTGTTGCACAGTTTTCTAAAAACCTCTTTATTGCTGAGTTTGCAATTGATCTTTGATTTCGAAACACATTTCAGAAGACTAAGTTGTTGTTTGTGTTTCTTTTTTGTGCCCGTATTTAATTGACCTGACCCTGTAAGCATTCTCTCAATCAAAATATGAAGTTAAGTTGCCATTTTCATGACAACGAATTGATCATTTGAGCTGCAAATATTTCCAAGCCTTTATAATCTCACATGCTGACCGGTAATTGTTCTGGGATCTGAGACTATCCACAGCTGAAGTTCTCTTATATTTGATTAAGAGAAACTGTAGTCTTGAATTATCACAAACATATAATCTTACGTTTATCCGGAGTTGATATTCATATATTCTTACATTCTTCCTGAAAGTCGTTAGATATCATTCCGCACTTGTTGATCTTGTAAATCTTTAATTTTTTCCTTCCTTATAGTGGACCTACTGAAGAAGTCTTTATCTTCTTTTGAGAAGATCTCAAAATGTTTTTCATGATTGATTTCGATGAATATTATCATAACGGGTCATAGATTTAGCAAATATTTTCCCGATATCCATTTAAACAGTGTTCATTTTCAAATACGCTGAATTGACCAAAATGTATGATTACATGCGACATTTTTTTCTTGAAAGTGTCTCCGAGCTTGCAAGATTACTAGAAGAAAAGACAATGTCTATTTTCTCAACCATAATTTGAATCTACACCAGTTTGGCTAAATGAAGTTTGTGTGACGTGCTAAAACCAATCGTACATGTGCCGTATTGTTTTGTTCTGTTGTCAACATTGGATCCGTTGACACTGTGTTGGCCATGGAAAGGAGCTGGTGCTTGCAGGCTGCATTAATATTCGTAATTGGGAAAGAAAAAGAAGACACAATATTTACACTTCTAAGGTTTCCGTTTATAAACGTGGGACAGATCCGACATGTATTGCTTGAATTGAAGATATGTGATGTGAAGTTGCCAACAAAGATATTTGCTCTGTCCGTTTGTGTTCCTCAACGAATTGTCTCGCTGTTCAAGTTCAAGTTCAATTCCTTATTCCGCTTCTCCACCTTCAAATAATCTATGAACGTAAATCCCACCTTTTCAGTGATAGAAATAATTCATATATTTTTTTTTTTTAACAGAGAAAACAATAATCTTCATTGAACTTTCAATAGGGATACATTGTAATGGTTCCTGAGTGAAATAATTACTGTCAACGTGCGCTGCGTGAAAAAAAAAAAATTGACAAAGCTTGTTGAGTGTAGACATCTCTTGGATAAAAAGTTCGATGCAGATATTGTTTGGTTGATTGATCAATTGATTGAATGTCTATTTCCACTTTAGTCGAGATGGAGGCTATATCAGCACTAAAAACGACATTCATCAGTTTCATCGAACAATGCAAACAAATAAACAAAGTAGAAGGGACTTATATTGCAAACCCTGGGATGCGAATATCTTATTTGCTTTCTTCTTTATTTATTTGTTTTTTTTTTTGCCTGCATTTAATACACAGCTTGGTTGAATTCCTTGGTGGAGGCCCGATTTTTTTTTCTTAATAGTAAAAATCATGTGTTCAAAATAATTTAGTTGGAGTTTCCTGTTTCTTTTATATCTATACTGCATTCTATTTGTAAATACGTATATATTTCAATAATTGAACATTTTTTTTTACTTAATATCTACAAGAAATCAAACAGACAGAAGTCTCCTAGTGCAGTACACGAGAGTTAACAACTGCCCTATATAGTCTAGTAGGAGAAAGGGGTTCCCATGCACCCTTTACATATATTTTTTAATCTACTTCATCTAGACCAGTTTCGTGCGGAGATTTCAAAAATGCATTGTTAACAGGTCAAAGCGTGTCCCATAGTGGTCAAAAATCCGTTTCCATGGCAACGCATAGTGAAAATGTCAGTATCTCATAAAAATGTATGTAACCTTTGATAACATTGTTCAATTGTCATGGCTTTGGTCTCAAATTAAACTTAAATTATCTATACGATGATACCAATTATGTAGGGGGTTATACCAATCTTCATACTAATTTTGAGGCCAGAATACAATTTTTTCCATTTTTGTTTAGTAAAAATGTAATTTTACCATAAAACTTATCTATCACTAAATCATACCAAAACAAATTCAATTTGTTTGAATATTCTTCAACATTATACTAAATATGTATGCAATACAACGTGAAAATTTCATAGATATTGCTCAAATAATAAGAAAGTTACGGCTATCCAAAGTTGACATTCACGCATGTCAAGAATTTGCAGTTGGGAGTGTGATGTACGCCCTCTATTTTTGAATAATCTCATTTAAACATTCCATTCATCATAATTTGGTTCCAAATGCACGAGAATGAAGTTGGATGTGATAAAGTGGGTCATCTAGACCAGTTTGGTGTGTAGAATTTAAAAAATGCATTAACAGGCCAAAGAGTTTCCCATGGTGGTAAAAAAAATCTGTTACCATGGCAACGCATGATGGAAATGTCAGAATCACCTTAAAATGTATGTAATATTTGATACAAAAATTGTTCACTTATCATGATTTAAATGTCAAATTTAAATAAACAGTATTCAATTCTCTGAATGATAATACCAATCATCACACGGAATTTATACTAATCTTCATATCAATTTTGAGGTCAGGGTAGTAGTTTTTGCAGCGCACTACTGGGGGGGGGGGGCGAGTAGACAAAAAATCATTGGTTCACGTAGGAGTACAGTACAGTACTAGTATACTATTCGGGTATACGGTGCACGTTTTCGATCGAGGGCACGCGAATAGCTTGAATCGAACAATAGGATTTCGTATGGGGCCCTGTTTAAAATTTATTATGTACTACACTGTAGTAGCTGATTTCAACTGTAAGTCTATAGGCCAGCGGATTGAGGCTGAATTTGGGGGTCAACTGGCAACTATCGTGTAACAAACAAATTTTGTAATTTTTTGAAAGTATATGTCTTAACAAACTTACCAGTAAAATTTACCCAGAAGTTCTGCTTCGGAACATGCCGAAATGACGTCATCAACATGGCCACCCCACAAACCAGAAAAATGAATGGGAATTTTAGGATACCTCAAGTGTTCATTATACAACTGACATTAATCATGAGATAAGTTTCTAGTGTATGTATTTCTTATTTCCTGCCTTTCTTCAAGCAAAATTGGGCCCATCTGGCAACTTTATGCTAAAAAGAATGTTTTTCTCAAACAAAAAAATGTAACACCTTTTCAACGATAAACACCATTTTAAATTTACATAAGTATGCAAATTCATAGCTATTTAATTGACTGGAGTTGAGACTTAACCTGTTAGAGACCATAGCTACCATGGTTACACTCAAACTTGCCTGTAGCCATTATAACACAGCTGTCAAGAAATCATAATTTTCATTATTAGTGGTGTATTATGTATATTCCATCTCAGTAGCTGGATTTTTTGTTTTTTGTTTTGCATTTGGCACAATCATAAGACAAGCTGACACTTGTTCAAGTCAATTAGGCATTGAACATAGATAAGTCAATTTTTCATAGAATGAGACCCTCCTCCACCTCCACCCCCAGTCCTAATAAAAATGGTTAGTTCATGCCTATTCCTTTCTTGCAGTCCTGTAGGGTGTTTCAACAAACTTTTCATTGGTTTCAGTTTCACTTCACTGGTTTCAGTCTCGCTATCTCACTTTTCTGATTGGTATTTTTCAGTCACGAGGACTTGCTAAGTGAAACTGAAAACACTAAGTTGCACTGATCTCACTGAAATCAATGTTGGTGAAAAGGGTCTTGCATGGACTTCTGTACGATACCAAAGCAAGCTCATTATACTCGACGGACTATAACTACAACATATACTGTACTTCTGAAAGAAATGAAGCACTGTTAACAGAAACTGGATACACATTTTGTCATAGATCACATTAGTCCAGTCAAAATAGGGTTTTACCCAACACTAATTGCAACAGTAGGAATTCCACTGCAGTGCTCCTAAATACCATACTAAAAGTCCCAAGAAATCCAGTGAGGCAAAGTGGCTGAATTTCCATAATATGCAAATTAGCTCCCATTATGATAATAATACAGTGTTTCCATGAAAACTAGTCTTCTAAAACAAACTTTACAGCATAAGTAAACTAGCATGAATAATATTATAAGATTAGAGTTTGTTATCAGACAGATAATGATAGCTTATCCATTAATATTACGTAGAATCAAAGTACGAAATTAAACAAGTGTCAACATCTATAATTTGTCTACGGTAATTTTGTAATGAATGAACTCTATTTGGAGGGTGATTTGTTCGAATCTTGATGATTCAGCTCTTGCATCCTTGAGGGTTTTGAGATATTGAAGATGGTACAGTCAAAGGAAACCCTGTGGGTAGTGCCCAAAGTTACCCCTGTCGATCATAATTATTATCCCCACGACCGTTTGCAAAACATGCATCAACCAACACGATTTCCGTTGATCTAAGCGTACAAGATTTTATTCTAAAGTCGTTTGGCTGTCTAGCAAAGACTTTTTTATTTCCATGAAATACAATTGGCATTGACAGCGGAGACATTTTTCTACAATGTGTACATCTTTAAAAAGTGGTGCACAGTCAAAGCGGCTCGCATGCAGGGAGGTACCCGAATTTATCCCTATACCCTCACGGCCCGGTACAAAACATAATTATACACACGTGAATACAGCTGTTTGAAGCGAAAAAAAACTCATTTCCATTAAAATTCAGTGGAAGTTCTAGAAGAATTGTTGTTCTACAATATCTACAAGGTGAAAATGGTTCACATACGAAGACAACCACGTGGAGGGTGCCCAAAATTACCCCACCCAAAGACAGTCTAAGACATGCAATAATCATGTACCAACGCAAATACATGATTATGTTCTATTGTTACATGCCTTTAAACAGTCCTTCTGGTCCTCTAGCAAAGAAACTTTTATTTAATGAAATTCAGTGGAGTCAACAGACGATATATTGCTCTGCAATTTTTACTTACACTGACATAGCTAAAGTGGTTATCATTCGAAGGGAGCCTACTATATATGGGAAGTGCCCACATTAATTGCCTCTATACATGACCTTTGTAACGCAAATATCAACGCAATTACAGTCGTTCCAAAAGTGCATGTCTCAAAAAAAGTCGTTCCTTGAGTTTTAGGACTATCACTTGAGTTTTGTGATTATGTATAATTATCGTATGTTGCCATAATCATTGTACATTCTTCTCATTCGACATAATTTTACGCACCTCATTTTCTGTTACAAAGAAAGTGATGTCTACCTGTTCTTGTCGAAAAATGAAATAAAAATTGAATTGAATTCTATTGAATTGGATTCCTGCCATATCAAGACATTTTTTTTTTCTATAAAAATTGCCGGGGTAGAGATAAAATAACAACATTGATCCATAATATCTATACAGTCCAAAGGGTTCACTTGCAGAGACCACCTTGTTGGAGGTGCTCAAAGTAACCCCATGCATCCTAAAGGTAATGAAAAACATGCAGTATACAACCGCGAAAAATGTTCCATGGTTACATCAAAGATACGCGGGAAACGCATATTAAATTATTGTAATAATATTTTAATTTTGAGTGGATTTTCAGCGTTAATAAGGATTGATTCATACACATCGTCTTCTCCTTTGCAGTCGCACAAGACACAGACGAAAGCGAGGAATACGATGATCCTCCGACGGACGATGAATTGGACATACTAACTCTCTCTTCTGGCGGCAGTAAGAAGTGTTTCAGTATTTCCCGACAAATAATAATGACGATATTGATAATTTATGTGTATATGAGACCGTGCATACAAAAAAAAAAAAAAAATACGACAAAAAATCGCAAACCCCGATTTTGGGAGGTCTTAAAATAATAACTTGACAACCTATAGACAATCTTGAGGTTATCATATTAGAACAATTCTTCTTCTTCAAAATTCTTAAGCTTGGGATTATAAAACGAAGGTGCATTTGTGTTCTCACAGTTTTTCTAGAACACATTTTGAGGGGATAGTGTGATTAGGTACGAGATGTGTCACAAAAGTTCCAGGACTTGTGTCATAAATTTATTTCAAACCTAAACTTCAAACTAACAGGTTTTTACCTTAAAAGTAATTTACCTGGAGTATGTAGCTGTAATCTTAGCTCTCTGCAGCTAGAAGATTTTTCTTTCTACATAATTTTATACACATCCTTTGTTTCAGGTCGTTCAACAATGAACACAGAGCAAAGAACAACTTGAAGTTTCTGGTACGATTGGGGAAAACTCCGTCAGAAGTGCTGAGATTGCTGCAGCAATCCTCCACATCCTCTCGTCCTCCTGTAAATCTGTTGCACCATCCAACAAACATGTTTGTTGGATGGTGCAGCAATCTCAGCGCCTCTGAAAGTTTTCCCAACCGTACCAGAAACTTCAAGTTTGTTCGTTGCTCTGTGCTCATTGCTGTGTATATATAAATGATGCAAAAAAAAAAAACCCTGATGACTGCAGAGAGGTAAGATCAAAGTTACATATTCCAGATATATTACTTTGAATGTGAAACCTCTTAGTTTAAAGATTGGGTTTGAAATACATCTTTTATGGCACCAGTCCTGGAACTTTTCTGACACACCTCGTATGTCTTAGAGGCATCTCTTCATTTCTTACAATTCTTTACTTTCCTTCACTTTCAACTGTAATAACTTTTGTAAGGATGATGCTACTGATTTTATAGTTGGTATTATATATAAGTAGTCATGGATAGATTCGTTTATAAAATTCCCCCAAAACTATCACCTATTCCACATTTCCCCTTAAATTTGAAAATAGCATTATCTTAATATATATATATATATATATATATATATATATATATACTGTATATGTATATATATGTATATAGATAAATAGATGATAGTGTGTATGATATGTGATATCTTGACATCTATCCGTCTCGTGAGACAATGGCATAAACCCTGAATAAAACACCAATTTATTTCTGGCTGGACCATTTCCTGCTATGACCATGATGACTATGAATAGACCAACTCTTGAAGGGCAGCATCTGCTACCCTTGCTGCAAGTGAAGGAGGTCGGCTGTGGAGATGTTGTGGGCATAGCAGCTGTCCTCTTTTTTCGAGCTTTCCTGGATTCCAGTGTCTCCTCATTTCTCAGCGTTTCCTCATGCATGTTGCCATCACGTAAGACAAGTCTCCACATTGTGCGATCTGCAGCAGCGGTGGTTTCCCACCTCTCCACTTTCAAACCAGTTGATTTCATATCGCGCTTGCAGACGTCCTTGTGCCTAAAGTTAGGTCGACCAATAGCTCTGTAAACAGTGGCAAACTCATAGGATGCCCTTTGGGATACGACCATCAACCGTTCTGCACACGTGTCCTAGCTACCGTTATCGCCTTTGACTCAGTAGGGCAAACATGCTTGACATCTTAGGATGTTTTAGGACATCAGTGATTGGGACGTTACACTTTCAAATTATGTGTATTATACGTCTAAAGTAACGAAGGTGGAAGCTATTCAAACGTCTTTCCTGGGTCGCATACAGCTGTGTGCTAAGGATGCAAGCTTGATAAACACAGACTTTGGTGCTTATTGTAAGCTTCCTGTTCTTTCATACTCTCTTGGACCCGGTTCAGTGTGTGAAAAGGCCGCGCTGGGCTCAGCCCGGCCTTCCTTTCACTCAATAGGCCAAATACGGTACCAAAAACGGCCGCGCATTTGGCCAGGCTCTAGATGTAGACTCGGCCGGGGCTCATCCCGGGCCCGGCCTGGCCTTTTCTCACTGTAAACGTAGACTGGACAAAATGCGGTACCAAATTGCGACCGGCGCGCTCCCAATGATAGTGGTTTGTTTACAAGCAGAGCGCCACTACGACAAAATATTGAAAGGTTTGAATTAAAAGCCCGGGCCGAGCCCTCCACTGTAAACGGACAGAATTGCGGGGCCGAGTACCGCAATTGAGACTAGGCTCAGCTCGGGCTCGGCCCAGCCCTGCACTGTAAACGGGGTATAGGTGAGCATAGCCATGACAGTGTACATGCCTTACCAATACGTTTACCCAGCTCAGCATCTAGAGACATCATGTTAGTAATTGTTTGCGTGATTCCAAGTAAGTGAAGCTGTTGACAACATCCGATTAGTAGTTGTCAATAGTGATGGAGTGTGGAGTGTCAACTCCCTGGCACACGACTTTGGTCTCCTGCAGGCTGATTGTAAGTCCGAACTCCTTGCATCCTTGCATGATTGAGAAAATCTATCCATGGTAGTTTGGAGTGCTTCTTCTGTATGAGCTGTGGATGTTGCATCGTCTTCAAACAACATTTCTCTGATTAGCACATGGCGCACTTATCGATATAAAGGGACAAAATTGTGCTAGTGGGCAATCTAACTGCTTATGGATTTTCCAGTCTGATGTAAGGATTGATTTATCCCCTGTGTCTTCTCCTTACAGCCACCAGCCAGTCCAGGACCTCACAAGCTACGAACGGAACTCAGAAACATTTTGCCTCTCCTACCAGTGAGGGAATGACCACACCTACTACTGTCTCTTCTGGCGGCTGTAAGAAGAGAATATTGATATTAATGTTTATAATGATATATATCTATATATTATACATATTAAATATATCATATTATATATATATATTCATATATATAATAACTAATATATAGTGTACATACAACTTCATAAAACAAACAAAAAGTCGCAAAAGTAACAAAAAGATACGTGAGGACTCAAAACAGGTGAAATGGGTCAACCGTGTCAATCCTGAGTTTTTCATATTTTCTTAAAGAGTTATCCTTTTTCTACATTGCTCTTTAGTTTGGGATCATAACATGAATGGGAAAATGTGTTTTTACTAGTTTGTATACTACCTTTTTTGGGGGAGGGGGGAGGGTAAAATAATCAAGTATGTCTTTAGAGAAGCCCCTTTCCATTTCTTGATATTCTTTGCACACTCTCCACACTCAAGTCTAATAACTTTTGAAAGGATAAGGCTACTGCTTTGAAAGTTGGCACTAATCATGGTCAGAATGTGTTAAGAGAGCATGCTTAATTTCAGCCTAATCTAATAATCTCTTCATTGCTGTTGCTCCAGCTACTTACATCCTGCGTTTTATTCCTTTCATCGCACAGCTAGCAGGGCTTGGTAAAGATTAACCACTTGAACAGACCCTGCACTTCAGAACCTCTTTTCTCAGTTCACACTCTTCGAGAGTGTGTGCCTTCTTTCCAGTATTTAGATAGGTTAAGGGAGTCCATTTGAATTTAGTTATACACTATTTTAAAGCTTACAATGTGATCTTTCAAAATTTGCCCTTAACCTTAAATCCATGTCTGGGGACTTTTTTGTTGCTTTTGTGATGCAGGGTCAAAGAGATACAGGCGTAAAAAAAAAAAAAAAAAAATATATATATATATATATATATATATATATATATATATATGTACTGTATAATGGAAAGTAGAGTGAAATTAATAATGCCAGCCAGCTGGTAGGACGGATCAACCCCGTAATCTCAATAACTTCCCTGAACTGTGCCAAACATGAGGTAAATGGATTTTATTGAAGGATCTTATCAAATTTGATAGGGATCGAGGAGAAGTAAACCACGATTTTTACCCATAGGAATTAATGCAATATGTAACCATCATTTCACAATAGATGTAAAAAAAAAGAAGATACCAGACAATTTTCTAGGGCTCTTCATGATACGCAGGAGGACGCATTATCTTCTAATAATGCTTTAGTAAGGTGGATTTACCAGTCTGATATAAGGATTGATTTATCCCCTGTGTCTTCTCCTTACAGCCACCAGCAAGACCTCACAAGCTACGGACGGAACCGAGGAACAGTATGCTTCTCCTACCAGCGAGGGAATGACCACACCTAGTACTGTCTCTCCTGGCGGCTGTAAGAAGAGAATATTAATGTTTATAATGATATTATATATATCTATATAATATACATATTAAATATATAGTATTTTGTATTGCATATAACATACAATGTAATAACATTATACAATAACTAATAATTATATAGTATGAAATAATACGATAGATACTATACAAGTGTATATAGATTATATATATGGGTGAGAATTTTGAACGATGTACAATTGCCAATTTTCGTACCTTATGAAATTCTTTCCCTTAGAACACGCCAGGATGATCTAAGAAACCAGATTTTTTCATGTCATCTCAAAGAATGGTAAATTTCCTTTCAGGAAATATATGGTTTGGTTGACTTTTGCCTGATATTTTTCATTTCACAAGGACTTAAAACGTAAAAATACAGTAAAAACGCTATTTTCACAACAATTTTTGTTTTTCAAACTAATGATGTGCATTTTTAATGGTACGTGGCATCTAATATCTGACCATGTTCTGGATCTGACATATCATGGGTATGTACCACAAAATTATAAGAACTGTATGAGCACGTATATAATTACAGAGAACAATTAAGATATCAAAGTCCTAAACAGACGAACGTCCGTGATGCTTTTATTTCTATCGCTGCTGCAAATTCTACTTTGTTGTCCCAACTGTAACGTATACGAAAATTTGGTGTTCCACCTAATAAACATATCCTGCAAAAATTGTACGTCTGCTGGCTGTACATGGGACGTAATATTCTTTTATGCAAAATTATACTCAGTTTTCGTTACGGACGTGCTTCCGCTATTTTCTAATAAAGATCGTAGCCCATGAAACGTTATTGGCGATATTGTTCTGAGTCGTAATCAACTAAGATCTAGCAACACGATATATGTTTGTTTTGAGTTTCTGTCCATCCTTTGTCAAATAGGAACCGAAATTATATTTTTAGACGAACCTCCAAGAAAAAAGAACGTCCGTGATGATTAAAACGTTTTCGAGTGGGACACCATCTTGCTTCGATGGCGAAGGTGCATTTTACCTTTGGCTCTCTAGCCGAGGAGCTGCATGCCATTTTTGGAGCGGACTGAGGTTCGTCCGCAGTTTTTGGACCATGCAATTCACCAAAAACCAAGCATGTAATTAATATTTTCTCTGAAAATTCACCTCCTTCCTGATCCCCCTCTGAGCAATACATATATTGTAAGGATGTCAAATTTCTTATAATTTGCATTGACAATACCTTTTCAAATTTTTGAAAGAGTTAGGAAGGCTAGGTACTCTCTGCCGATTAGCTATCCGTCCTGGAACATGACCCTAGTAGTAGAACGAACGTCCGTGATAATTCCAGAGAACGTCCGTGACGTATGCTATCCCTCCGATAGGGATAACTTGTCCCGAAAGTGTCCTGTATTCTTTAAAACTTTTGGCTCGAATAGCGACAAATAAAGTTTTACAAAGTAGAAAATGAGTTTAGAGCAGTAGTTTCAGAATTTTTAAGGCGTTATGTGATCATGATGAACAAACAATTAAAAATTTACTCACAATTTTACGCTTGTTTTCCCTCTAATTATACAAAAAACAGCTAAACACTTAAAACAAAGTTATAGGAAAATGGAATTTTGCATAATCGATAATTTCTGTGCGTTTAAATTTCTTTCTAATGAGGTTCTGGCGACAATTTGTACTGTTACAGGTTCTGAAAGTTTCGCTCACGGACGTTCTG
Organism: Diadema antillarum; assembly: GCF_040938485.1. Lineage (NCBI taxonomy): Eukaryota > Metazoa > Echinodermata > Echinoidea > Diadematoida > Diadematidae > Diadema > Diadema antillarum. The sequence goes on along the minus strand of NW_027271575.1, from coordinate 660,313 downwards.
TCCGAGGAGGGAAATTTCTGACAATTACAAATATATCACTGCACATAAGATTAATGTTAGTTGAAAATATTACCAAATCACCGAGCCGCTCATACCCGAAAGTGAATAGCGTTCAGCACTCAATTTACCTGTAATAACAAACGGAAAACGTTGTTTTCACGGATGTTCGTTGGTTGAATAAGTCAGTGGATTACATAGTAGGAGAAAGAGGATCACTGCCACTTTTTAGTGACAGGTGCTCTAAGTGTTTATCTTTTGAGTATGGTAGCTGCCGTCTCAAACAGAACACATTCAGTTTTGGTCTCCATAACGGACGTTCGCTGTAATTGTCATGATATTAAATGCCTTAATTCATTCTTATTTTTCTCTTCATGACGATTTTTCTCTCATTCCCTCAATAGCCTGAACATGCTGCGACCAAACAGAAAAAAAACCCAAAAAACAAACAAACCAAAACAAATCCGAAAAGTGCTACGCAATCACATTCAGGATAATGACGGAAGAAGTCTGTAATGAGCATGTGTTGAATAAGAAACGGAAAAGTTTCAAAAGGACGTGGAAGCAGTTGAATGAAAATGACTGAGAAACAGAGAAGGGATCGAGTTCCAACACACAGAGAAAAGAATTGCCAGTGCACTCCCGTTATACCAAATTCTTCTGGAGAAGTTTTTGTTTGTTTGTTTATGTTTTTTACTCATCGAAATGCCGTCACAAGCGAACAAAAATCATGCAGTATACAATAATTGTCTGATGAAAACACACAAATCCTCCGCTTATCATCACATGATGTTGTTTTATACTCATCAATGAAAAGCAATATTCATTTGTAATTTTTTCCAAGATTAGTTTTTTTTTTCCATTTTACATTTAAGAGACAGAGAGATCGTCAATTTGTTTGTGCATTTGTGCTTACTTTGAAAACACATGTTAAAAAAGTAATGATTAAGAATAGGTTTAAGGTTGCACTTTGATACGTTCGCTCTTCCAAAGATTCGTTACTCCGATGTCCAAAGGTTTGTTATTCCAAAATGAAAAACAAAAATTGTAGTTAATTCAGGAGGTTTGTCATTAGAAATGTTCTTCGAAAAATAGATATTAAGGATCATTGTTTTTAGGTCCGTTCTTCTAAAAGTGGAATGGGCCTAAAATTCGTTTAGGTGAAAACGGTTATTATGAAGTTTTGAAATTGGAGGATTTTAGTTGTTAACTTGTTTCTCCACATTTGAATAAGCGAACATAATTTTTCATGTTCCAATTAATAAGCCTGTCGGTTAACCTTCGGAGATTCCTATCATTTACCGAATAAAAAAGCTTCATAATTATACGAACTCTATCAATTTTTGTATTTACAAACTGTATGAATAATGAGCCTCCGAAATGACGCGCTTGTTATAACAAACCATATTGTATAATATCGAAGTCACAAACATCCATCCAAGTTATATGGACTTATTATGGACTTGTTATGACGAAACTTCGCAGTATCGAACCAATTATCACTTCTGACTAATATAATAACACAAATTCTCCTCGATAACAGAGTGTAACACAAGGAGCAAACATAGAGGGATTTCTTCCTAACGTATTTGTTTGCCCTCCCCAGCTAAACTTCGTATTTCTATAACGGAGCACATTTCTGTTGTTTTTCTATATTGATTCTTTGTCATAATTTTAGCTGTGACCATGTTCGTTATATGAAAAGCAAATTTTACATTGTAGACTTTATAATTATAACAACTTTAGGACCTGAATATTTACTTCATAATAACGACATTTTGATAAATATATTCGTTCTCAAGAATGGACTACGTCACTGAGATTACACATACGTTTGTACGTTCATTTACGAGAGATGGAAAAATTGTTTTCTTTGATTCCCCAGTATGAGAAGATAAACAAGCTTATATAATTGAGAATTGGTAATATCTATTCAGGATTTTGCAGAGGAGTTTGTTCTCGACATGAAATCGCTGTTTGTTGTGAGTACAATGCGTTTCCAACTCAAGAGAGCTGGATTGTTCAATATCTTGTTTGTTCCGAACGTCCGTGAGCTACATGCGAACCTCCGTGATGAAAACTATGCTATGTTTGTTGGGTTATAGAGACTGCCCAGATGAGATACATCTTAAAAAGGTATATTATTATTTGGGAGTGAGGATTAAAGTATGGGATAGTGAAATAAGAGGTGAAAATATTGAGTTTCTGTAAAATGCGCGTAAAGTTAAGAAAGTGTTTAGCGGAAGAGCAATATTTCCACAGAAATGACGAATTTAGTTAAATCATCAGTTGTCTACCATTACGAACAGGTTAAGAGTACAAGCTTAATATTCTGCAATCACGTACACATGTCCCTTGAGATATTTCGTTAGGATTTTGAGCTGAATCAGATCTTTGGAAACTATGTTAAATGGTATTCAAATGTATGTGCAGTACTATTCCTCACGGACGTTCGCTGCTATGGACATGGTAAACTTCAGCGGTGAATAAAAACTTGTTCCTCTGGGAAAATCCTAGTATACTAGTAATTGGGTTCATATTAAAGCTTGAGTTATACTCTTTCAGGTAAGATAAATGATTTGGAGAATTTCCTACTTTTTAAATTTTGCCTTGTTTTGGCTCAATTGTACATCGTTCAAAATTCTGACCCATTGAATAAGTCAATGGATTACATAGTAGGAGAAGGAGGATCAGTGCCACTTTTTAGTGACAGGTGCTCTAAGTGTTTATCTTTTGATTATGGTAGCTGCCGTCTCAAACAGAACACATTCAGTTTTTGGTCTCCATAACGGACGTTCGCTGTAATTGTCAAGATATTAAATGCCTTAATTCATTCTTATTTTTCTCTTCATGACGATTTTTCTCTTATTCCCTCAATAGCCTGAACATGCTGCGACCAAACAGAAAACAAAAACAAAAACAAAACAAATCAAAACAAATCCGAAAAGTGCTACGCAATCACATTCAGGATAATGACGGAAGAAATCTGTAATGAGCATGTGTTGAATAAGAAACGGATAAGTTTCAAAAGGACGTGGAAGCTGTTGAATGAAAATGACTGAGAAACAGAGAAGGGATCGAGCTCCAACACACAGAGAAAAGAATTGCTAGTGCACTCTCGTTATACCAAATTCCTCTGGAGAAGTTTTTGTTTGTTTGTTTATGTTTTTTATTCATCGAAATGCCGTCACAAGCGAACAAAAATCATGCAGTATACAATTATTGTCTGATGAAAGCACACAAATCCTCCGCTTATCATCACATGGTGTTGTTTTATACTCATCAATGAAAAGCAATATTCATTTGTACTTTTTTCCAAGATTTTTTTTTTTCATTTTACATTTAAGAGAGAGAGAGATCGTCAATTTGTTTGTGCTTTTGTGCTTACTTTGAAAACACATGTTAAAAAAAAAGTACTGATTAAGGTTGTACTTTGATACGTTCGCTCTCCCAAAGATTCGTTACTCCGATGTCAAAAGGTTTGTTATTCCAAAATGAACAAAAAAAAATTGTAGTTAATTCAGGAGGTTTGTTATTAGAAATGTTCTTCGAAAAATAGATATTAAGGATCTTTATTTTTAGGCCCGTTCTTCTAAAAGTGGAATGGGCCTGATATTCGTTTAGGTGAAAACGGTTATTAAGAGGTTTTGAAATTGGAGGATTTTAGTTGTTAACTTGTTTCTCCACATTTGGATAAGCGAACATAATTTGTCATTTTCCAATTAATAAGCCTTTCGGTTAACCTTCGGAGATTCCTATCATTTACCGAATAAAAAAGCTTCATAATTATACGAACTCTCGATCAAGTTTCGTATTTACAAACTGTATGAATAACGAGCCTCCGAAATGACGCGCTACAAAAGGTTTGTTATAACAAACCATATTGTATAATATCGAAGTCACAAACATCCATCCAAGTTATATGGACTTATTGTGTCTTGTTATGAGGAAACTTCGCAGTATCGAACCTATTATCATTTCTGACTAATATAATAACACAAATTCTCCTCGGTAACAGTGTGTAACACATGGAGCAAACACAGAGGGATTTCTTCCTAACGTATTCGTTTGCCCTCCCCAGCTTAACTTCGTATTTCTATAACGGAACACATTTCTGTTGTTTTTCTATATTAATTCTTTGTCATAATTTTAGCTGTGACCATGTTCGTTATATAAAAAGCAAATTTTGCATTGTAGACTTTATATAACAAGTATAGGACCTGAATATTTACTTCATGATAACGAAATTTTGATAAATATATTCGTTCTCAAGGATGGACTACGTCATTGAGATTACACGTACGTTTGTACGTTCATTTACGAGAGATGGAAAATTGTTTTCTTTGATTCCTCAGTATGAGAAGATAAACAAGCTTATATAATTGAGAATTGGTAATATCTATTCAGGATTTTGCAGAGGAGTTTGTTCTCGACATGAAATTGCTGTTTGTTGTGAGTAGAATGCGTTTCCAACTCAAGAGAGCTGCATTGTTCAATATCTTGTTTGTTCCGAACGTCCGTGAGCTACATGCGAACCTCCGTGATGAAAACTATGCTATGTTTGTTGGGTTATAGAGACTGCCCAGATGAGATATATCTTAAAAAGGTATATTATTATTTGGGAGTGAGGATTAAAGTATGGGATAGTGAAATAAGAGGTCAAAATATTGAGTTTCTGTAAAATGTCCATAAAGTGGAGAAAGTGTTTAGCGGAAGAGTAATATTTCAACAGAAATGACGAATTTAGTTAAATCATCAGTTGTCTACCATTACGTACAGGTTAAGAGTACAAGCTTTGATATTCTGCAATCACGTACACATGTCCCTTAAGATATTTCGTTAGGATTTTTAACTGAATCAGATCTTTGGAAACTATGTTAAATGGTATTCAAATGTATGTGCAGTACTATTCCTCACGGACGTTCGCTGCTCTGGACATGGTAAACTTCAGCGGTGAATAAAAACTTGTTCCTCTGGGAAAATCCTAGTATAATTGGGTTCATATTAAAGCGGGAGTTATACTCTTTCAGGTAAGATGAATGATTTGGAGAATTTCCTACTTTTTAAATTTCGCCTTGTTTTGGCTCAATTGTACATCGTTCAAAATTCTGACCCATATATATATATAATATGTATACATAATTATATATCATACATTATGTAAATATATACATATATTTATATATATACATAAATAATTATAGAGAGAGAGAAGGAGAAGGGGAAATTGGAGTAGAATAAACCTCTCTAGTCTGCTGGTGTTACCGACCCACTCTTTCATCTCAATTTCTCGCCTGCATCCAATGTGCCTAACGGTAAAGCATTATGGAATATTATTTAGCTTTTGTTAAAATGGTCAGAGACAAACCTTCTTCCCAAGGTGATAAACAAAATCGATTCTACAGTGCGTATAAAAAAGTTAATGCAACATAGAGTGCAGCCCATTTCTTAATTGTCACCTATGGAGACCATTGATATCTAAATGTGTTGACAACTGTCATGCATGACTGAGCATATGAACTAGAAGACAATATTGAAAGATGCAATATTTTTCCAAGTTTAAACGTCATCATGAAGGAACTATAAATGTCTCACTGACATGGATGAACCCTGTCATTGAGTGGTCAAATAAAAGGGGATAATTAGGTACCAACGAAAAGAGGAGGAGTTTCCTTCTCCACGAAATAGTTGGCATTTATGAAAGAGTAGTCCTCTAAAGTTGGATTACTTTTTTGATACTCACTGTACAGTGTCAAACACAAAATAAAGGATATCTAATTTGGGAAGCATTTTGTGAAAGATTCACCTCTTCCACTTCTCAGAGTTAAAATAATTAAGTTGTTAAGCATGAATGCTTTCATTGACTATTTGTTTATATCCCGAAGGTCGTTGTGTACCAAGATAAACTTTAATCTTGCTTCAACGGAGCTACCGATGTTTATACCAAGCGCTGCTCTGCTTTAATATGCATTTTTTACATTCTAGGTGGTGGGCCTGTAGAAAAAAACAATACAACATATTTCGCGAGGTGCATTATTATCCAACTACGCAAGATAGAGATAGTTAAGACTACAAATGATTTCTTTTTATGCATTGTTATTTAAAAAATGGAATGGTTCTTCAACCTTACCTTTAATAACTTAAGTATTGGTTTACGCCACGTGATATAAAAAAAAAATACAACGGATACAGCATAATACTTTTATGTACAATATATATACACACACATCATACAACTGAATACTAAATAATAATGTCACATTAGAGGAATGCACTAAATGCCAATTGCCTTGACTTTATTTAAAAATCCGAATTTTCGGGCGCCTCCCCTACCTCATGGATTCAATTCAATTTAGATATTTAAATTAAAATCAAGACAATATTGCATTCCTCTATATTGCATTCCTGTACTTTGACATCATTATTATCATTAGTTTTCTACTAATACGCTGAGTAGACGCAATTCGTATACAAGTACTATTATTATTTATATTTTGGATCAAAATTTGTCTTCCATTGATTGGTTAAAAGAGCTTCACGTGATTGTAGGAATTTTGAACTATTTTAGAGTGTTGGTGTATTTGACACTCCATGAAGTACTATTTGCAAAATGACGTCACTTTTATGACGACATTTTGCAAATAGTATACTATTTGCAAAATGATGTCACAATCGTCCTTCTTTACAATCAAGTGTACCCGTCCGCGTCCGGTCCCGAATTCTAGTGTTCAGGTTTGCAGCGGCCATACGAGCGCTTGGATACATGCGACGGGCAACTCTGGCGGTGCCACGGCTACTACGTTTTTCAATTTCCGATCTCTCGCACTGTTGTGTATTGCAGGCGCTGCGCTGCCGCCGCAATGCGCTAAGCCTAGGGCCTATATAAAATGATTTTCACTTTTTATTCAAATTTTTGATCCAAAATATAAAACAAATATACTTTGCCTAGTTTCGAGTTTCTTGTTAAAGCTATGGGCCTCGGTGACTCCAAACTAGTACTATTCACTGAGGGGCTGCGCCCCTCAGTGAATAGTACTAGTTTAGAGTCACCTTTGGCCATAGTTTTAACAAGAAACTCTCAAGGCCAAGTATATTTGTATACTATATCATGAATATTGTAAATCCTATAGGAGGACTGTTACGATGCTGTGCCAGCATACACTGCCGTAATGTGACAAAAGGAAGCAACTGACATTTGGTAGTTTTCCTGTAAACAAGGAAAACGTGTTTTTCTTTTAGCTCTCAGTGATGCTCTTTCTCAGTTCCCTGATAGATATGTTTTCAAATTGTACTCAGAGGACAGATCTTAGACATGTGTGAGTGAATATATGATTTCATGTTTTTATTAGCATTAAGTCACTTGCTTCCTTTTGTCAAAGTATTATTGTAATAATGTCATGCAGTATAATCTGACAAAAGGAAGCAACTGATTTGTTTTACTCTTAAGTGTAGGTTCATGTTTTGTAATTGTCATATTAACCATTGCACTCACTTACAGTGACACATAGAGAGAGACAGAGAGAGACAGAGAGAGACAGAGAGAGAGACACGCACACGCGCACACACACACACACACACAAACACACACTCGGCAAGGCACAAGCTAGCATGCACACCTTCGCTTGTACTAGCTAACTTAGTACCAGTATGTAGAAATTTGAATACCAACAGACACAGGTACAGAACCACACACACACACACACACACACACACACACACACGCACGCGCACACACACACACACACAGCACCTTACAATTCTCTACTTTGTGTACTCAGTATCTGTTTGAGGTGCAAGATCTTATTTCATCAGATATATTTCATTCTCTTTTTTCCTCATTGTCTCAAGTCATGTATACATCACTCTTGATAAGAAAGTTATAAGAAATTGATGAAGGAGTTTACTTTATTAAAAACTGCATGACAACAATAATGACAATGATGATAACAACATTGAAACTTCCTTTTGCATGTCCACCGAGAAAAATGCCTCCTTATCCCCATGCTCCCTTTCACTATCTTCTCGGTATGCCTTTCGACTCATTCTTGCATTTTCATTATGGGCTTTCCATTCAGTACACTTTGTACATTTAGATGTGTCATCATTGTCATGCCCGTGCTTGTCATAGAGCATACACAGTTCACATTCTTCCTCCCCCAATTTGGCAAAACTGATGTTTAGGTTGTTAACGGTTTTTCTGTATGTGTTGTAACCTGCAACACCTGGGTGTAATTTCTGGAAATCATCGTACATTTCTTTCATGCTCAGTTCTGGTGGGAGGTATTTCCGATGCGGTGCATGTTCACGCCTGTAGTGACTGATGCATGGATTGAAGGAGTTGATATGGTCTACTATGATTTGTTGGTTTTCTGCTGAAAGTTTGTGTTTGGGTTCATGTCGTCCTCTCTTGTCATCTCTCTCCGGTGATATTACTCCTGGCCTGGCTGAGTTGAGTGTGACTGTAATGATTTTGTCACTTGTGTAGCCGATGGTGCTCAAGAAGAACTTTTTGCAGACAATGTGTTGCTGGCCTCTCTCGTCAGAGAATTTGTATACGCGTGTATGATTCCTGTCATAGAACCCTTGAAGATTTGTCCCTGCTCTCTTTGTACCGGTGACTTGGATTTGATCAAACAGCCACTGCCTCCGTGCTTCATACGCCATTTTCCAGAACTATTCATGGATAGCTTGACGCCGATCGTGTTGAATTTTGTCATTGCATTTTCTCTTGCAGCCATTGCATGGTGGTCTGATGTCATGTTTCTCCCTTGCCCTGTCTAGCTTGTGACATGTCGAATTTGTACCAAATCTTGCCCTCTTTGCAGGATTTTCAGGTACGTTGTCAGGTTCTTGTATTTCTTGCAGTGGAATTGTCTGAGGAGTGCAACGCTCATTACCCGGAACAAGGGGAACAGGTTCTTCACGAATGTTGGGTAGAACCTCATTTTCTTTACTTGCTGGATTGATATTCTCATCGTGATTCACCACACCGCTACAAAGAGGGAAAACAAGGGCAGAATGATTGTAGTAAATAAAATTAGATGAAATTGAATTGTATCATTGTCATTGAATAAGAAGATTTAATATGCAATATGGGTGTAACAAACAACTGTAAGTGCACTACTATTATTATGCCACCAGCATTATATTTGCATACCTGTACCTTATTTATGCAAATACTGACGCTAACGATACAATGTGAATCATCAAATCAGAAGAACACTGAGTTGGCAACTGTGTTTCAATACAAAATTCATGCACATATCCAATAGTACAGCTGAAAAAAAGGCCAAGGTACATACACTGTATATGTCTACTGCTACATCCCCCACAGTTGCCTTTATCCAATGCATACACCTGTACATGTACCGGTCATTTCTACTGAAATATAATAAAATCAAATTTGGATCGCAGTCACAGTCTACCGTTGCCTATGCACAAATGAGCTGTACCGGTACCGTAGTACAACATTGTATACGGTACAACTTTTTATTTACTGGTAAAATTTCTTTCCCAATATTGCAATTATATTGCTGTACACTAAGCATCCTAGAACTTTGGAAATTATGAGCACTCCATTATTTCTTTTCTTTTGAAATACCATTCCCTGTTGACTCATTTGTTATTCTCAAGCCCAATTGCAACATTACAATATAGTAGTGCTTTCTTTACATATAAATGAGTACATGGACTACACTAAAACTGGTCTAGCATGCGGTCATGACGTACACACAATTATTCATGGGTCTATGTCCACCCTGTAAAAGCATATATGTGACCGTGCACCTCAAAACGAACATAAAGTCGCACACACTGATTTTGCGTGAGGACTGAAAATAAGTGAAATGGGTCAACCTAGCCGAACTTGACTTTTTCATATTTTCTGAAAGAGCGGGTCTTCTTTTACATTATGCTAAAATTTGGTATCATAAAACGGGCAGGAAAGTGTGGTTTTTTTTAGCAGTTTATCTCGAACATTTTTGGTAGAATAGTGTGATTAGGTGTGTCTTAGAATCCCTTTTTCATTTCTGAAAAACCTTGTCCACACTCTTCACTTTCGACTCCAATAACTTTTGAAAGGATAGTGCTACTGCTTTGAAAGTTGGCATTCATTATGGACAGAATGTGTTAATGAGGCATGCTTAATTTCAATTTAATCTGATAATCTCTTCATTGTTGTCACTCTGGTGGTTTACTTCCTGTTTTTTGTCCCATTCATCGAACAGCCAGCACGGTTTGGTAAAGATTAAGCGCTTGAATAGACATTGTACTTCAGAGCCCCTTTTCTCAGTTCACACTTTTCTTGAGTTTGTGCTTTCTTTCCAATATTTAGATAGGTTAGGAGAGTCCATTTGATTTGAGGTTTACATCATTTTAAAGCTTAAAGTCTGCTCTTTCAGAATATGGTCTTAACTAAAAATTCATGTCTGGCGACTTTTTGTTTGTTTTGAGGTGCAGGGTCACATGATGCATCAATAACATTACAGTTCAGTTCACAATATCACATAAGATATTCAGATACTTACGCATTTCTCAAATGGGCAAAAACATCAGAGAATTTCAGCATATTTGGGTGACTTCACCACCACAGTGCACGATGGAAGCTCTAAGAAAGCCAACCAGGTGTAAGAAGGTCTGTGATTGGTTCATTCCCGCATGTTCTCATATTTGTCCTCACAGCTGATTGGCTCACTGGAACATGGTCAGTTGCTTCCTTTTGTCAGATTTTTATGTTGATATCTGTGCAGTTACTTCCTTTTCACATATTAATATCTCATAAATGGAACATCAGATGACTTTATTTTGTTCACCATTGGGTAGAGCATACCTCAATTACCACAAAACCAGTGAAAAGTCAATTTCCATAAAATTGTCAGTTGCTTCCTTTTGTCAGAGTAGGGCAGTACACAATATTGATATAATTATGTATTCTACCGTATTGTACTTTATTTTTCGACATTACAAGGTATACAAGCAAAGATATATTAAATGTAAATTGATACTTTATAAACGGAAGGATGATCCTACTTGGTGCTCCTAAGAGAGCTATTCATAGAGGGGTCTATGAACTCCATTCCTGCTGAAATGATTCGATTGAATTAGTATTGACACTCCTGAATTAAAGTTAAAAAATATTCAGTCGTGTAATGCTGGAACACTAATTGCATCGCACAACGATTAGGCAAGCTGTTGTGACGTCCTGAATGTACGTCGACTTCCTCTTCTCATGACCCTTTTGTATTGTGATTATTTGATGGAGTTTGCACGGATTTTCTTTGTGTGTGACCTGGGGCCCGTTTCATAAAATTTGTCATCGGTCACAACTGCCACATATTATCTATGACAAATTTGCTCTCAGCCATTCAGATGCAAGGATTTCAGTAGCATATAATATCTATGACAAGTTGTGACTGATGACAAGTTTTATAAAACGGGCCCCGGATTTGTATGTTTGTTTGTTTAAATGTGTGTTTGTCAATGTACCATTGTTTTACTTGTGCCTCTTCGTTTTATCCCTTCTGATTTTTTGTGCCCACTCGTTCATGTATATATGCACGTAGGCAAAGACTTTAATATTTTTCTTTTACTCAGGAAACTTGCTAATTGTACAAGCTCTGTTTTTTTTTGTGTGTGTGCACGTTCCCTCCGTATTCCCCTATATTCCTTACTAGCTAGGGGTATTAGACTCACAGTAAATCCATGATGATCAACTATGTAAATCACGTGTATTTGTTTGTGCTTGTAGGATTGTGCAGCTGTACATGTGCTATCCCTTCGTATTACCATTGTGCGTGTTTTGTTTTGTTTTGTTTTGTTGTTTTTTTTTGCATTTGTATCATTGTGTTTCACTTTCTTGTACAAATGGATTATGCTACTTTAGAATCATTTGGTATCATTTAGATGAGGAAACAAATGAATTAAAAGGAATGAAATGAAATTGAGAAATGCAAACAAACAGTTGAAAAGGGTACTGTATAATCTTATGACACCTTTTACTAAAATAACAGCCTTGAGTCATCTACATTTACGTACTTTTAATCCGCTTTGGAAGTGTTCATCGGGTCAGAAACATAAAATACTAGTATTTTTACTCACACACCAAATGGATGCTGGAGCAAACATTTTCCCTTGTTTAGTTTAGCCGCTGCTCATGTGAGCTTTTCCCCTTTTCTGACTCGGTATCGCTTCGTTTTGATTACTTTTATTTTGAAGACACATTAAACAGGACGATTACATTTGCCCGGGATCTAAAAAATCTGTTGCTCTTGTCAATTTCCTTTTACAGATAAACAAGGTAACCGTACACTTGTGGTAGTCATAGTGTGTCTGATCGTCCTAGCTGTCGTCCCAAGTTTGGTGTTCTTCATGTTCTGGCGAAAGTAAGAAAAAAAAATAGTGTTTCCAAACCTTCAGTGTGCGTTCGCTCCGCTTTCACTACCACATACTGATTGTTTTTTTGGTGTTTTTTTAAAGTCAGGATAACCATGAATGTAAGGTCTTCCATCCACTCTTTTAGGATTTCACAGAAATGCCCTTGTCGTTATTGTGTGTCAAAAAAAATCGTCAATTTTTTTTTTCAAATAGAATCAACAATTTTCCGTGCCTGTGAAGTTCAAAGTAATCTTAAAGAAAGACTAATTTTTCATTCTACTTTCAGACGACATAGCCTACCAGAGGGCGTAAATATCCCTGCGACTGCAGAGAGGAAAACCCTGGAGAATGTCGATATAATTCAAAGCTCCGAAGGTACAAATCTACCAGTATCAAACGATCCTTTGACTGCCAGAGTTTACTACGAGATACAAGAACAGGACATCCACCTACACTTAGGGTCAAAGGAGCATCATGAGTACAGTAACCCGGGGGAACGGCAAGAGAGAGCCCCGACTGCCGGCATTGTTGTTAGTCCCTACAAAGGCCTCACTCCAGATTCCGCGTCGAATACGATCTCGAAGGGTGTAACATCGACACAAGTTGGCATGACAAAGCAAGGTCCTGAGGATAAGAAGCAAGCAACGGCTTCTTCAAGGATAGGAGAACATGGCTATCGGGAGCCGAGGCACGATGACCACAGCTACGTAACCCTTGAACCCGGTGGCGCATCTTGTGGTTATCATCCCGCGATGACCAACCTAAGCTCTACTGTTATCTTTGGTGAAGACGATGAGTATTCACTTCTTAACCAAGGTGTTCCTGGTACTTTTGGAATATCTACAGGAGCAGAAAAGTCAAACGACACAGGCCAGGACCAAACTCAAGACTCATTACAAGAGAATGACTGCGATATACTTTCAACTCCGGCACCAAATGCGTCGGCTTACGAAGAACCTATGATGAAGACATCTTGTTCCCCCGAAGCGCCGGCTCAAGCATCTTTGGATAGAGATGATGATGGATACGAAGAACCTCAGATGAAGTCACCATCCATGGGTAACCCTGAGACCTACGATACGCTCCAAAGGCCCGCAATATCTAAAGTTGCACAATCTACAAACACTAAGATTGACATTGGCGATGACGAGTTATCCACTGCAGACGGTAATTCTACAAATGACTACCAAACTTTGGAAATGCTCGCTTCTGCTCCGGAGGCCGCTGATGATGACTCACAAGATTATCAACATCTGCAGCGAGCTTTTGGCAAGAAACCTACTGCTTCTTGTGAGGACTTCGGTACTGCGGACGTAAACGAGTACGGGACACTTTTCAAGCCTTAATTCTCCAATACCCACGGATACCCCTGGAACACTCCGCCAATGCCAGACGCCCCAAAGGTCGCATTGTCCAATCCAGAATCAACGGACCACTTTCATGAAAAAAAGAACGACTAGAACATGCCGAATCTCAATTCTCTCGATTCAATGACTCTCAAACTCTGGATTTACCGGAGTCTAGTCCAGATGCTGACAATGACAAATAATAGTATCGTCAATTTTCGACACCAAAAGAAAATCGTTTTTTTCTAGTAAAACCCCTTTAACACAATTAATGATAAAAATACTGACGATAATATATTTTGAGTCTTGTACTTATCTAGGTTTACCCTAGCCGGTGAAAGTCTCTTCTCCCAGAAACCTTTTTCATACAGACATAAAAGATACAGGACATGTAACGTGAACGTATATAGCGATATTCCTATATTGTTTACAATATACGTTTATCATAAAAAACAGATAAATTTGATGAGGATGGCAATAACAAGTCCCGAGTACATACTTCTAAACTCTTTTCTATTAACCACGTGAATATGAAAAGTGCGGCATGTTAGAACACCTTTTACACGCGAGAATCTAAAAGTATTACCGGTCGAAACAAATTCGCAGCAAACATTGGTAGAAAAAAATGGTTTCATTTTAATACATACCTACCAAGAGGATGCTGAAACACATATGCACATCCTTTTCTACGCTCAACAGATCAACAGAGAAAGAGTATAATTTCAGGGAGCTTGGGTGGTAGGGTAGATCGAAGTTGATAATATGCCTTCAGGGATCAAGAAATAGTTGTGGATGAAAGAATCAGTAACTTCAAAGGCTCTATTCTTTTTCGTTTTAGCTCAAATGCTCAAGTGAAGAAAAACAAAAACACAAATAAGCAATAACACTTCTTAAAAAGTATGCTAATGAACCAGCAAGGGCGAAATAATAAGAAAACGCAATAAAACCAAATTGACGAAATCAATATTCAATAATTATCTCAACACTTCATCAGCAAAGCCCTGGTAAATACTTGCATTGTTTAATATTACAAACTGTCGTTGCTTTAGTGATAGAATAATTAGTATCATTACGTTTAGCCTACATGTAACAAATTTTGTACATAATATGTTGTTTTTGAAGTTTATATACCCACGTTGCCATGTATGTCGCAAGAGAAAATGCCAAATGTTGAGGCGTTAGATTACATTAATAAGGAGAGAGAATAAATATGTAAATACTTTTGTGTATGATTCATTTTTAATGTTAAATAATTATGTGCAGTTGTCAAATTGTAAACCTATATTTGATCTCTCAGCGTCATAGACACGCTGTCAATGTGTTTCTTCTTTTCGATTAAAAAAAGAGGAACTAAATTCATTAAAGAAAATTTGACTTCAATAAACACGTGGATTGTGTGAATGCAGTGATATTGGTACAACACATAAGTGACGTTTAAGGAAATTAGGCAATCCGTTTAAACGTAATGAACATTTAGTGCTTAGGTTCGCCAGATTGCTGGATGAAAAGATCACAAGATATATAAGATCACGATATTTATCATGAAAATACAAACTCCAGGAACTTCACGATATTTTCAATCTTCTAGCAGAATGAAAAAACACTTAACCCTCCCCCCCCCCCATTTCAGGAAACGTGGGAGGTTCGGATGAATCAATGTGACATTGACTCATCCCTTAAACGTAATGTCATTAGCGATTTGAGGGAATGTGCAGTTCATTGAAAACAAAATGTGGAAGTTCCTTTTTATCTTCTTCGAAAAAAACATAACTTCACTGACAGCGAATGATGTGTTCTACTATTAAATTCTGCGTTCACTCTTCCATATATAATTAGTGATACTATGTAGTTTTTGTGAATGTAGAAAATCTGCACATTACGTAATCAGAAAAGAGTGACATCACGCCAAATGACTTACCTATTAATATTACTGTATTTAGAATAGGCGACACATTTTGTCTTTTATCAATTCAGTTTACAAAATGAGAGGAAGACCCGATTGCATTGTTTTCTTTTACTTCAATTGAACAAACATTATTGCGTGCGTTGTATTGATGTATGCTGTATAATTTGAAACGTATATTGTAATGTATGTGTCATGTGTAGCTGAGACAATAAGGACGATTAAGTTATAACATTTATCTTATTGCTTTGTATGAGGCTCACGCAAATAAACGAATTTGATGTCTGCACGACTTCCGACTGCAACAGATGATGTTTTTTTTTTTCCTTCTTCTCCTTCCCTCAAGAGTAGTGGCCTGTCATATCGTATACACACACACCCTTTATAAATGTAATACATACACACGTTTCATATTATATATGATATAAACACATAATTAGGTGCATATCATTTATTATACTTTTTTTTTGGGGGGGGGGTAAAGTCGTAGGTTTGAGACCTTTTTTTATTTCCAATTTTTGTAATCTTGGACATCAAAACAGCACTGAATGCTATGAATACAAATTTCTGATATTGAACACAGTGCAATGAGCACTGCATAAACTGACATTTTGATTTCGAATTGAAATTGACCATATTGAGCAACAGTGTATCCCTATTTTTTTTTTTTTTTACTTGAGTCAACGTTTTAGTAATAATGATAGTGTATTCAAATATTAAGATTTTTCATGAATAGAATTTTGAAAGCCTGGTGGTGTATTTACTGGATTTTTGAAATTCTAGAATACAATTGTTTGTATTTTTTTTTTCTGGAAAGAGAAATCCACTCTTCAGGATTACCTCGAGAATACGGAGAATGTCGAGAGATTTTTCCTTTCTTTCTCTCTGATGTTTGGAGAAGTTACTAGGGAAAACAATCCAATGATTTGAGAATGCACAGAAAAAAAAAAAAACATAAGCCCTAACTAATTAAAAGAAATGATAAGACGGGAATGGCCAATACCTGATTGCACTCAATTAAAGCCATTCATGCACGGAGGGTTGTTTATCAGCGAAAAAAATCACACACACACACACACACACACACGCACACACACACACACACATATATATATATATATATATATATATATATATATATAACGTCATTTAAGTCTACACTACTTTCTACAAAAAAAAAAAAGAAAGGGAGGGGATGATGAATCATAGTATGGCTAGTTGATGAAGAACATTGTGCCATATGTAGGTATATAGGTAAGTACTTTTTTAGGCCAAACTGACTACTTAAAAAGCTTTAAAAAACACATACACAACTCTCTTATATACATGTATGTACATTTTACCAGTCTTTTATTAGCCGATGATTCAAATAATGACCTAAGTCCAGATGATTAAGATTAACAAACCCAAGGCCATCAAAGAAAAGGACCCCTCCATTCATTGCTTCCTGCGTGTTTATCGGTGTGGTTTTAGAAGTGAGTAAAATTCGCGACCAAAGCAGAGTCAAATTTTATAATATCTAATAACCATGATGTTGTACAAATGACACGCCACTATATTATGTAGACCATTTCTACATACAAAAATAAATGATGTACACGTTAGTTTGTTTTCTTTTCGTTCGCTGCCGCCCAACTTGTGGTTTTCGACAAGATCTAAAAAAAAAGATCGTTGTCTCAGATTTCATATCCTTATTTCTCTGCAGCAGTCGCACACGGACTTCGTTGTGCAGTTCCTACATTTTCAGTGGCGTGCCATTTTGAATTTCCTCTCTTTACTGACGTCGCATAATGGTCTACCCACTATCGGTGAAAGTATAATATATGTATCGGAAGTCGCGATTTGGGACAAGAGTCGTTCTTTGTTTTTTCAGTTGAGGATGGACTTGTCAAATCGCCTGTGGATCTTTGTTCTCTGTGGTCTTCTGTTCATGGATTCAAATACTGTAAAATCTAACAATACTCAAAATGGTAAGAAAGAATCATGTTTTAATGTTGCGAAATCAACCCTTAAGTATGGATTACTTTAATGGTGTGGTGTTTCGGCAGAGCTTATGTTGCATCCATGAGGTAAACGTGACCCGGCTGTTGTTTAATAAAACTGGAAAGCATCTTTTCCGAACGTGCACCCTTGAACACCTTTTTATTCTAACACTATATGAAAATCTCAAAATCCCTAAACTATCTATTTACCTATAGTTAAGATATTTTTTTTTCTGGAGGCGCACACAGTTATCAATACCATTGTATCACATGTATTTCTCTTTTCTTTTCTTTTCTTTCTTCTTCTTTTGTTACTGTTAACGTTAATTTTGTTAATGTTATTGTATTTTCTAGTCTATTTGTATGAGTAGCAAAGTGCGCTTAGAAACGTCAGTATGAAGCGCCATATAAATGCAATTATTATTATTATTATTATTATCATTGTAAATTTTGTTGTTGGGACTATAATATTTGCATTTCGAATGACATACAAAGGATGGTGCTTAGATGAGCGATTTTACGAGACTATGAGATTAAAAGGGCGGTGAGTTGGCTAAGTCGGTAGCGCGTCTGCTTCATGATCACGCGGACCGGGTTCCTACCCGAGTCTGGACTGAGCAATGTTGTGTGTAAACATACCGTCCCCTCTAGCAAGAGGCAAAATCTCTGTCCCTCGGATAGGACATAAAATGGAGGTCCCATGTATGAGAGAGTAACAACTCATGCACGTAAAAGATCCCGCTGCATTCATTCATCGCAAAGAGCAGGGTATTTAACCCGGTGAAGTGGTTCCACCTCACATCCAACTGGACCCCATGGAAGAAAAGCTTAACGTAGCTAAATATGGGCTATCCAGCCATCTTCTCAGATAGAAAATGAACAAAACAAAAATACAAAAAAAGAAAAATCTTTCTAGACATCATTGTGATATGTTCACCCTTAGATAATAAAACTTTATTTCAGATGGATGTCATTTTCCTGTAAATGTGAGGTAACGCAGTCACCCTATCATATTCACAATCCTTGACAGTTTGAAGGTGCCAAGGTGTGCAATATGATAGGGATTGAATTAAAACATATCACTACGTCATATTTCGAAAATATATATAACCTAATTGGTGATATATTATACACGTTCTTTTCGAATTTGGCCAATTTCACTGGTTTGTAAATTCATACACAATGTATATAATTATAATTAATTATATATAACGTCATAAATCAGATTCGAATGTATTCACGAAAGTTTTGTTTGTCTGCCCTCTACCTCTCTCTCTATCAAAGTCTATTATAGCCATTTCGAACGTACGTGACCTGTCTGCAAAAATTTCGGACACAAAATTAGGAAGATAAAAAAGTTTCTTTTGGCAACGCGGAAGAAAATGTTCTTAACTCTCCTGAATCTAATCTGTAGGCTGCGGGAACACAAACGAAGGCGAAACTCCGGAAGATGATGGCAGTGGGCTCGGAAGCAACACGACAACGTGTAAGAAAGGTTTTTTTTTTACTTACACCTTGCAACACACAGAAACACACACACACATAAAGATATACATACGAATGATTGAATGTGTCCGCATGTGTGACTATGATTGCGTAACTATGTGTGGAAGAGAATAAAAATGCTTTTTGTAAGTTGGTAACCACGGTGAAACTTAATATGTTATGTATCTTAGCCCCGAATAATTGACGACGTTATGACAGACATACATGTGAGTATTTATTTATTGATTGATTTATTTTTATTTTATTTTATTTATTTATTGTGTTTTTTTTTTCTTGGGGGGGGGGGGGGGCGTTTAAACTCCATTCATTAGATGAAAGTCACAATCAGCAATAAACGCAAATCTGGTTAATAGCCTACGTGGGCTAAAGGGCTGAACAACACGCAATCAAGCACGCATGAATAAGCACTCAGAAATACCAGCAAAAGATGAGGGAACTCGAACACGATGTATTTCCCACATCATTTATCGTTATATTTATTATATATATAATATATAAATATTATATATATAATAAATATATTATTATTCTATATATATATATATATATTATATATATTATATATATATATATATATTTACATATATATATAATATGTATATATATATATATATATATATATATATATATATATATTCATATATTCATATATATATAATGTGACAGATAGTTCCCTGGGTCCCGAACGTGCGCGGTGCCGCAGTGTTGGATGCATATATATTGAAAGAAATTGGACTGAGGCGGGACGTTACTCTCGATATTAGTCTCCCTTTTATTTGTCAAGCTTTCGGTCCGTCATTGGGCCTTCGTCTGGACCTACCATATATATATATATATATATATATATATATATATATATGTATATATATATATATATATATATTTATTTATTTATATATATATGTATATATTTAAACAATATGGTAAACGAATAAACTATAGCTCTGATTCATAATAAAAGTAAAATGATTTACACCCATAACCTGAGTGAGTGGCGATGATAAAGAAATGAGAAACGCGGAATTATTTCATCTCTATAGCTCTCCTCAATTAAAATGAACAAGAATATCGATGACAAAAAAGATGAAATTTGTGACCAGAGAGATGATAACACCGTGATGATCAGGTAATTTCTCTGATTTTGTATATGCCCTCCAAAGACAGATATGAATAATGACCAGACAAATCGTAGCACCGTTATAACCACGCAGTCTTCATGGTTTGTAATAGGTTGGTGGATCATATATCATGATTAGTCTCTCTGGCCAGGAATAGAAATAAGGGAAGAAAAATCAAGACCATATCTCTTACACGGCTCGTGTTGATGATTGTTATGTTCACAGGATAAGCTCGTATTTCACCCATCAAGACCTAGAAAACATAACATTGCGTGGTTTGGTGCTACATCTATTTCGAGGTACATTACTGTCGTAGTTACAGTTGTCTTGTGAAAACACTGTCGTATAGTTTACAATGTATTGCATTACTTGTATCAATTGCACAATTTTCAGAGAAATACTTTATGTAGCTGATCTTTAAATTCGTAACATAATCCAGAATATCTAAGTTCCTGTTTCCCTTTAACTAGTCCGAGCGATAATTCGCTTAATCATTAATGTATGTAAAAAAGTTGCTGGTGCTATGTGCCGCACGCCCGACTCACAGTCGACGGAGCGCCAAGTTCGCATATTTTGCTGACACGCACAGACCCTTCCAAACCGATCAATAAATCGTCAAATACCACAATAAATAGAGGCGCTGCCCGCGATTCCAATCCTGTCATATGCAGCGTACATTTTATGTTGTGATCGACTTTAAAACGGTATTTCTCAGTGGATAAGCTAGTAACTCCAAAGATTCTGTCACTGTTTTGTCTGCAAAAGGCAAGGTATATGTCGTACTTTTTGACAGGGTTGATATTTGTGTAGCTTTTTAATATTCATCTGTACGATATAATTCGATGAACTTCTAGATCTTGGAAAATCTAAGAT
Organism: Diadema antillarum; assembly: GCF_040938485.1. Classification (NCBI taxonomy): domain Eukaryota; kingdom Metazoa; phylum Echinodermata; class Echinoidea; order Diadematoida; family Diadematidae; genus Diadema; species Diadema antillarum. Next base: position 639,216 of record NW_027271575.1, on the reverse strand, counting down.
CTTTCTTTTTTTCAAGTGGTCATATTGAAATGCCCCTCATCTTCCTCTTCATGCATCTGTGTTCAAAGAAAATGGATATCTAATATTCTTTATTTATTAACTTGAAATAAATCCTTCATCTAGATAAGAACTTCATCGAACGTCTTGGTGGATCCCTGTATGAATCTCTTAACTTAAAGGAAATTCACGTCTCCAAAAGATTTTAGTATGATATCTGAACCAATTGTTGAGGCTCGTTTAATAAAAAAAAAAGGTTCTTCAATTAAGCGTAGGTAGAAAACATAAACCACACACAAAATGCGTGTTTGTCAAACTTTATTCGTTCAACGTTAACTTATTCATCTATAGCAGGAGGTCGATGTATGTGTTTCAAAGTGTATTATGACTTCTACATCTCTCTTTATTCGTTCAACACAGGCAAAGCTACCAGTTTCACGTGCACCAATCACGTATGCTGCAATGAAACTGTAGATGACCAGCTGATAAAGGCGATATATCTTTCTGAAGGATATAGTCCAAGTGAGTACAATTGTATCTAAAAGGGAAATAATAATTCTGTTAAAAACTGTCATAATTTCGCTCCAAAATGTATACGTATGCCTCAGAAAAGTGTGGAATAATGTTGTAATAACAAGATATATTCGTTAGGTAACGACAAAAATTGCAAATATTAACAAAACAAACAAACAAACAAAAAAATCGCCGGAGTCGCAATCTCAGGACATTTCCGATCGGGTTCAGGCCAGGCTAATTCGGACTCGGGGAAAAACTCGGCCTCGCTTTGACGGCAGGGCTAAGTTAGATTGTACAGTCTTGTCATATGGGAGCGCTTCGCCTTCTGGCTGGTCGCAGTTATGGGCCGAGTTGATACAACGCGCTCATCAAAGAATGTCTCAATAGCGCGCATTCAAAATATTAACCTGCGTCTATGTTTAAAATATGGCTATCTCTCACGTTTAGTTTGAATTGTCTGAAATAGGGCCGAGTTGTCCCTGCGACCCAGTTAGCCTGGATCCTTCTGGATTAAGAGTCGGTTTACCGAATTTTATTTTTCCACACTTTTGATCTCAAAATACTCCAAAACAAGTCATTATTTCGGCAAATCGCGTCAGCCAGGTAAGTTTCCTGGTGGAGTCTTTCGATACATTGCAAGCAAACATGAAATAGATTGTGCAAGACGGGTTGTCTGTTTTCGCTTTAATTGCCGGTATGTGAAAAGGCATTTAGTCTATTCATTCATACGGTCTTTTACTGAAGTGTAAGACAATGTTCATGAAAACTGAAAATTAACACGTCCTAAAGGAATACATAGCATCATAGCAAAAGCAATTAACCATACAAATTACTATTATCACAATCATTATGTAGGTATACATGTACAGAATATATATTATGCACGAAATTATATTCATGTATTTACAAATACATCCATCAGTGATATTTAAAGTTTAGTGCATGAGGGAAAGATTATGTAGTTAAGAAAAATGAATTAAATTCGCGACCCATTTCATTTACATAATTTAGGATGTATTATACTATTTATGAAAATTATGCAGTAAGTTTATTCCATTCGAAGTAATCTGATATGATATAAATTAGCAACCATTTGAAGATAAACACTATTTACATTGATATCATTGTCATTATGATCATAAAGTTCTGATAATGGTAAGTAAGCTCCAAGCAAACAAAATATAATCAAAGTGATATTGCGTGCACAAGGTTGTATTTGGTTTAAAAGAAAGAACAAACCAGAACACAAAAGTAGCACCATCCTGCCACCCTTCTTCAATCTTTCATTTACAGCCGTCAACCTTACCGTGGGCGTCACTTCATCGATCAACTGCTCTTGGACCAACCAGAATTCCACAAAGTACATTTGGTATATCAATGCTCCCGATGATTGGCAAGTGCTCATTCGAGTGCAGGACAGGCCAGGAGAGTCCGAAATCGTAATTGAAAACGATGATGATGCTAAAGCGGTCGAGGAAGACATGTACGAATCCAATGGAAACATACCTTTCAGGGGCTCAGGACGGTTTCTCTCGCGTCTATCTTCTGTTCAGTTGATAACCGAAATCGTGGGTGTGAACGGAGAGTTCTCAATTTACACCACTCCAGTTCAAGTCGTAGGTAAGATAATAGATAAGTCTTTTATAAACGGGTTATACACAATGTACATACGACGAGACATAGAGTTAAGGCTAATTGTAAGAACTCAGTGAATTTTGTGAAGCCATTCAGGAGGGAACACTGCGCAAGAACAGGAGCAACAGCAAACGCTCGTATAGGAAGATATACAAGCACCCCCAGTAGAAAGTTTTGGAACAGTGTTTTCCATCATTTGAGACGGTCTTGAAGACAGCATACTGCAAAATCACTTTATAATTGGGGCTACTACAATAGAATATGGTACAACCATTTGGTAAAGGTACGATGTTGTTCTTTTTACCCTCTTCGATACAAGCACCAATGTGTGATGATTTCATAGTGATAGAGTAAAGATATATTTTGCCTCATTTTTTTAGAGTAAAAAGAAAATAATAAAGCAAGCCCATTACACATCTAACTCAAACCCAGGAACGAAGAAAATCTGACGGTTCTAGATCCGTTTTAACTCTTGATCAATAAAATACTATACAATATAGGCAGTCAGATGGAACATAAAGATTTTTCTTGTCACAAGAATTGTTTTGATCTTAAAATTATGAGTATTAAAATATCCATAAATCGAATATTTGCGTCAATGTTGGAATCATTGCAGAGTCCATCTTTACTGGAGATCGGCGAAAACGGCGAAAACATGGAAAATGCGAAAGTAACCGGTATAGAAGATGGAACCGTCAGGGTATGTAAGACGAACGTCACAGTGTTCAGTCAAGTTTGTTGTGCGTTTGTTTGGTGTCGATTGTTGTTTGTTTCTTAATGTTTTAAACCATGATGCATCATTTTACCTTGTGCAAACTCGACAGTCGTTGGTGCACCGCTGTGCAGTGGTACGTGTTCTCTATTCGAAAACTAAGTTTGTTGATTTTAGTCCCGCATGGTGCTTTCGTGTTTAACCCTCTCTGTGTCAGGGACTGAAGACAGTGTGCATAAAGCTATTTTTTAAACAAACAAAGGGTTCATCTTCACTTATTGAACCATGTCCCTCGCCACAGATGTAACAATTCATACCTTGCAATGCTTTGAGGGGTATAAATGGTATTGATATCCTCGCGATTTTGCTGTAATTTTTTTCTGGAATGATTTTCCATTATGTGTGTTTTAAACCTCTTTCATTTGTTACAAAAAAAAATGTGACTGCTGTATTGATTGCGGTTTCTTCTTGATGGCAGGGTATAATCAAACGAGAAGCAAGAGGAAGGGTTCTTGGGTAAAAGTCTGCCGGCATGTGCCGCATGTCCCATCTGTCTTCCTGTCATTTCATTACACGTTGTGGAGGCTAGGAGACAAAACTTACTTGCCTCAGCGGATGGGGCGATTCAGTCTGATCTGCGAAAGGTTACATCCTTTGCTCCAACAAGATGATGGCGTCTTGCATCTCTCTGTCTCGTGCATATTTAACAACTCTCACACTAAGGTAAACAAGTCATGTTTATTCATTTCACTACAGTACAAACTGAGCTCCGGGAAATTTGCTTCAATCATCAGTTCAGTTCAATTCTGCTCAAATGTTACATATTTCTCAACGGAACAAAGAAATAACGAAAATGTCACAGGACAGATAAATGTGATTATATAAACTGATCTCCAGCAATTGTCTAGAATCATAAACCCTCAACAAAACTGACGTAAATTTCCACGTAATTGACGTTGGTCGTAACAAAGAGGAATGTAATACCTCCTCGGTTGTAACCCAGCACGCATATGATATGTAGCTATAAAGTTTTCAGAACAATTCCTCAACGTGTTTGTGAGGATCCTACGTTACGGAATGGAATTTCCGTTACAAAAAGTTTGTAAACGTTATCGAACGTTGCAAAACTAAACGTTCATACCTAACAATTGCCTAACGTGCACTGGACTTTTTTTTTGAATGACCTGTTCTTGTTGAACATTTATCAAGCGTGTTGAGAATTGGAACCAAGCAAACACAAAACGATTTCAGAACATTTACAATATGTTTTATTCACTACGTCTTTGTCTTAATTGACGTTGACTATACGTTTTCATTAGGTTTGCTACATCTTCGTCTTTGATGAACATTTAAACACTTTAAAAAAAAACTGTATTAGGTCCGCTACGTTACTTATAGTTTCTCGATCATGAATGTCCATGCATATTTAGTAATGTTCAAGAAAGAAAATGTAACACTTGAAAACTACTGGAAATAGATAAAAGACATTGAAATCTTAAAGGGATCGTATAGTTTTGGTTCAGACCTAATTTCAGGTTTCTAACATTTTTTTTTTGTGAGATAATGAGAAACCTCTTATGAAATATGAAAGAGCATGTAATTCTGTGAGGAATTCAACGTTTATTTGGTGAAAATTGGTTTTGAAATGGCTGAGATATCCAAAAAAGAGCGATTTTAGAAAGTGTGGGACCCACACTTTATTACGATCGCTTTGTTTTACTTTGTTTTTGGATGTTTCAGTCATTCCAAACCCAATTTTCATCAAATAAACTTTGAATTCCTCTTAAAATGGTATGTTCTGTACTATCTCATAAGTGTTTTCTTGGTATCTCGCAAACAGTTAAAAGCCCAATTCTCATCTCCACCAATACTGTACTGTCCCTTTAAGTATTTATGCTGTGTTCAAACGCTGTTACGCTATTACGCTATTACTTACGCTATTGTTCACTTATCCACAAATTATAATATAGGACAAGGACTAGGGTACATTAATCCCAGATTGTGAGTGCATAATATCATAACTGAATAGTATGCTCAATTCAACCCTAATTTTTACCCATTACGTTTTTAACGGTTTTAAAGAATTTGTAAAGGTTCTTTGAACCTTTTTATAAAAATTAAAGAAAATCATTAACATTTTTCAAAAGTTCGAAGACTTTTCTATTTTTAAAGAAAATGTTCTAAAAGTTCTTAAAACGTTTGTTTTACACGTAGGATGTTCGTACAGGTTTTCAGTACAATCTAGATAGATATAAAAGGTTCTCTAAACGTTCTGGAAATGATCATGAGAATTTTTAAGATATCCTTTTGACCTCTTTTTGAACTCCCTGGACGGTTTTTGAAGGTTTTCTGGACGTCCGCAGAACGTCCACAGAACGTTTTGAATATAAGAAGTTTCCTGACCTCTATAACATCCAACAGGTTATAAGCTGGTCCTTAACAATTTCGTCATTTTTTTTTTACGCTTAAATTTTTTTTTTTTGTCAACGTTTTAAATACGTCGAAAAACTTCCACAAAAAAAAGACGTTCTGAACACGTTTCGACAAAACGTCCAAACAACTAACTGGGAATATTTCAAGAACGTTCAGAAAACGTCCAATTTTTATGGATTCAAATCAAGATATTTATAATAACTTTTCATGCATACTTTAAAAGGATGGAAATACCTAGAATTGTGTATGTGTTTTGAATTGGACAATATATTTGGAAGCACGCATTCGGCCTTTGTGTTTATGTTAACCACGAGAAGATAGCATGTAGGTCTACATTCCTATGTGTTTGTGCGGGGAAGTAGGATAGGTGCGAGACCTTAATTCATTACCATTATAAAATCATCGAACAAGTTCCCAACTTCTGTGATGTGATGTCATTTCACCACTCTCAACAGATTTTGTTCAATGCCACTGGGGCACTGGGGATCAACATAGAAAATGTAAACATGACGATTCTACGGAATGGAAGCATTGAAAGTAAGTATGAAATAAGGTCATTTCCTCACCCTATATCTCAGAAACTATCTCTTCACCTTTTCTTTTAGCTAATGATTCAAAACGCACAATCAAAATACCAAATCAAATACGAGTGCTGGAGAAGGAAACTACAATTATTGTCTAATGACTGCAAGTTATAAACCATAGTATCTTGATCGTTGACAAAAACCCATTACCAGACATTTTACGCGTAATTCAGACAAACAGATGGATGCATATTTCTCTGATTATGTAGTTTAAAGACTTTCTAAAATGGCTTTGAGATAATCGACTATTTAATATCTACATAAAATGTTTTTTTACTAGTAATGATATTCCAATATCAATATTCATAAACAATGTTTATCCAATATCGTAGGCGGGATAGTGAAGTTATATTAAACGGCAAGGATCTGCTTCAACATCTTTTGATTCATTATCTGTATTTTTCTTTTGATTGTCAAGAAAGAAAATAAAATCTGTACAAAATAAATATGCCATCAAAAGGCACATACCTATATCATGTACATGGTGACACGACATTTGCTCCTACGACAATATTTCTTGATCTTATTTTCTCCAAGGATTCAGGGTTAGGGTGAGAGTTCTAATATAGGATTTTAGGGTTAGTATCTGTGAGGATTAGGATAAAGGTTAGCACTGGTTAAGGTTATATTTTTGAATTTATTTACAATATAGAACTTATGTTTGGCTTAGCGTGCAGATATTTCATGGGAGCAATAATTTGTCGCAAGACTATAGGTGACCTCGCACCTCAAAACAAACAAAAAGTCGCCAGACATGAATTTTTAGCTAAGACCATATTCTGAAAGAGCAGACTTTAAGCTTTAAAATGATGTATAACTTAAATCAAATGGACTCTCCTAACCTATCTAAATATTGGAAAGAAAGCACAAACTCAGGAAAAGTGTGAACTTAGAAAAGAGGCTCTGAAGTACAGTGTCTCTTCAAGCGCTTAATCTTTAACAAACCGTGCCGGCTGTGCGATGAATTGGACAAAAAACAGGAAGTAAACCACCAGAGTAACAACAATGAAGGGATTATCAGATTAAATTGAAATTACAAATGCCTCATTAACACATTCTGTCCATAATTAATGCCAACTTTCAAAGCAGTAGCACTATCCTTTCAAAAGTAATTAGAGTTGAAATTGAAGAGTGTGGACAAGGTTTTTCAGAAATGAAAAAGGGATCCTAAAGACACACCTAATCACACTATTCTACCAAAAATGTTAGTGAGATAAACTGCAAAAAACAAAAACAAAAACAAAAAACACTTTCCTGCCCGTTTTATGATACCAAATTTTAGCATAATGCAAAAGAAGACCCGCTCTTTCATAAAATATGCAAAAGTCAAGTGCGGCTAGGATGACCCATTTCACTTATTTTCAGTCCTCACGCAAAATCAGTGTGTACGACTTTATGTTCGTTTTGAGGTGCACGGTCACATATGTCATAATAACCTTTCTACATATATCAGAAATCGAAAAATTAATATAAACCTATCTAAATTGTAAAGCGTGTAAATGCATGGTATTTACCGAATAATGTCAAAAATGTTGAAAATGGATGGGAAGCCAAAGAGCAGGGTTATTATATGCAATCTCCCTCAAACATTATTAATCTCAATAGATCTTATCAATTATCAGCATTCGGTAACTTAAAAACTATGCAAACACGCACCCTCGGCAATCTCAGCGACTGGAGTGTACCTTTGGCCTCTTCATAAACATACCTTGTGCGAAGATTCTTCCTTGTGCTCTATTATGCCTATCTGGTAAAGAGGTGTACAATTCAGTGTTAGGGATAGAGGTAATGATGTGAGAGGAAATAATGTCAGGGGTAAAAATGTCACAGATAAAACGTCAGAGCTAACTTAAGAGTCATATCTTAACTGTATTAAGAAACCCAGAACGGGAACCATAATGGCTTGTAATATCTGCTGAAGTCAAATCTCAATATCTTTTCTTTTTTAGTATATGCTTGTAGAATTATTTTGAAAATTACAAGTTTATACTTATCAAACTTATCTAACATTTCTCACTGTGCTCTTTTTCTCCTATTGATTTTACTTTAGCTTAGTGTTTTTCTGTCGGTTTTTTTTTAATTCTCCAAGAATAAGTTGTAAAGCAGTTTTCGGCGCTTTGGTTCCTTAAAGATCATTTCAACTTTACTACAGGCATTTTTCAACTATTTCGACTGTCCTTTCCGCGCATCAGTCAATTCGAAATTCCAGCCTTCCTGTGTCTACTTTAGAATTATCAATATTTATCATAGTAACACTTTATGACCCTTGGATTGAGATGTTTTATTCTGAAGATTAGGAGGCTTGTTCGCTTACAAAGATTCAGTCCAGACTATTAAAACGAGGATACTTTTAACCATCCAGATCCTTCCCATGATGTTACGTATGTAGAATTCTATGTACATTGTATTTTACCACCACACACAATTGTATTTATCCGTCATGAATGTAATGCACTTGAAAACGATTTCAATCGATTTTGTCTCCTTTAAATGTTATTCGTATATCTGAAGAGCTTACCTCCAAAATACGCTAAATCCATTGAATACTATGGATTTAGGGTTTTTTTTGAAAGCATGCTCTTCATTTATACTGAACTTATGATGTATGTGCTACTTTACATTGTCATGGATTGATGTTGTAAATTCAACACTGTTTGATTTGTGTGGGAAATTAAATGAAATAACATGAAATGAAATAGATTAAATTAGATTAAATTAAATCAAATCAAATGACATGGTGATTCTAGATGTCTGCATTTAAGATCAAGCAAATCTGCTATTTATAAGAACCTGACAAACATGACAAAGAATTGTATAATGTCACCGTCCTTCAATTTGCCTGAATTATCAGTCTGACCAAGGGTTGGTTTATTTCCTGTGTCTTCCCGTTTGCAGCCACCGAGAAGCCAGCCGATCCTCCTACCAGCGATGGGTTGACAACTCTCACTTTAATTCTTGCAGGCAGTAAGATGATGCGATCCAGTAGCTTTCGAGAAATATGCTTGTATATAAACGTATAATTTTGTGGTATAGAAAGTGGATTGAAAGGGGCGGTGAGTTAGCTCAGTCGGTAGCACGTCTGCCTCACGACCCTAAGTACTCCCGGTTCGATCATCGGGTCCCACTGAGCAATGTTGTGTGTAATCATACTGTCCCCTCTACGAGGCAAAACACTCTGTCCTTCAGATAGGACATAAAATGGAGGTCCCGTGTGTGAGAGACTGACAATTAATGCACGTAAAAGATCCCGCTTCATTGATTCGTCGCGAAGAGCACGCTTTTCTTCTTCCATTTGGTGCACAACTTAGTGCTCATAATTCATGCATGACTGAGTTAGATCAATGGACAGTACTGTGGTGCTACCAAATAGAAATTGGAACTTTGGGTGACTTTTTTAGATTGTAACCGTTGTAAAGTTAATAAATAAAATGTCCATACTTTCTTCCTTTGTAATAATATGAGACTATAAATGCATAAAGATATGATTAACCGCTGCTCGACAAAAAGTTGCATGAAAACATGCTTCATTTCAAAATATTCGACGGATAGTTGAAAAACAAGCATTCAGTTTTCCGACATTTGGCTCGATATCTGCGCGAGTGAAATACGTTTTATACAATTGAGTATATGAATATAAGAACGACTGAAGTCCAATTTTTGGCCAAATTTAGTTTGACATGGGAAATTGTAGCTTATGCATGGACTCATCTTGTGTGTAAATGATAAATCGTAATTACCCCCGGAAGTACCTGAAATGAATGAGTTAAATCTTATATTAATGTAAGAATGAAGGACTTGGGTCATTCTTACATTCATATAATAGCGCCCTCTCTCATCCTCCCATCTCTATAGCAGAATATCATGTATATGAATCAAAGAACGACCCAAGTCCATATGAATCAAAGAACGACCCAAGTCCATATGAATCAAAGAACGACCCAAGTCCACCACACAAAATGGCCTCTCCACAATTAATGTAAATGTTAATTGTCATAATAATATATGTTCTGATTTATATATACAATGTTGCCTTCCCATCACAGTTAAATGGAATATTATTGGACAAATAAAAAAGATATGAAGTTTTTTTTTAGTTTACTCGAAATGATCTTCCATGGACTTGGGTCGTTCTAATATTCATATACTCAATTTTTCAATGCAATTCATTCTTTTTTAATGCAATTTATTTTTTGACAAAAACATGTAGACATCACTTTTTTTGGTAACAGAAAATAAGGTGCGTATAACTTTGTAGGATAAAAAAAAGTACAATGATTGTAGCACCTGACGATATTATACATTATCACAAACTCAAGTGATTAGAAGTTAGTAAACAAAAGCAAAATTCGAAAAATAGAGGGACCAACTAGAATACAAAGTTTTTAAATTACTACCACCCTCACATTTGTGTAAATTCATCAAAACAGATGAAGGCCATTGTTATCTGCCAAGTCCAGAAAGCTAAATGGCTCCTTATTCAACTATCCATCTATGTGGGCAAAATTGAAGCGCATTTTCATTTTCAGTTTTCTCCAGCAGGTGCTATTCATTTGTGTGTGTGTGTGTGTGTGTGTGTTATGCATCATATAAAAGGAAAAAAAAGATATGGATATGAATGAAAGTAATGGATGTTCTCTTCTTTTTTGGCCAAAGAATATCTACACGGCCTGAAAAACTCACTCAAAGTCGCAATTTCTGAGGGGAAATTAAGTGCATTGGTAGCGCCAAATATGTCCTTTGTTTTAACCAAGTTATGTATGAATAATTAGAACAATGAATTGTGTATTATTGGAAGAAGAGCTTCGTATCTTTCCATTTATCTATATCTGATGAAGAACATCTTTTACTTTGATAGGAAAATGCTACAGTGAAAATCGCTGGGAGGACTTTTTTTGGACATACTGCATAATACAGGGAGTATCTAAAAAAAAGTTGTGCTTTTCAAAAAATTGTCTAAATTACGTTTCAAAATATTTTTGTGAGACACAGTGCATATACAGAGCGTACCAAAGAAGTAACACTTTTTTTTTAAATTGTCTTAATTTCATTTCAAATATTTGGAAGATTTTTTTTCTTCATATTTATGGTTGCCCAATAGTCTCATCTATTAAGTGTAATCAACAAAACAAATTTTTGCTCACGCTTGGCTGAAAACTGACGCTCTTTGTCCAGAGTGTGAAAAAATGGCTTGCCCCAAATGTAAAGAAGATGGAAAATTCAGCCAGGAGTTCCCCTCCCCCCAAAAAATGCTCCCATTCAAAAAAAAATGCTCTTTTGTTAAAGCTTTAATTATGTTATGATTGTCTGAGATTTTTTTTTTGTCAGCTTTCTCGTAACTTTAATTATTTCATTTCTAAATTAATTGGTGAGAATTAGAGTTTTAATTTTGAGGTTTTGTCAGTTATTCATTAATGTGGTAAGGTATCAAATTAATCAACATTCCAAACATTCATGTAATTAATCAATCAATATTATTGATTGGGCAATCAATCAATCAAGCAATCAACCCATCAATACATCAGTCAGTCATTGAGTCGATCAAGCAATCATTGAATCAACCCAATAATCAATCAATCACTTTTCAGTAATTGAACTAATTAATCGGCTGATTGAATGAATAGATTAACACATAAATCAGTTTTCCAAACCTTCATCAGTTAATCAACCAGTCAGGCAATCAAGCAACTCTGGCAATCAGGAACAATGTAATATCCATTTTTTTAAACATTTGAGTCAACATGAGATCATGCTTTCAAGTTTTTCTTTGATGCAACTAGAGTGGTGCTTGGGCACTCGACTCTCTGTTTGATCGTGGGGTATCCATAAACATGCTGATCAGTAGGGGATGAAATTCAGTAGCTTTGATACTCCTTTTTTCTGGGATTGCTTTAAGAGAATTTTAACTTTAATACTTTAATCATTTATCAAATTATTCAAAGAAAAACTAAAGTAAACCAGACATTGAGTGACTGGCATTTGGGTTCTATATGTCTGTGCATGATTTGTGATAAATGTGCTTAAAAGATCTTGATGTCGTTAATCAGCCTTCCATAACACAATGGAATCATTTAAAACGTGATAGAAAATCGCCAGAAAATTCCTAAACTATCATAGTATAATCGCAACTGTGAGCAAAACAGCCATTTGTTTGAATGAGAACACTTATTTGGACTGCAGGCTGAATATCCATCTTCTTTCAATTTGGAGCAAGACATTTTTCACACTCTGAACAAAGAGTGTCAGTGTTCAGCCAAGCGTGAAAAAAATTGTTTTTTTTTTGATTGCATTTGATAGATGAGACTATTAGGCATCCATAAATATGAAAAAAAAATCTAAAACTTGTTGTCCTCTCAGTATTTGTGTGACGAATTAAACTTATGGTGAATACAGCATGAACTTTCAGTTTTATTTTTTTTTAATTTTATATATATATATATATATATGTGCATACAAATACCATAAATATAATACGAGAGTTTTTCCCCTTTCTAACTTCGTATTTCCTCGTTTGGATGACTTTTTTTTTAAGGAAAAAAAAATCCTGGTATTCATGTCTTCTTTCTTTTCACAGTTATAGGGTACCTGATTGTCCTGGCTGTCGTCGCGAGTTTGGTGTTCATCAAATGCTGGCGAAAGTAAGAAAGACGTAGGCCTACTATTGTTGCTGTTATTGTTTTTGATATTATTTGTGTTGTCAGGATGATAATACATGTAATGTCTGCCATCGATTTTCAAAAGATTTCAGTCAAATGCCCCTTTATATTTTGCGTGTCGAAGATTCATCACAATGTTATTCAAACGGAGTCACAATGTTCTATGAGTGTGTGACGTGCAACGCAATCTTGAAGAAGGATTTTTTATTTTCATTCTGCTTTCAGACGACACAGCCTACCAGAGGGTGTAAACACTCCCACGGTTACAGAGGGGAAAACGCCGGATAATGCAGACATCATTCAAAGCTCCCAAGGAACAAATTTCCAAGCATCAAATGATCCTTTAAATGCCAGTGTCTATTATCAGATAGAAGAGCAGAACATCCACCTACCTTTTAGGTCAAGCGAGCATCATGAGAACAACAACCCGGATGAACGGAAAGAGAGGGCCGCGACTGTCGGCATCGTTGTTAGTCCCTCCAAAGGTCTCACTCCAAATTCCGCGTCGAATACGATCCCGAAGGGTGTCGGGTCTACACAAGTTGGTATGACCAAGCGAGCTGCTGAGGAGGATAAGCAAGGGACGGATTATCTCAGAATAGGAGAAATGGGGTATCTGGACCCGAGGCATGACGACCACAGTTACGTAACCCTTGAGCCTGGTGGCGTATCTTGTGGTTATCATCCCGCGACGACCAACCTAAGCTCTCCTGCTATCTTTGGTGAAGACGATGAGTACTCACTTCTTAACCAAGGTGTTCCTGGTACTTGTGGAATATCTACAGGAGCAGAAAAGTCAAACGACACAGGCCAGGACCAAACTCAAGATCCATTACAAGAGAATGACTGCGATATACTTTCAACTCCGGCACCAAATGCGTTGGCTTACGAAGAACCTCTGGCGAAGACAACTTGTTCCCCCGAAGCGCCGGCTCCAGCATCAGTGGATAGAGATTATGATGGATACAAAAAAGCTCAGATTAGTTCACCGTCCATGGCTAACCCTGAGACCTACGATACCCTCCAAAGGCCCGCAATATCTAAGGTTGCTCAATCTACAAACACTAAGATTGACAGTGGTGGCGATGACGAGTTATCCACTGCAGACGGTAATTCTCCAAATGACTACCAAACTTTGGAAATGCGCGCTTCTGCTCCGGTGGCCGCTAATGATGACTCACAAGATTATCAACATCTGCAGCGACCTTTTGGCAAGAAACCTACTGGTTCTCGTGAGGACTTCGGTTCACCTGATGGAACCGAGTACGGGACACTTGTCAAGCCAACAGAACGGCTACGCCAACAATTTAATGATGAGGATAACGATGGCTACGAGAAGCCTTAATTCTACGGTACAAATGGATTTCCCCACTCTTAATCAATGCCGAAAGCCTCCGACGGTCGCATCGTCCAATCCCGAATCAGCGGACCATATTCATTAAAAAAAAAAAAGATATCGACTGTAACGAGAGGCCCAATCTTGCCGTTAATTTTCTCAAGTACTATCGATCTCTGGATATCCCCGATTCCAGTCCAGACGCTGGCAATGACAAATAATAGTAAAGTCATTTTTTTTTTTTTTTTTTTTTACACTCAAGGGAAAACTCTTACTTTTTTAGTAAAACCCCTCACACAGAAATAATGATAATAGTACTGATGATAGTTCTTTGGTCTTATATTTACCCACACTGAAAACTAAAACTAGTCTGTCTGTCTGCTGAAGTAGCATGAATGCTAGTCCAGCATGACGGACTAGTTTTTACAGCAGAAATACGCAAATATAAAGCTAGTCTGTCCTGCTGGATTAGCTTAAAGGGGAATACTGAAGATATTATATTATATATGAAGTCAAAGAGTGGGACACATAGAACAATTTGTCGTTTACATCGTTTAAAATGGCCTTTTTGAAGTGGAGTAAGAGGATATTGAAGATTTACACCTGTCACCCCACTGAAATCTAGGTCACAGCGTAAATTTCGAGGCTTTGCCGATGACGTCATGGGGTGAAGGGAATAGCGCAAGGTCTCGAGCGCCGCGAGTTTAAAAACACGAGAAAATATTAACTCTCTTTCCGTATATATTTGCCCCTTCCGTAGTGTACTCCAAAACCACGAATTTAAGCACTCGCGAAATTATTGGCAAGTCCCGATTCGCGAAAAAAAAAGACTCGCTAAATATATGGCGTACACAGCTGTAGTAGTACCAAGGAGCTGCTGATAGTCACAATACGTACCAAAGAGGTACGAAGCCCAGACTTCTCCGCTCTTTGATACACGAAGGCTACTGCACTGCGACATACGCGGCCAGTGATGGCCGCATGCATGTGACTGATCGACTTCGAAGCACTACAGGCACTAGGCCTGACAACTTCTGTATTCGTGGTCTAAATAACACGTAACACACTTTATTTAAAAGAGGAAATGTATGATTTCACACGAGACTTGAACTAGAAAACAATTTTATTTCATTTTTTTGTGACATTCAGATAAAAGATGTCTTGGGATTTCGGGGTACGAGCCTCGACATCTCGCTCTCATCGGGAGCATACATAGGAAGCTCAGGCTGTTGTGTGATGCTTCCGGGTTTGCCCTTCACCCCATGACGTCATGGACACGCCCCCAAAATAATCACGGATCTTCCGATTGAACATGATTCAGGATACGATTTTTCTAAGCAGCCGTTCTCCAAAATGCAATTTTCTAAATGGATGAATTAAAGGCCGCTGTGTTTAACATGCTCTAAGCTTGAAATGGGGGACTAATCCAACAAAATATGCGTTTACTTTTAAATAGTCTTCTGCTGTAAAACTAGTCCGTCTCTACTGGACTAGTTTTCACGAGAGAAGCATGAACTATTACAGAGCCTGTAAAAGTTTATTCTCCCAGAAACTCTTTGTCGTACAGATACACGACAGATTATGGGGGGGGGGGGGGGGAGAGACTGTAGTGCGACAAGTTACATCACCTTGTCTACGAGTCGTGATGAGAATCTCAAAGTAAGAAATTCCTGATATAGTTACAAGCGCGCACTATACGTTGTTTGAAAAAATATTAATTTTATTTTCATAATCAATGCCTAAACTACGGACAAATGGATGTTTACCCTCATGCACACGCCCATCCCACTAGCAGATCAACTAATATCGGGATGTATTCTTAGGCAGCTTGCGGTATAAGACGAGATTGCAGTTGATCTTCTTCTATAGAGATCGATGCGATTGAAGTAAGATTGATGCAGGTGAACGAATCATCAACTCCAACTCCACTCCGTGTGTGTGTGTTTGCGTGTATGTTTTGTGCTTATAAAAAGTCTTGGATAAAGTATGTTGATGAACCAACAGACGCGAATAATAATAAAACACAATTAAAATTGATGAATCAGTAATCGATACTTAACTCTTTATGTGCCACGTTCGCACGTCCGGCTCAGTCGACGGCGTGCCAACTTCGCATATTCTGCTCAACAAACAATGCCGCCAAGACCGATCGATAAACCGCTAATTACTGCTAATCCCGCGGCACAATGAAAGCGTTTCTCGTGCTTTTGTTCCTCTCATATACGACTCGCATTATATGTGGTGGTCGACTATCAAGCAATGTTCCCAACTAGATTTGCTTGTACATTCTAAGTTTCTGTCACGGTTTTATGTGCAAAAGTCATGCCTTTACAGTAATGTAGAAACTGGTCATTCAAAAGAAGAATTGAAAATAGATTCGTCATACAATATATATCGTAACAAAGCTTGGCATTCCTCTTTGACTTTGCCTACTATTATGCCCATCTTTACAGAAATTTGTAGAAGTATACAAATCGGAAAAACAGAATTCTTTCTCAAAGCATGACTACCTTCGTGTCTCAGAATAACGTGGCACACAGGGGGTTTCCACCATGGCACATAAAGAGTTAATTAAGCATGTCGTTAGATAACTAGAATGAATACTTGCATTGTCACTATGAATTAATGTTGCTCTTATCAATACAGGTAACTGAAAATTCAAGAACATTAGGAATAGCCTATACGTGTAAATCTATTTTGTATATACTAATGTTCGAAGTGTACTAGGCCACGTTGTCATGTACATCGCAATATGAAAATAAAATTCCATGAAGTTGGTAAAGAACAGAAGTGCATGTAAACACTAATTCTTGTCTGTGATTTACTTTTAAATGTGAGACAACTTTTCACCTCTTTGCTTCACAGAGTAGTCGGTTTTTTTTAATGTGAAATTCACGCGTTTCTTTTCTTTGATTAAACAGAAAGTAACGTAACATGCTAAATTTATTGAAGGAGAGAGAGAACCTCAAATATACTTGGGGAATAAAAGAACATATTAGTGAACATATTTTTCGTTTTCTGGCATAATGAATGATACAATACATACCTCTTTCAGGAAACAGAGTGAATCATAATTCCCTTATTATATATGTATGTGAGTAACAATAGGACGGAATGAGGACTTTTCATTTGAACTAAGAAGAAAATAATGTTCTCACATTGTATTCTTAACGCTACTCAGAATGTGTTACAGGCGCCGCCATATCTTATATTGTACTTTTCTTAGCAATCCCTTAAAATCAGATTAAGATTCCGTTTATCTTACTTCAACCAAGGGAAAATAAAAGTTGATATGATGTACATTATAAGTTGCATTGTACGGTGATGTACATGTAGTGTGTAGTTGAATGTCAAAACAACATTAAATTCATCGCTTTATGCTATTCACGAAAATAAACGAAACTGCAACGGATTGTGTGTACACGTGTACGTTGATATTATCAACTCAACAGTAGTGGCTATCTTGTATATCTAATACAATCGTACACGCAAACACAAGCACACACCCACACACACACACACACACACACACACACACAATCATATTTGTGAGCGTGCATTACACCAACAAAAAGTCGCATGACCCATATTTTCGTTAAGACTCAAAACAAATGAAAGTGGAAAACCTAGTCATTTTTTATGAACTGTAAGAATTATACCTCTTCAACATATTTCTAAGGTTTAGGATCATAAAGCGAATAGCAAACTCACTCTTGTGCATTTTTTTTTTTACTGAAACATTTTGTTTCCCGCCTGATGAAGGCTTTATCACATTTACGAATTCAGAGCACAAGACTCGGACCCTTTAAACCCTTTTCACTTTCAACTCTATTAACTTTTGCGAGGATGATGTTACTGGGTTGAAAGCTGTCGGTCATGAATAGATGTTCTTAATGATGAGCAAATTTTCAGTTTAGTTTGATAATCTCTTCAAAGTGGTTGCCACGGAGCTTTATATCCCGTTCAGTGTTCCATTCATTGCAGCGGAGAGCACGGTTGTGTGAAATCACTCGCTTGACCAGACACTTAACTCTAAAGACTCTTTTCTCAGAAAAAAAAAGAAAAGTTTTCAGTTTCCTAGAGTAGAGGAGTACACTCTCTTTTCACTTCTTAAAAGGCTTTGAAAAGTCGATTAAACTTAGTATGTACTGAATTACGTTATTGTAATTCTAAGCTTACACTGCAAAAAGTCCGGTGTTAAATATGAAACACCGAGCTGGTGTTAAATTTCCGGTGCTCATTCATGGTGTTAGATTAACACCTCCGGGTGTCATTTCAAAATTTAAAATTGTTTTTTGAATAGTTTCTTAGTTACTGCACTTCTTGTTAATTTTGAACTTCAACAAGACGATAAAGAATTTTCCGATAACGTACTTGATTTTTGAAAATATGTGTAAACAAATTTACACCACAGTAACACCAGTTGGTGTGGTCCCCTATTGAAGCTGGACGGGTGTTATACCATTGCAATTAACACCACCAATATCAAATCAACACCATGCGGTGTCATTATTGAATTAACTCTAGCGCCAGTGTCAAAAATATCACCAGCCACCGTGTCAAATTAACACCACGAAGTGCCAGGCGAACACTCTTTAACACCGTCACAATACATTTTCAACACCTGTGGGTGTGGTCCTCTATTGAAGTTTGATCGGTGTTAGATTTAACACCCATGGTGTTAAATCTAACACCGATGTTTTTACAGTGTAGAATCCGCCCTTAACTAAATATTAATGTCCTGCGACTTCCTGGTGACTTTGTTGTTGTTGTTGTTTTATGCAGTGTCTCGTATCTATCTAATATAGTAATTCAATTCATTTCATTTCCTCGTGTAATAAAAATCATCTACATTTACGTTGCAGCATAAAGGCACATACAAAATGTACAAAGCATAGGCTTTATATCTAAAGAAGTGGAGAAATCAACTTAGGCTTAAACCAACCTTTAAGGTTAATTCCCAAGAAAAACATTCAGTTTAACACGGACATAACAAAATAAACATCACAGAAACTTAAACAGAAGACAATTGAAAAGGCAAAAGACAAGTAAAGCTAACATAATGTGACAGTGCTTGAACATAATGATAATGATAAGAATAATGACAACAATAATAATGATAATAATAGTAATGATAAGAATAGTAAATTGATTAAAAATATATGAAGCAGAAAAAAGCTGTTTTCTTTTTAACAGGAGATACATCTTGTGTCTTTTCTTGAATGAATACAGACAATTGGTAAACTTTAAATCATTTGGTAAAGCATTCCATAACAAATGGACCAGCATAGCATAGTCGTTTCTTTATGATGATTATATCTAATACTTGGAATCTACAAGTTGGGAAATTGTCTCTTGTTCTGTGTATTTTTAACATGAGCAAGAGTGAAACAGTTGCAAAAAAAAAGTCGGCGAGATATCATTTATATACAAGTACATAAAAAATGCAGATGGCAAATTTGTGGATATCACGTATATCACTGTCAGTAACGTGACCTTTTTACATTGTTTTAGATATGGGCTGTGCATGAGTTAAGTGTTGAGATTTCGCGACAATTCTTATTGCATGTTTTTGAAGGACATGAATACACTTTCCTTCCTAGGTTTCTACTTTCTTTCTTGTATCTGGCGATACTTTTCTTTCTGATGCAGTGTCACAAATATGTATATCACACTCACTGAACACACACACACACACACACACACACACACATTATATATAAACATGTTGAGATTTCACTTTTTGGCTCCACGAAGAAATGAAGAAACAAACTGGTAATGCATTTTTGGCCAATAGAGAATGAGTTTATTTGACTCAAATTTTTTGTACATATATATATATATATATATATATATATATATATATATATATATATATGATACATACATATCATAATCCACTCAGGGCTAGAGACTGACATTTTTATCTGGTGGCCCGAAAAAAAGGAAGAAAACAAAAGAATGTAGTGACCGCAGCACATATGCAGAATTTGAGAGATATACGCGAGGATTTCCCTTTCTCTCTTTTTAATAAAGAAATTACATTCCATCAAGTCTTAATCAAAGGTGATAAACCCCTTTCTTTCTCATTCGCTGTTTAATTCCCAATCATCGGGACTGTACAAAATTTTGCGGGTGCAGATTACTACGTTGAATTTATATTTGAGTTACCATAAAAGCAAATGACGGGTAATAAAGCGCGCCCTTTTCATTCTCAGTTTCTATTCAGTTCTGTACGTATTATAGCGTAAGCGCAGTTCTTAATTGTTGTTGTTGTTGTTGTTGTTGTTGTTGTTGTTGTTGTTTTGCTGGTGTCAAATATGATATGTTTGTTTAGCCGTCATTGATTTATTCATGTGATCTTCATTATCCCTGAACAAACGATATCATATTACAATGTTCTGAGAGATACACGGATATGATTAAATGTGCCCACTTTGCTGGAAGCTATGTGGAAGAAAGCTGCAAGCCATGATATGAGACAATTCCATGTATTTCAAACGTTGTACATAACAAAGCAGCTCTTCAAGTACCTTCCTAAGAGTAACGTTACGCGCAACAAAAAGTAATTGATGTTAATGAAAAATCGGCCTTTTATCGGAGCTTTTATCGATATATACATGATATACATATTATATATATGAAGACCTGAATATAAGAACGACCCAAGTCCAATTTTTGGCCAAATTCAGTTTTACGTGGGAAATTGTAGCTTATGCAAGGACTCGTCTTATTTATAAATAATAAAGCCTAATTACCCCCGGAAGTGCCTCAAATGAGTGAGTTAAATCTTATATGAATGTAAAAATGAAGGACTTGGGTCATTCTTACATTCATATTATAGCGCCCTCTCTCCTCTCATCTCTATAGCAGAATATCATGTATATGATTCAAAAAACGACCAAAGTCCATATGATTCAAAGAACGACCCAAGTCCATCACACAAAATGGCCTCTCCACAATTAATGTAAATGTTAATTGCCATAATAATATGTTCTAATTTGTATATACAATGTTGCTTTTCTATCACATTTAAATAGAATATTATTGGAAAAATAAAAAGATATGAAGTTTTTTTAAGTTTACTCGAAATGGTGTTCCATGGACTTGGGTCGTTCTTATATTCATATACTCATATATATATATATATATATATATATATATATATAATATGTATATTATATATATATGTATGTATATATATATATATATATATATATATATATAACGCTATTTTCAGCCATAAGGGGAAATGCCTAATAAATCATACTTTGGGTGAATTTTGGAAAAAAAAATAATATTCTTTAAAAAATGCCAATATTGTCTTTTTTGAAAAAAAAGTATGCGTTAATATGGGCTCAATGAAGCATTGAATTGACAAGAGTGGGAATGCATCTTATACCACTGAATTCTGTATGTTTATGATAAAATACAACATTTTTTTTAAAGAAAAAGAAGATATACCTACATTCCCCTAATGACCCGTTTTCTATGCACATCCAATATATACACCCATTTTTTTTTTTTTTCATCACTGACAATCTCCCCTAAATTGTAATGATGGGGCAGTCTTCAGCACACACTACGCCATCTGTGTCCTACTGTGGAGTAGTCTTTAGGCCCCAGATCACTGGTAAGGCATTGAAAAACATTGTCAAATCCTTGAGGGGAAGAAAAGAAAAATCTCTTTGGAGCGATATCCCCTTAAGATACCTCGTTTTCAGACGTATATTTGCCCTCGGACCGTTTTATACATAGATAAATTCTATTCTTTTTAGGCTCTCTGTTCAGTGTGTTTCTCTGCGACGTTCCAAATGTGTGACATCACGAATTGTTGCAGCCTTCTCATTTGGAGGTGGCACCTGCACATGAATTTAACTAAAACTTTGAAATCCAAGACGATTTGACAGATGCATCTTAGTCTTAACAAATCTAAAAGGAGATACAAAATATAACATTTTTGCATACAATGCTTGCTATTCGTTTATCAACGTGGTTTTTTTGTTGAGAATGTAAACTGTACCCAAGTTCCTGACATTGCCTTATAAGATAATTTATTAGAATCAAGCAATCTTTAAAGGGACTAAAAACCTTATTCCTGTCGCTTTATTATATCTTCTCACAATGTAGTGAATATTAAAGGAAAAAACTCATATGCAAATTAGCAGTGACGATTATTAAATAATTTCACAAGGCTCTAGTCTGTTTACTTATCAATCTGTTCATCCCCTTGAAGTAACTACAAAGGCTGGAACGGATATCGGCCTCAAATCACTTTTGTTCTGATGGGGAGTGATGATAAAAATCATGTTGAGAGAAAAATAGTTTTATAGTATTGCAAAAGGCATATCTTTGGTGTTATGACGCAGGTGTTTCATGAATACACTATAAAAGTTCTACACTTTCTCATTTCCGGTTGTATTAAACCTCCTCAGGTATACTTTAGTAAGACTTCCTCTTGTTAAAGAAATCTGCAGGATTTACCTCCAAAGAGTCAGCGCAGACTATGGGCGGAGTCCATCTTAATGAAAGGTATTTATTGAAAGGTTGTTATTGAATAACATCCCTAGCGGCCCGCAGGCTGAATTGCGGATATATTACAAGGAACAGCATGAATACATTCAAATAGGTACAAACATACAGTAAAAAAATTTACATGACATGACATATGCCTTTCACTCCAACAAAGGGTTGAGTGGTGGCATCCGCTTCATGATGTCCTGCCATTCTTGGCGGTTGCTGGCTAGATGACAGGCTTCTACTAGTGAGCATATGTTTGTGCTCCTACAGTCTGTTTTTACACAGTCTGTCCATCTCTTTGGCGGTCTTCCCTGTGGTCTCTTACCAGAAATTCTTCCCTCCATTGCTAATTTAGGAAGGCGTGTTACCGGCATACGTATGAGATGTCCAAAATATCGTAGTCTTCTTTGGGAGATTCTATTTAATACTGTTCTTGTTGCATTCAATTGGTTCCTTATTGTGGTGTTCCTTATTCTATCCATTCGTGTTACGCCACATATTTTCCGCAGGCATGTCATTTCAAAAGTCATCAGGCGGTTTTCATCTTCTTTCCTGAGTGTCCATGTCTCTGCTCCATATAGTAATATAGGGAGAATTAGTGCCCTGTATAATTTGGTCTTTGTTGATGACTTAATATTTGTTGAACTCCATATGGTGTGAAGTTTCTGGACTGCCCCCATGGCTTTTCCAATTCTGTTTTTGATTTCCGGAGCGTTGGATCCATCTTGACTAATAATTCCACCTAGGTAGGTGAAATTTACACAATTACAAAAAAAATTTACACAATAGAGTTAATCTTTACCATTACAAAAGAAAAAACAAATATTACAATTACAATTTCTAATACCTCTGTTCTTATTTTCATAAATAATCTCTATTGTTTATATAAGTAACCTTACTAAAAAATTAACCTTTTTGTCATCTACTCATCTTCTTCTCCTTCTTCATCTTCTCTTTTTCCCCGCCTTATAAACTTTACCATCCTCTTCTTCACTTCCCCTCCTTCAACCTCTTCTTATTATCTCAAATTATCATTATCATAATCACACATATTTTCATCATAGCAATTAAACTACTATTTACTCTATATTACAAAACATCAATCAATATTATATTAACGAAAAATATACTACTTTTAAACAAAACACTGGATTCATGTCAATAAAGTTGTTCAAAAATTCAAAACTTCATATTTCACATGATACAGAACATAGGTACATGGTATGGCAATCACACTGAGATCAGAAAGTCTGTTTTAGACTAAAAAATTCTGGCAGGTAAAAAAAAATGAGATAGAATAAGAAATAAATGAATAAATGAAGGGCTAATAATCACATAATTACAAAAAGAAAAAAAAAACACCATGATAATCGTGAATCAACATGCTGTTTTTAGCACAGTTGAGTGTTTTATCGAAGAGAGAAAGTTTCGGCGTGCCTGCGAAGGGCTGAACTTGAATCATGGAACACAGAATGCGTGGGAATGATAACTTTCAGTAAAACATTGATTATATTCTTCTCTGTCAAAGAGATATCAAAAAATAATAATCGTGTTAAAACACTTAAAAAACTTTCAGGCCTTACAAAATATATGGAAATAGAAATCAGTGGGAGTCTCATTTTTGCAAATTTCCCCTAAAACACACACGTGAATGCGAGCGGTACATTCAAATAAAAAGGGATAATATCTACACGTAGATCGATTCTGTCGTATAAACTCCCCTATTCGACACAATGAATGGCGTCTGTTATTTTCTAAGAGGCATTAGCCCAGTTTGATTTTGTTTTTGTTTTTTATGTTCGGCGTTTGTTTTTGAATGTGCACACTGGTGTGGGCTTTCTTCTCTGTCGAGGCCGAATAATGACAGGACACTGAAATAGCTGACTGAAAGTCCTCTGCATGGATGATAATATCAACCAAAGGAAGCCTATTTAACGACTCCTTTACTGAATTTGCAGGTAACGGCAATGAATTGAAACCATGCTGCAAATAGGTCGATGAGTGCAAAATGCTGAAAAACCAGATACAGATATCCTAAGAACGAAATGTAGCACATCTGCCGATAGAAAAAAATAAGGCTAGAGCTGGAGTGAGAGTGACATTCCATAAATTACAAATTCTATTCAGTATTATACAAGCGTATTGAAAAAAAAAGGAAGGGGGCTATTCTTCATTCTGTTTGTTCTACAGAAAAAAAAATCAGGTATTTTTTTTTAGAATATCTTAAAAGTCTTTCGTTACTTGTCTTCTGAGGTAAATAACTTTTGAATTGATCAGAATTGTTCAGTGTTTTTTGTATAAAGTTCAAATACAACACTTAAAAAACACTTAAAAAACTTTCAGGCCTTACAAAATATATGGAAATAGAAATCAGTGGGAGTCTCATTTTTGCAAATTTCCCCTAAAACACACACGTGAATGCGAGCGGTACATTCAAATAAAAAGGGATAATATCTACACGTAGATCGATTCTGTCGTATAAACTCCCCTATTCGACACAATGAATGGCGTCTGTTATTTTCTAAGAGGCATTAGCCCAGTTTGATTTTGTTTTTGTTTTTTATGTTCGGCGTTTGTTTTTGAATGTGCACACTGGTGTGGGCTTTCTTCTCTGTCGAGGCCGAATAATGACAGGACACTGAAATAGCTGACTGAAAGTCCTCTGCATGGATGATAATATCAACCAAAGGAAGCCTATTTAACGACTCCTTTACTGAATTTGCAGGTAACGGCAATGAATTGAAACCATGCTGCAAATAGGTCGATGAGTGCAAAATGCTGAAAAACCAGATACAGATATCCTAAGAACGAAATGTAGCACATCTGCCGATAGAAAAAAATAAGGCTAGAGCTGGAGTGAGAGTGACATTCCATAAATTACAAATTCTATTCAGTATTATACAAGCGTATTGAAAAAAAAAGGAAGGGGGCTATTCTTCATTCTGTTTGTTCTACAGAAAAAAAAAATCAGGTATTTTTTTTTAGAATATCTTAAAAGTCTTTCGTTACTTGGTTTCTGAGGTAAATAACTTTTGAATTGATCAGAATTGTTCAGTGTTTTTTGTATAAAGTTCAAATACAACATCTTTCTCCTTTCCTGCAGGGTGGTCATGCCTAACTGAGCGAGCATTGCACAATAAGTACTATACTGACAACCGAAGATGATGCGGAGGACTCTTTTTTGTATCTTTTTGATGTTTTCACATGGGGGTTTCATATTCAAGCACTGGGCAAAATGTAACCTTCATAGATGGTCAGCATACATGTATCTCGGGATGGTAAACAATGAAATTTTAGGACACGGAGCATATGAAGAGTTTGTTCGCAAAAACCGATAAGTCCATTTTTGAAGATTTTGAAGTACGTCTCTGTCATAAAGTACAAAATAATACTTTTTTAATGATATATTGGTCACTACATATAAAAGTACATTTTTGAAGTTATGGTCAAAAGAAGCAAAAATTTTCTTATTATTCTCTTTATTTTTCTTGACCTTTAATCGCAAATATCTCCATTTGGCAATTATGGACTTATCGGTTTTTGAGAACAAACTCTTCATATGGACCTTCCTATTGACACGTTTCAACATGTCATTAATGTGGGACTCTCATTTGAGGTCGCTTTGCTATGGATGAAAATTCCGAGATGTTTGATGGTTTTAACAGACTCGAGCTAATGATCTCCTTGTAATACAGGTAACGGCTCCCATCTGGACGAGCTTCGTTGTTGCTGTTGTGTGGTCTATCCGTTCAAATGTCTTTGTGAAGCCGGTGACCACTAGTAAGGATTGACGACGATTTTGATTTCTCAGCATTAACATAAATGTTGTGCAGCACATTGATGATGCAATGCGAACTTGACACGTTCTTTCTGTTGCAACAATGCATGGGGTCCAAATTTGGTGCCATATCGCTCATCATCCATTTCGCTACGAAACCTTCTGCAACCTTGGCAATGTGGTCAGTGAGGGAAACTGGATGGAGTTTCTCGAGGGACGGTGGAGTCGTTTTCGGAACGGGGATTACAACTGCGCGTTTCTTAACAACACCACCCTGGATAAATGCGTTTATTATGTGTGCGAGTGTTGTGAATAATTTATAAGAAAATTTACGTAGAAACCGGGTGGAAATACTATCATGGCCGCCAGCGACGTTTCTTTTAATTCTCGAAAGTGCTTTCTGAACATCCAAGGGATAGATATCAGAACACCGATCACACGCCGGTAGTAGAACGCAGGAAGGTGCTCCGTAGTCAATGGGTCAAAATTTTCTGTTACAGATACGAAGTGATCATTTATAGCACTGGCGAATAATCCGGTATCTTCAGAATCCAGTCCAGGAATTGAGATCAAAGGTTCATCCCGCCTTCCTCCTGTCATGATACGAATCTGTCGACACCAAGCAGCTGGATTGGATCTTTTCAGCCGTTGTACGCGAGAGGAGTAATCACACTTTGCTATCGCAATCATTCTCTTCACTCTGTTGCGAAAACGTTTCCAATCATCAACGTGGTTTAGAAGGAAGGCAATTTGCCGACGGTGAATCAATGTTTTTATCTAACTCGTTATCCATGGTTTGTCACGAGGATGCACTTTGGTTTTACGAAGAGGTAACTGAGTGTTCATTGTCTCTAGCAGCCTGTCATAGAAAGCGGTGCACTGATCGTTGACGTCATTACTCAGGAAAACTTCTGGCCAATCGTATGAGCTAATCCACCAGCCGAAGGAACAAAATTGTTGGCATCGGTCTATTGAAGACAGTCTTTGTAGCGTTGGATCTCACCTGGGGGCCTTTCGGCATCCATAACAGAGCAGAATGATCGGAAAGCCCTACAGGCGATTGAAGGTGCACACTGTTGTACACGTTACCGATGTCACGTATGATTTTGTCCAATGTGCGATCGTCTCTCTTTGGGTTATCTACGACCTGTTTGAAGCGGTTGTAAAGAGTAAGTAAGTAAGAGGAGTAAAGGTGGCAGATTGACTTGATTGAAATTACCACGTACGATGAGCTCGCATCTGGGTGTTTTGTTGTCAATAGATCGATGGTAGACTAAAGATGGTCTCAAAGTTCGGTGGCTACATAGGTTGTCCGGCTGAGGGTAATAAAGAACAGTGCAGATAAGATGTATGAGACTTCTCGGGGCAGACGTTTCGAACGAACCTAAATCCATACAACTTCAAGGTTTTCAGGAACTGACAAGTCCTCTGGCTGCAAGGGATGAAGATCGTGTTTAATATAAAGGACAGCTCCTCCGCCAGAACGATTGACCCTTGCGTTTGAGGCAATGGTATATCCGGGAATGGATACGTGCTCTAGGGGCATGTCATGTTTAGACCACGTCTTCGTAACGACACAGATGTCAACATCATGGTCGAGAAAAATTGCACACAGTTCATCGAATTTGTTATTGACAGAACGGGCGTTACATAGGTATAAGGAAAACAACCTAGTGACATTTTTCTTTTTGTCCCGAGTCGTTGATATTTTGGTGAGATTGTTTGAATTTCCTCGAGGTTGGCGATTTTAACAAATTGACCTGTTAGGGCGTATGATAGTTTGAATCAGATGGCAATATTGTTTCAGCTTTCGCCTAACAGCACGGCAACCACGATGCGTTGTGTTCTTTTTATGTTGTATAGTCCCAAGAATTTGGTTCTGTCTAAAGTAGAAGGAGTAACATCTGTGATCTGTACGAAGCCAATGGTTTTAAGCTAACTGCTGGTGTAGCGCAGACTTTGTTGGTAGCGGGTTCTTTTTTCAATCTTATCGATGGTTGAAGAGGAGGAACCAGCGTTATGGTGCACATCACCGCAACAAATGAGTGGAAGGTTAAAAATAGCATCTGAGATGAATAATATCGTAGTGGAACTTTCATATATCCTTTGCGAACCACAGATGTACGGAAGTTCTGATCCGAGGTTTGGAGGCAGCCATATTGTATAACATCGAACTCACCGCAGTATAATTACTTTCATATCAACATGGTAACTGTACAGAAACCGACACGCCAATACATTTTCTACACGATCCGAAAGTGGCCAACTCACATATTTAATATTTCATATCCCTTTCGCTCGATCGCTGCTGCGCAGTTTGTGGTTTTGACAAGAGCAGCTCAGGAAACACCTTCCTGGCAGGTTTCATATATCCCTATTCCTCCACAGCAGTCGCATACTCTTGGCATAGAACAAGTAGAGTTGCAGTTTCCGCATTATGATGTTTATTACCTTTTCTTTTTCCTGCCGTTGCGTGATATAAGGTCTACTTACACTCGGTGAAAGTACAGTGTGTACTCGTTGGAGATCGCGATTTGTAACAAGTTTTTGCTTCGTTTTTTTGTTTTTTTGTAAGTTTACTATGGATTTTTCTGATCGAGTATGGATCTTTGTCATCTGCGGTCTTCTACTTACGGATTTTAACACTGTGAGATCTTCTGCTATTTCCGGGGGTAAGACTGCAACAATGTTTTCATACTTTGACTTTCAATCCTGGCTTTCTCTTTACTTTACCAATATATACGGCATTCGGCATCGTGAAGTAATATTGGAGATATCTACAAGGCCTACGCAATGAAGTGACCTAATGAAATCACAATGTACACAACTGATGGATTTCGGTGTGGGATACGTGATTTCATAAAGACCGAATATGATATACCGAACGAAAAATTACTTCTGAGTTTCACTCTAGGGAAGATACCTATTTGGTCAATTTAACTTTGTTTCCAGGAATTTAAAATCTCTTCTTTTTTTTAGGTCCTATATACTTACTAGCCATTACCAAGAGCTTATGACGTTGTTTTTTAATTGATTTTAAATGAATATTCATTGAAGTGGAATTAGACATAGACGTTTTATAAAATGTTGATAAAGATATAACGACATGAAAAATGCAATTTTAGACAGACAAAGCGGAAACAATTTCCACAAAAAGATCTCCCACTGCAAATCGATCTAGACAGTATGTACAAGGCGAGCGTACAGAAGCTTACGTGCAGCGCCAAGGCGAGTTATTTAACTCGCCAAGGTGCCTTGTTTCGGCCAAAAAGGCTACAAGGCGACTTTTACACACTCACTATATCTTTCCCTTGTTCTTGTGTACCTTCCACTCTTTATCAATGATTCTGGGGTTGGATAAGACTCACAAATGGTTTCTCCCTTCGTAGCACTGCTTTTACTGCTGTTTTGCTACTTTCCCATCCCCATTTACGGGACATTAATATAATATGTATCCGTTCTATTCAGAAAGAAAAAAAAATGTCTGTTTGTTACGTATCACCCACATGAAATATGGTTTATTTTATTGAAAGTATCAATAAAGAATGATTGAAATGCATAAAAAAGATAATGCTCGTGAACACATGCAGACTCATGTAAACACGCATTCGTAAAGATATTGATGCATATATGTATCTATATGCAATTTATAATGTAGGTCCTTATATGTGACCCTGCACCTCAAAACAAACAAAAAGTCGCCAGACATGAATTTTTTGTTAAGACCATATTCTCAAAGAGCAGACTTTAAGCTTTAAAATGATGTATAACTCAAATCAAATGGACTCTCCTAACCTATCTAAATATTGGAAAGAAAGCACAAAGTCAGGAAAAGTGTGAGCTGAGAAAAGAGGCTCTGAAGTACAGTGTCTATTCAAGCGCTTAATCTTTACCAAACCGTGCTGGCTGTGCGATGAATGGGACAAAAAACAGGAAGTAAACCCCCAGAGTAACAACAATGAAGGGATTATCAGATTAAACTGAAATTAAGCATGCCTCATTAACACATTCTGTCCATAACTAATGCTAACTTTCAAAGCAGTAGCTTTATCCTTTCAAAAGTTATTAGAGTTGAAAGCGAAGAGTGTGGACAAGGTTTTTTTCAGAAATGAAAAAGGGATTCTAAAGACACACCTAATCACACTATTCTACCAAAAATGTTCGAGATAAACTGCTTAAAAAACACACTTTCCTGCCCGTTTTATCATACCAAATTTTAGCATAATGTAAAAGAAGACCCGCTCTTTCAGAAAATATGAAAAAGTCAAGTTCGACTAGGTTGACCCATTTCACTTATTTTCAGTCCTCACGCAAAATCAGTGTGTGCGACTTTATGTTCGTTTTGAGGTGCACGGTCATATATAGTTATCAAAGTACCTCGTGCAAGCTACCCGCACACCTTCCATAAATGCACCTCGTGAAGGGTTTTCATAAGTTTCATATTATGTGATTCTAGTGGCGTGATATTCGGCAGCAGAAAATTGTGAAATTCCTGCTTCATGAGGAGAGTTAAGACCAAAGTTAATAAACGTTGCAAGGAGAAAGATCTATAGTAATTTATAACAATAATTATTCTTATTTTGTTTTCGTAAGTTATGCAGTCAGGCAAGTCGAATTGAATATTAAACAAAAAGGTGAGTAGACAACCTGGTAGAATGAATAAGTGGTAATTCAAATGATATTAGACGAAGAGGGCATAGCTTATAAATAATCACATGTAGACGCAAAGACAAAATACGTATGTCATGTGACGAATAGACCATTGCTATTGAAGGAAACCAAACCCAAAGAGCAATGTGAACTGAATGAAATTAGCGATATTATTAGAACACATCGCATCAGTGAAATTTTGAGGAAAATAATTGGACAATCGACGCAAAACTTATGGATTTTTACAATTTTGGTGTTTTAATGGCTAGATAAGGAGACTACTTCAGTTTATGACATCATGAGTGGACAACAATACAAAGAAATTATAGAGAAAATCGAACATACTTTCATTTTTGTACCTTAATGAAAGAGCACTTGACTTACCTCATTCAGAAAGTAGTGGGTATGATATTACCCTTAACATTTGTAACAAGTCGTTGGAATGTGTTAACTCCATGAAAAAGATTTTTTTTTCGGTGGAATTCTATTTTATTTTCTTTATATTGTTGTCCACACATGGCGTCACAAATTCTAGAAATCTTCTTATTCAGTCATCACAATGCCAAAACATTAAAAAATCATAACTTTTGCATCGATTGGCCGATTTTGCTCAGACTTTCACTGATGTGTTCGACTAATGTTGCTGCTTTCTCTCAATCCACACTGCTCTCTGGGTTTTGGTTTCCTTTTAACGTGTGCGGGCGAAATAAGATAAGACCATATGGGATGACACGACCTACCGAGAGCCAGATAAAAATGGATTACAACTAGTGGCAATTTCCCAGCAATAGAAGACTTGTGAGGCGTTGCCGTCTTAAAGTTCCTTTCAATTCCCTTATGCGGTTCCAAACTGCCAACTGACAGGTTTGTGATGAAGCACGTATAGACGCCCCCTGTTTTTAAGACGAGAAGGCGAGCAGGCGACTTATACAAATTCGCCAATATACCTTGCTAAAGACGAGAAGGTGAGAAGGCGACTTTTACAAACACGCCGAGGCGCCTTGTTTAGGACGAGGAGAGAAGTCGACTTTTTTAAAGTGGCCAAGATGCCTTGCTTAAAACGAGAAAGCGAGATGACAAGGCTACTTGTTTAAAACGAGAAAACGTGAGAGCGAATTGAACAAACACGCCAAGACGCCTTGTTTAAGACGAGAAGGCGTTTTGTGTAATATCATTTGGATTACTACTTATTTATTCAATCACATTGTCTAATTACCTATTCGTCTTATATTCAATTCGACTTACCTGACCGTATAACTTACAATGACTTACGAAAACAAAATAAGAATCATGACAAACTTTCTCGTTGCAACGTTGATATACATTGGTCTTAACTCTCCTCATGCAGCAGTGGAAATATGGAAGGTGAGTATGATGGTCTTGCACGAAGTGCTTTGGTAATTATGTACATAATGATATCTATCAGGTACACATTACATGCATCTATCTTCACGAATGTGTGCTTACAAAGTGTCTGCATGTGTTCAAGAGCATAATGTAATGTATTTCCATCTAGTCGGGGTGAAAGAGAAAAAATAAGATCAACAGTGGGCTGTGATTGGAATGCACAATCAGCAGCAGCAGCAACAACAAAACAAAACTTGCATTTTACAACTCTTCCGAGTCTGAAAAAAAAAATATACTGGACTACTGCATCTATTTCCTTCGAACGTGTGTTTTCATGTGTCTACATGATTGTGCTCGAGAGCACAACCCACTATATTTCTATGAAGTCCCCAGTACCAGTAATTAGGGAGAAATAGAATTAACTGTCGGTTATGACTGATATGCACAAATCAACAAAGACAAAACTTGCTCTAAAGTTTTCCGGGTCTGAAAAAAAAAAAAAAACATTCTCCTGTACTACTTCCTCGTGGTGGATGGATTTCATATCATGACTAGTTCCTTGTCTCTCAGGCAAGTTTTCATTTCATTTCATTCATTTATTTATGCACGGCACATACTTCAGCCCGAAGGCTGTTCTTCCGCAGGTCCGTGCGGATAAAGAATACAACATAGATATACATTTTATACAGAAATGAACAGATAAACCAAACAAGCAAACAAAAACAAAACTCATACTTAAAAACCGAAAAAAAAAACATATAGAAAAAACACAATAATAGGTTGATGAAACTGCGGCACACATTTCGACAGAAACAAACATGATCAATCAAAGATAACCATGTACAATTATACAAATGATCGCCGTAGTTTAAAATGAAAGAGACGAAAAAAATGAGAGTTCAGGAGAGAGAGAGAGAATGAGGGAGACAGACAGAAAGAGAAACAGAGAGAGAGAGAGAGAGAGGAGAGATAGGGAGAGAAAAGCACATACAAAGGGGGAAACTGAAAAAGTTGTCAAAGTTGCAAAGAAACATGAGAAAAAACAAATCAACAGTAAATTACACATGTTGTCGTTGATGGTCGTTATCTTCACAGGATGAGATTTAATTTTACCCATCAAGTACCAGAATCCACATTGTATCTATTTTGAACTGTAATCATTATAACTTTACGTTGAAAAAATAATCACATCCTTGTGAACTTTTACCTTCCATATACAATAATTACTTAACTCTGTGGCATATCATTTCCGAAAACCTCTTTATCGCTGAGTTTGTAATTGACCATTGATTTCGAAACACAATTCAAAAGATTAAGTTACCGTTTGTCGTTCTTTTTATTGTGCCGATATCAAATTTAACTAGACCCTGTAACAATTTTCTTAATCAAGATATGAAGTTAAGTTGCCATTTTCATGACGACGAAATAATCACTAATTGAGGAGTAAATATTTCCCAGACTTGATAGGCTCACATGCTGACTGGTAATTGTTCTCGGATCTGAGACTATCCACAGCTGTAGTTCTGATATGTCTAATTAAGAAAAATTGTAGTCACGAATTATCACAAATGTAATCTTACGTTTATCCGCAGGTGATATTTTAAAATAATCTTAAAATGGACCTACTGAAGAAGTCTTCATCTTCTTCTTCTCTTTCGTGCAGAGTAGTGCTGCTAATGTCCTCCATATATTTGGATGAATATATCATAACGGGTCATAGATTTATTAGATATCAAATAGGATCCCAATATCCATATAAACAGTGTTCATATTCATATACGCTGAATGGAACAAAATGTATAATAACATGCCACCCAATTTTTGGAAAGTGTCTCTGAGCTTGCAAGATTACAGGAAAATTTTCGATGTTTTGCGTATTGTTATATCGTTTTTATCACTTCAGTTAATTTTCATGACAATGTATTTGTAACTTCCAGTTTCACAATTATATCTTTCTCAATTTACTTTGTTTTGATTATTCAACCTTATTCTCTGTTACCAAAGAAAGTGAAATGTTTATGTTCTTTTCGAAACATGAAATAAAGTTTGAATTGACTTGAATTGAATTGAACGGAATGGAATTGAAAAAAAGTCAATGTCAATTTTCTCAGCCATGATTTCAATTTACACCAGTTTGGCTAAATAAAGTGAGTGTGGCGTACTAAAACCCATGTTAAATGTGCCATTAGATTATTGTTTTGTATTATTGTCAACAGTCATGGATCCGTGGACACGTTGTCCATCGTAGGAAGGAGCTAGTGCCTACAGGATGCATTGACATTCGTGATAAAAGGAAGACATATCAAACTTTTAAGGTTTACGTTTCTAAACAGGGGACTGGTCCGACATGTATTGTGTAAATTGAATATAAGTGACGCACAGTTGCCATCAAGGATACTAGTTCAGTCATTTTGTATTCCTCAACGAATTGTCTCGTTGTGTATTTTCACTGAATCGAGATGGTACTTATGCCAGCAATATCGTCATCCATATTTTTCATCTAACAATGCAGACAAACAAACAAATACACAAATAGGGCCTAAGATGTTGCAAACTACGATATAAGAATATCTCATTTTCTTTCTTTTTGTCTGCAATCAAATACAAATCATGATTGAATTCCCGATTTAAGGCCCGATGTATTTTTTTTCTTCTTAATAGCAAAAGTCCCGTCTTCAAATTATTTGGTCTGTGATTCTTGTTTCCTGTTTCCTTTGTATCTACACTACATGCTCATTTTAGATTTATGTTACAATGTTTACATTTCAGTGAATTATTTTCGATTTAAATCTTTCAATATTTTGAAACAAATAATATATTTAAAGAAATCAAACAGACAGTAGTCTCCTAATGCAGTGCACTATATCATGTATTGCTGCGCTATAGGAACATAATATACGTTCTTACTATTGTTATAATTTAATATTCTGTTACTTCATTTTTCTATCTGCTTTGTACAGCATCATACTGACAATAATGTTTTGAAAAGACCGTTATCAAACTAGTTTTTGTTTGCCAATGAACTGAATCAGGATGCGCAACAAATACTTATTCTTTGTCACGAAAATGCATATAACGTGCCTTTGTTTCCTTTTTGGTAGGGGTATAATTGTCATGCAATGAGGACTTACACCATTGACATTTCTGGAATATATTATCATGTATGAAGAGTTTGTTTGCAAAAAACGATAAGTCCATATTTGGCAAATGGAGATATTTGCGATTAAAGGTCGAGAAAAATAAAGAGAATGATAAGAAAATGTTTGCTTCTTTTGACCATAACTTCCAAAATGTACCTTTATGTTTGTAGTGACCAATATATCATTTAAAAGGTATTATTTTGTGCTTTATGACAGAGACCGTACTTCAAAATCTTCAAAAATGGACTTATCGATTTTTGCGAACAAACTCTTCATATTTTCATTTTAAGAAATAGAAGGGATGCTGATTATGTGTACATTATGAGTGTGTATGTGCATGAGTTTGAGCATACATGTTTTTTGTACAGGTGTTTCTTTTGGCGAGTCGATGGGGGTATCAATAGGTCTAGTGGATAATTATTGTGTAATCAGCCGATATTGCTGGTCTCCGTTGTTAACTCATACAAATTGTTGTCTGCGTAATACAAGTCTATTATGCCAAAGCGGTTTATCAATTTGGACGGTTTGATTTTTTTTTTTTTTTTTTTTGGGGGGGGGATGTATTTATGTTCAAATATAATAATAAGAGTTTACCAAAAATATTTGATCAAATCCTTCGACGCAATGATGCTGTACACAATTATCCTACTCGACGTTCCAGTGAATAGTTTTCACTGGCCCGAGGTTCTGGGACAGCCTTGATAATGCTCTAAAAGATGCTCTGACTTTACCTGCTTTTAAATCAAAACTGAAAAATTTATTTTGTCATCCTCACGTAAACAAACAAACAGATAAAAGAATTTGTTTATTGTTATTTTCATTAAAAAAACACATAAATGAATCAATGACGAGTATTTTTTAAAACAATTCAAGAGTTTGTGTTTTAAACTAAATTCGTCAAGAATTTTAAGCTCTTCTTCATGCCTTGGTGACCTTTTCAGATAACTGAATGTAGACATTTTCTTTTTTTTTTCTCACTTTCGTTGTCATGCCTATCTTTAGTTTTATTTTCTGTCTATTCCGTCCATGCTTGTTCTTGTCCTTGTCATAGTCTTTTTTTCTGATTATTTCGCCTGACATCAGGATATCAAAATCTTATCCATGGAGTCCTTGACGGATCTTGAAATGCCCCCCCCCCCACCTTCTAGAGTAATTCACAAATTTTACAAGCTATACTTTTCTTGTGAATTCATCTTTTCCATGTAAAGTTATGAATTAAGATTGTATTGCTTACTTGTTTATTTATCCAAACCAGCGTTAATATCATTATGATACTTGTATTCATGTTTTGTTGAAAATTACGTGATTGAAAGTTCCTTTTGATATTATGTATTCATGTAAGCGTTATGTATATTACTTTGTATTACTTTATATGGAAATAAAATCATTGAATTGAATTGAATTGAATTGAATTGAATAGACCACATACCTAGTGAATGAATTCAGCATTGGCAGTGAAATAAATTCCAAACGTATAGTGCATGCCAGACATTGATACGTAGAACACAAGCTCTGAGACTTGAATTCGTCTTACAGAAGGTCGGTGTTATGTGTGACTTGGTTCAATTACACAACACAGATGGAGCTCCAGGTTCGATGAGCATCGATGAGATACCATGTATCAATCATATACGCGATGAGCTGATTCAAATGATACGCCAGTCCGAAGACTGTGGTCCAAGTGAGTATATTGCTGGCACTAAGATCGAAGGCCAAACCTCAGTGAATGTTTTGAACACAGTGTTAAAAGAAAAAAAAATCTCACAGACTTTGGTGGAAAACCAGGAAAGTTTACACATTTATTCAATATTATACGTACGTTATATTGAAAGATCATTATTCATAAATTATCTACATAATCATTTACATAAGTATACACGTAGTCTATGCATATGTACGTTATGATAAAAAGTTAAGATCCTATGTGATTAATTACTTTGCCATTTTATATAGTGATATTTAAAGTTTATTGAAAGACACGTTTTAGCTTATGACAATTGAAAAAATGACGCGACTCAATTTTTCCCTTTGGTATAGGCATCCCTCTGAATATTCTCCCTTCCCCTCACCCCCATCTCTCTCTCTCTCTCTCTCGCTGTATATATATATATATATATATATATACATATATACATCTGAAGGTGTCCAGACTTGATTACTGTAAATACTATTATTATCATGATCGTTATTTTTCATTTATTCAACTATTCATGTAGATGGTAAATTATTTACATACGGAATATAAGCGACATTTGCGCAAGGCTGTACTTTAATAGTTCAAAAGACAAGACAAATCACCCAATTAAGAATGGGAGCTGCTCATCCCTCACAGATAGAATAATTAGGCTATTTTTCAATCAGTCACTAACTCACCGTCGGAGTCACTCTATCGATCAGCTCCTCATGGAACAAACCTTAGAGTATGAACACGTCTATGGACCAAACAGAACTCCAGACAGGATACAGTTTTGTATCAAAATCAATTTTCAAGTGACAATGTGCGAGTAATTGATATTCCAGTAATGTCCTCAATCATAATGATGGTCATTCTAAGAAACGGATCTCACAGCTATACGAATCCAATGGAATATTACCTTTATTAGGGGCCTTTGCATGTTTTTTCCTCGCTTTTATTTGCTGCTAAAGTGGAAAATGCGCTTCGAGAGGAAGTTGAAGAGTTCTCAGTTTAGCTATTCCTCTTCTTCAAATTCATACGTGAAAGTATTTTCAAGTCTTCCACAAAACAGAATATCCTATCCTATAGTCTAATTTATCATGTCTCGTGACATGATAAATTAGACTATTATACTTGTGCGTGCTCAATACATACCGAACTTGACACATTTTGGAAAGTTGTTCCAGAGGAAACCCTGAACAAAAATGATAGTAAACACTCATGCATGAATTGGTTACAGATATTTTTTTTTTCATTCATTTCCAACCCTTCATGCAAGAGATTACCATTTGAATTTACTAAACTTATTAGAGCTCAAAATGTCATAAGACATCATGGACCAGATATATGAAACTCATCGACTGATGGTCTTAGACGCAGTCCTTCTTTACAGAGTTTTAAATCGTCCTTCAAAAAAGATTTTTTTTTTTGCAATGTACCATTCGAATGAGAAATTGCGTTCTTATAAGCTTCCAGCTCCTGAAAACGGTATCTTATTGCTTCTCTTCTTTTTTCCTTTCTTTTATTTTGTTCCCTTTTTTTTTCTTCTCTTCTCTCTACTCTTCCTATTCGGGTACCTCCTTAATTATTCTTGTCCTTTATTTTCTCGTTTTGTTGTTGTTTTTTGTTGTTTTGTCCTTTAACACTCTACTTGGTGTTGCCCCTTTTTTGTCAAATGACATTTAAAATGCTTAAAAGATTTGCGTGATTTGCTTTACGTGTTGCTTTTCGTTCTGTCAGTAAAGGAAAGTAGAAGAAAATTGTTACATGACGTAATGTCTTGAGGCCGATGTCCAAGTCAAGAGATTCGAATATTGATAACAGTCTCCTCCACCTGTATTTAAAGATTCGCAATGTCATTGAAATATATATGTATCATTTCACATTATTTTGTAACGTGAAATCTTGTTTATATTTTCATGTGGAGAAATGAAACTCACTTAAACTGAAACTGAAGTGCATGAAAAATATCTGATTTGAACACTATTTAAAGATCCTGTTAACATTTGGGAACAGTCATTAAAAAATGGAAGATACAGTTGGCAGCAAAATTTTTCAACCCCTCTCTTGCATTTTGGACACACTGGCATAATGAATTACATTATAACTGCAGATCATTACTAAATCATACAAGTGGTGATCAGATAGTTTGTTACAAGTAAGTAACAAACAAGTAACCTTAGATTTGCATATAGTTACAAACTTTGACCATTCATGCATAAAGAGAATATGGTCCGGTAAGCACATTTATAGTCATTTTCATTCCTTTTGGTGATCACTGAAGCGTAACGTGAAATGCTTCGTGGAACATGGTTTGTTCACTCGATGTTTTGATAGGTGACACAATATGACTGAATTTGATGTAGGATTCTTAATATTTCAATTGGTATTTTCCATTGTACAAAAAAAGTATTTAAATGAACTAATTTCTAGTAGAAGTTGAAACCATAGAGTTTGTACAGAGTTTTAACCATGATATTAATAATTCAAAATTTAAGTCGTGTCAAAATGAATATAACCCATTGAAATACTAAGAGTTGTGTATAGAATGGCAATATGTTATTAAAAATTCTATAAAAACAAATAAATTAATCGTGATCATCAGACCATAACGAGTCATGCTTCAGTAATCACAGAAAGGTCTGAAATGACCATAATGTGCTCACTGGACCGTATCTCTTGATGCATGAATGATCAAAGTTTCTAACTATATGCAAATCAAAGACTATTGATCGGGTAAGCATTTATGATAAACTATCTGTTCACCACTTGTATAAGATTTAATAATTGTAATGTTATTCAATTTGCCAGAGTGTCCATAATGCAAGGGGGTTGAATAATTCTGCTGCTAACTGTATGACAATTAATGCATATGTGTGGGTCTGTTGTACCACTATTAAAACATGCTATCATTATAGAATTTTTGCGATAAAGTGTAAATTGTACGGAGATATCTGTATTTTTCTCAATAAACTGTCACTGTAGACGGTTTAGTCTGGAAACACATTTTTATTATAAATATTGTTCACAATTATTTTGTATATGAAACAATACTTAATATTGATTTTACCAATTCGAAATACTTACAGCGGTTGTTTCTATCCCTAACTCACATTTAACAACTATTATAAGCACTAATGCTTAGTTTTTGTTTCATCTGCAAATAGCACATTATTTCTTGAAGTAGCAGTCAATACGTCCAAGTACATTCATGATCAACTTCAACAATCTCTGCATAATATCGTTATGTTTGATAACACTTCTGTTTCTTCGTACCTTATATTCTCCCATATGTGGAAACTTCCATCTTACCAAATCAAAATTATTGAAAGCACGCGTGAATCCGCCAAGTAGTTAAACATTTAGTATAATCGCCCTGACAACCTCCCCCCCCCCCCAAAAAAAAAAAAAAAATGGTCTTGTTCAACCTCATTCTCTTTAGAAGTTACTCTGGAAAGGAATATCAATCATTTATGATGCTTCCCAATCAGTCTGTAGATTAAAATGATGTTTGTAAAAGGTCAAAACCGTAAGTTTTGATCTTTATTATTTTCTTGCATCTCTCAAATGTTTTCTGCACACACACCTGCACCTGAACGGTATCAACTTAATCAATCAATTTTCTCAGGGAACTTGACGATAGCCCAAACGACAACGTTCACCTGCGTTCATTTATTTCCCTCATTTAGTGGATAAAAATTAGGCCTACTTTTTATATATCTTATCTTCTTTATGTTAAGTCTACATTTATTCTTATGGTATCATTTACTGTGTTTATTTGATATCTTGTTATGATATCAATAAATCAATCAATAGGTTTTTGTTTTTTGTATCTTGTGGTAATTTGTAATTGCTTGAGTTCAGAAATAAACTAAACCAAACCAAAGCAAAATCTAGCCATACGACGTTCTAGTGCATGAAAATACACTCTAGGGATTATTGATTTGCATTGTTTGAATTCAGATAATATCTGTAGAAACTTACAAACGACCGACCCCCTTTGTTCGCTTGTGTGCGCCCATATAAGTGTGTGTTCGTGCGTGTGTCTGTGTGTTTTATTTAAATGAATGAATTCAATTACATGCACTCCGCTAGAAACTAAGTATTTTTCCAAGTTCTGCACATTTTCTGATCATAAATTATCTGGATTAGAAAAATAGGAGATCGAATATTCTGGTCTGTGTTTGAACAATAGGTATTGCAGATTCATTCGACACAGCAGATCAGGAAATATGCGACTTTACCCTGAAAGGACAATGGGCCCGTGAAGGTATGCATGACGAATGTCGGATTGCTCAGTCAATTTTCTTATTTATAATGCCTCGTTTCAACATATTATGGATACTCAAAGCTCTTAGGCACTGCGGCGCAGTGGTAAGTGTTTATTTGCTTGGAAACAGAGCTCCATAGTCATAATAGTTCGAATCCCGC
Organism: Diadema antillarum; assembly: GCF_040938485.1. NCBI lineage: Eukaryota > Metazoa > Echinodermata > Echinoidea > Diadematoida > Diadematidae > Diadema > Diadema antillarum. The sequence goes on along the minus strand of NW_027271575.1, from coordinate 597,809 downwards.
ACGGTGCTTTTGTGCACACAATTGTCTGTATAGGCATGATAGGAACATCATGAGGGTGTTCATAATGCTTTAATCGATCTACACCAGGGGCCCGTTTCATAAAACTTGTCATCGGTGACAAGTTGTCATAGATGTGACAAGCTAATTGGCTGAGAGCAAATTTGTCATAGAAATGTGGCAGTTGTCACTGATGACAAGTTTTATGAAACAGGCCCCGGGTCATATCATGATTTCTTTACACACAATTATCCTCTTGCAACATGTAACATTAAATAACTCGCAGTACTGGAGATTATCCTCATAAAACGCTGTGCCAAGCTTTTTTTTTCATCTGGAATGGTTCCATTACTGTTTGTTAACCTCCTTCAACTATTAAAGAAAAGTCGTCATTAGTATTCAATGATGCAGGTATTTTCTTGTTGGCAGGACGCGATGTATCTAGGGTTATAACTTGCCGCCGAGAGAAGAGTTTTTCTTCTGATCTCTCTGCCCGGATGTCATGTGATTGCCGAAGAAACAACCCTTCGAACTCATGTCCTCAGCAGGGGAAATTCACACCACTGAACCTCATAAAGTTTTTATCAGGAGAAACCGACGTCTTATCTCTCTCTAATACCAGGCATGCCAGCTGCGCATTCAACAACTCTCACGTTGAGGTAAGCGCGTCTGCCAATTCCTTTCAAGTCCATTCCATTCAGTATAGCTCCAGCTGTTCAGTTCCTTTAAATTATACAATCATAATTCAGTCAAATGTTATTCTGTTAATTTACTTCTATTCAATTTAGCTCAAGTCAATTTGATTCAAGTGAGTTTTATCATGTCCATTTTATTGTTTTTAATTCAGTTCAATTCAACATATTTAAAAGTTAAAAGTTTATTTGCCACCAAAAAAAAAAAACAATGGCCATACAAAGTCTGTATCACTGCACCATGGTAGTTGCTATGGCGAAGGCGTTGTTCACATTGGTATTTGAGGAAAATGTGTAATTTCATATGGAAACATGACACAAACGATTAGGTATACAAATGACTAAGTAAATGAATCTGTGACATTAAATTTGACTCTTTACAATCTTCCGTGTAAATATCATGTCTAATAGCAAATGGGCCATAAAGATGACGTCAAAATGGTGGGCTTTTTTAAGGACCTATACTTCACCTACCAGTAAATAAAAACGGCGATCGCTTTATGAATGTATTTTAAAGGGATGGTACAGTATTGGTGGAGATGAGAATTGGGCTTTTAACTTTTTGTGAGATATCAAGAAAACACTTATGATATAGTACAGAGCATACCATTTTAAGAGAAATTCAACGTTTATTTGATGGAAATCGGGTTTGGAATGACTGAAACATCCAAAAACAAAGTAAAACAAAGCGATCGTAACAAAGTGTGGGTCCCACACTTTATTAGAATCGCTCTTTTTCGATATCTCAGCCATTCCCAAACCAATTTTCATCAAATAAACGTTGAATTCCTTATAGAATTACATGCTCTTTCATATTTCATAAGAGGTTTCTCATTATCTCACCAAAAAATGTTAGATATCTGAAATTAGGTCTCAACCAAAACTATACGATCCCTTTAATTGCAACCCCCTCCTCTCTACCATAATATCATACAACATATTCCTTTGTACCTAGTTGACTTAAAATCCTAATATTTTCTGTTTGTTATAGTGAACTGGTTGTGTAGGTAAAAGTCCAACAGATGTTGGATGGTAGCATATCTAGCAAATGAAAAAAAGAAATATCGTTAAAAAAGAAACATAATTGTCCTTGTGCGAAATCAAACAACAACATAAAAGCGTACTGTGACTTACAGTGCTTACCCTACCGGAAAGAACACAGTGTCCCACAGTGTGTTCACAATGAATTCAAGTAGTCGCCTGTGTTAAAAAGCTCGAATTCAACGGTGTGGAGATGATTTCACACTGTGGTGCATCTGTTTTCACAGAGTGTTTACTGTTAATGTTTTGTTTCACAATGTGCTTTGAAATAACCGATGGGTTCACGCTGTTAAACGCTCAGATTTAACAATGTAATGAGATGTTACACTTTCGGTGTTCACACTGTATTCTTGTTTTTGTTTTTGTTTCTTTTTTTAAGATACATTGTATAATCATGGGTACCATCGACATACAGTAAGCCCGAAAATTTCTGTAACAAGTGCAGGATGTGTTTTCATGATAGACTCATCCAATATTAAAGTTCCGTCGTGCGCCTGGCAGATTGTCTTTAGGGTGTAGGAGTGCGCAACAATCTGTCAGGCGCAGGCAATTTGATATATTTACTTTTTTATGAGGAGACTGCACTCTACAAGCTCTCCTTTTTAGCAGTTTCCTCCATTTCCAGCAATTTTGTTTCTGCCGTTACCATAATGACATGACATTTATTTGTATCTTTGCTGATAATTCATTTTGTCTTGATTACATGTTATTATGTTCATTGCATTGTTGTACCGATTTCGTGACAATTTTCTGTATATAACCTCTCTTCTGTTATGTTATTTCACCGCTATCAAAAGATTACCTTCAAGACTACATGGGCGGTGGAGCCCTACATAACCCTGACTGTTATAAGGCCTACAACAGTAGAAAGTAAGTGTAACATGATTTCTTCTGTACAATCCCACCCCACCAACTATGTGCCTTCACTTGTTAATAGCCTAATGATGCACGATGCACCGAATTAGATAGGGATGCCATAAAAGAGAAAACAGATACCTGACGACTCTAAGTAAGTGTTCGAGATACACAGAAGGAATCATTTTATACTATCAGTTTTGTGGATGTTCTGCCTTAGGAGTCATCGAGTTAATCCAAGCGTCTCCCTTTGCAGCTACCAGTCAGTCCCCACAAGTTACAGACGGAATCGAAGAACACAATGCTCCTCTTACCAGCGATGGATCATTGACCAAACCTAACAATGTCTTTTTCCGTCTATGGAAAGAAGTGTATCAGCAACGGTGATAGTAATTATATATATATATATATATATATATATGATTTTATTTTATTTTATTTTCTTGTTTTCTGCATTATATCATACAGCTTACAGAAGAGAATTCAACCAAAGTTTAAAATTAGATCTAAGTTCGAACTTAAACTGAAATCGCACTTCATGACATGAGCCAATCAAAAAAAAAAAAATAAATGCGACTTATTTATTAAATTCATTCAAACATTAAAAGTACAGTCAAGATCTAGAACAACTGGTCTTCGTCGTAATTATTTTACTCTCGATCTAGATGATTAGATCCAAATTCCAAACGATAGAGAAGCCGGGTCAATGGCTGTGAATTGTGATGAAAGAATATCTCGATCATTTTTGTTTTTACCTGGACCTAGATCTGTTAGCCGAGATGATTAATTTAATTCATTTTAAATCTGTTTAAATAGATTAACTTAATTCTAAGTAGATCTAAATTTGAATGAATGTGATATGTGACAGTGCACCTCAAAACGAACATAAAGTCGCACACACTGATTTTGCGTGAGGACTGAAAATAAGTGAAATGGGTCAACCTAGCCGAACATGACTTTTTCATATTTTCTGAAAGAGCGGGTCTTCTTTCACATTATGCTAAAATGTGGTACCATAAAACGGGCAGGAAAGTGTGTTTTTTTAGCAGTTTATCTCGAACATTTTTGGTAGAATAGTGTGATTAGGTGTGTCTTTAGAATCCCTTTTTCATTTCTGAAAAACCTTGTCCACACTCTTCACTTTCAACTCTAATAACTTTTGAAAGGATAGTGCTACTGCTTTGAAAGTTGGCGTTAATTATGGACAGAATGTGTTAATAGGGTATGTTTAATTTCAGTTAAATCTGATAATCCCTTCATTGTTGTTACTCATGTGGTTTACTTCCTATTTTTTGTCCCATTCATCGCACAGCCAGCGTTGTTTGGTAAAGATTAAGCGCTTGAATAGACACTGTACTTCAGAGCCTCATTTCTCAGTTCACACTTTTCCTGAGTTTGTGCTTTCTTTCCAATATTTAGATAGGTTAGGAGAGTCCATTTGATTTGAGTTATACATCATTTTAAAGCTTAAAGTCTGCTCTTTCAGAATATGGTCTTAACTAAAAATTCATGTCTGGCGACTTTTTGTTTGTTTTGAGGTGCAGGGTCACATATGGTAAGAGGCCTTACCAGTAATTCCGGACGTGCCCTAGACACTCGTGGACAAAATTGAATTACAAAATTTGGCCTAACAAAACAAACTTTTCACCAGAATGATGTTGCATTTAAACAAATACAATATTAGAGGGAAGCTATTTTTTTTTTTTGTCAAATGCAGTATAAAATCTAACAAAACAATCACAAAGTTTACAATTTTACCGGCATTTTTGCAACTGACCATGCCGTCAAACCCCCGTTTGAGGCAAGACCCCATCACCAAACGAAGCTGATGGGGTGCTATACCCCCCTAACGATTCCTCGTTTGAGAATGGGAGTAGATGTACTCGCCCACTGCAAAATAACTTTCTACTCAGGCGTGGCAAACCTGGAGGCCAAGCCAGGGTTTAATGACTGCAACAGCTGTCATATTACGTAAGAGCATGATAAGGATATCTGCCTGTGGCAGACCATTCAAAGTGCACTCAATTTTCTCTATTCTTTCTAAAGTTTTAGATTTTATATTCTATTGAGAAATTCTATAGTCATCCGTTTTGAATTTCGAACGAAAAATTTTGACCCATAAATAACGAAAATACAGGAATAAGAAGGAGAGCATTATAGAAGTTTGTCGACACACACACGCACCATGGAGCTACATAACCCATGCCAAAACCAAAACAATCTCCTCCTCTCGCGTGTGCCCCCCCCCCCCCCCCGGCGGTGACTGATGCTTAGATTAGGCCAGGGTCAAGAAACAGGTGTTTTATATCTTTGGTTTTTAAGTCCTTGATTGCCAAGATATAGACTGGCATTGTCTACAGGGGTGTAGCTTCTTCAAACGAGAGATTTGCCTCATGCTTCGTTTTCAATGAGAATCAATGTTGTTTGCAACTTTTCCATAGACAACGCACGCGCGCGTATGACTGTGGAATAAAAAGAAGATCGAATGTTTGAATTCGTCTTTATATTTTCTGTAATACTTGATTTTAGCAAGATTAGTCTGAGGTATCAAAGAGAAGCATTGTCTCGATAAATTCATCATATTTTCGGAAATTACAAGTGTTCTGTTCTGTTAAAATTTTGCAACGAAAATTGAAGTTTTTTAAGTGTCCGGCAATATAGGGCCCCAACTCTAACATCGCAAAATCAACAACATGATAACAAGCACATGGGACCTTGAAAAACAAAATTGGAGGTTTGATCATAAAGTGCCCAAATTCCACTGTCTCTGAAATATATGATAAGTGGTTCATCTTACCATCATATCTCCTGAGACAGACGCATTGTTTCCAGACCGTCATCGGTAATATTCTGCAGGTTCTGTTAAAGCGAGAAAGCTTTATCAAATAATTACACTTTGTTCCATTTTACCTTTTACAATGTGTGTAAATGAATGGACCAACGACGAAGTTGCCCTTATTGACTGTGGGTTATTTGAGCTAACGTAGCGCGTATACTCACGCTTTCAAAGGGGCAGTATGCGCTTTGCCCTTTAAACGCTCAAGATTGTGCTTCGTCCAAAATTGGGCAGTAAAAAGGGCAAAACGAGAAATATTGATTTACTCGGAATTTTAGCCAAAAATTGAGATCAAAACAAGAGAGTAGGGTGTAAAATTGATTTTTGATCTTCAACGCGTCAAAAACCCAAATAAAATTGTGATTATTAAAAAGAAAAGGCAAAAAACATTCTTTCGTCTAAAAAACATGTATCGTTTTTACTGTCGAAAGCGGCCACTTTGCCCTTTTAATTGCCCAACGACGTACTAAGGTATTTTCAAACGTATAACCTCTCTCTGACACATCATTCTATATTCTTAATTTATTCACTTCACTTGACTATCCTTATCTGTCTGTTTAAAGGAAACAAATGTGTTTGTGCAAATGTAAGTGTAACAAGATATCTTCTGCGTAATAAAATCTCACTTACTAGCCCTTTACTTATTTTAGATACTGACATATACGATGTACTCAATTAATCATGGATGCTGCATAGTAATTATGATTTTTGCCTAATCGATGCAAGTCGAAACCCTTATTTTTCGATGCTTGATAAAAACGGACAAACAAAACACTTGTTTATATCGCGCAACTTTCTTTCAAACTTTGTTCAAGACACATACTCTGACGCATTTTTTTCTTCTTTGTTGTTGTTGTAATAATGTCTTAATTTTGGGATCCTTCAGCCTGAATAATGTGTCCTATACTTTGCAGCCACCAGCCTTTCCTTACAATCTACAGACGGAACCATGGAACACGCTTATCCTCCTACCAGCGATAAATTGTCCACACCTACTGTTTTTCCTGACGGCAGTAAAAAATGTTTTTGGGACTTTTTGACGAAATAGAAAACATAACAATAATGATAAAGATTACAATACTAATAACGATGATAACGTTGTTGTAATCATATCCTTATTGGTAAACAAAAACAAAACAAAAACATGTTGATATAAACACTATATATATATATATATATATATATATATATATATATATATCTTAACCCATGGTCGTATTCTTGACTTGTGGCAGGTACAGAGTTGCCAACTAATACTGATTTTTAGTAATTTCTACTGAAATTGGAGAAGAATACTGAAGGTTACTATCAAATTACTGATTTTAGAAATCATTGCATGTGATATATTGTATTACACTGTTAAGGATTACTGATTTTCAGTCAAAAAAGGTGCAAATTTCTGATTTTCAGCCATCAAAGTACTAAAAGGCGTTTACAAAAGTTGGCAACTCTGCAGGTAATAACATCACACTTACAAAATTAAAACTAACATTGAACAAGTTATAGTTATATTTACAACAAATTTGGGTCATTGACTATACTATCAGAGGAAAACCTGATTAATCACCATACTTTTTCTTAGTAAGAATACATATTACATGATTTTAAGTTTTTGAACATCAACATCAATAAATCATTATATTTATCCAATTAATGTGATAATTGAAGAGTTTGTTCGCAAAAACCGATAAGTCCATTTTTGAAGTTATGGTCAAAAGAAGCAAAAATTTTCTTATCATTCTCTTTATTTTTCTTGACCTTAAATCGCAAATATCTCCATTTGGCAAATATGGACTTATCGGTTTTTGCGAACAGACTCTTCAATTGTATATATACGTATATGTATATTATGTATACAAAGTCAACAAAAAAGTCGCCAGACATGGATTTTTAGTTAAAGACAGATTCCGAAAGAGCAGACTCTTAGCTTCAAAATGATGTATTTAATCAATTCGATCTACATATTGGAAAGAAAGCACACACTCTTGACAATTGTGAACTTAGGAAAAGAGGCTTTGAAGTATAGAGTCTATTCAAGCACTTAATCTTTGCCAAGCCCCGGTAGCTGTGCCATGAATGGGACAAAAACACAGAGCGTTAACCATCGGAGGAATAACCATGAAGGTATGATCAGATGAAGCTGAAATTAGGCACGCTTTATTAACACAATTTGTACATGATTAATGCCAACTTTCAAAGCAGTAGCAATCTTTCAAAAGTTTTTAGATTGAATGTGAAGAGTGTGTACAGGGTTTTTGAGAAATGAAAAGGGAACTAAATTCACAAAAATCTAATCAGACTGCATGTTTTACCATAAAGTGTTTGAGAAAAACTGCCAAAAACACAGTTTCCTATTTGCTTTATGATTCCAAACTTTATCATAACGAAGAAGACGTTCGCTTTCAGGAAATATGAAAAACTCAATATTGGTTAGGTTGACCCATTTCACCTATTTTCAGTTCGTTTTGTGATACATGTCACACGTTATGTAAATACGTATTTCATATAATTATCCGAGATATTCTAGGTATATATATATATATATATATATATATATGAAGAGTTTGTTCGCAAAAACCGATAAGTCCATATCTGCCAAATGGAGATATTTGCGATTAAAGGTCAAGAAAAATAAAGAGAATAATAAGAAAATGTTGCTTCTTTTGACCATAACTTTAAAAATGTACTTTTATATGTAGTGACCAAAATATCATTTAAAAGGTATTATTTTGTACTTTATGACAGAGACCGTACTTCAAAATCTTCGAAAATGGACTTACCGGTTTTTGCAAACAAACTCTTCATATGTATACCTACAATTGTTAATATGAATTATTATTATGTAAACTATTATTATGAATTATATAAATAAATAAATAAATATATATATGTATATATATATATATATATATATATATATATATATGTTTGTGTGTGTGTGTGTGTGTGTGTATTTAATGAAAATGCCGGACCCACTGTATCATTTTAATTACCCACCTGCATCTAATGTGCCTAATGGTAATGGAAAGAGCCGGCCTTCACGCAAAAATCCTTACTCTTCCTTTTCAAGAAAACCATGGGATTCTAGAGGCAAAAAATAATAATAGTGACCTTCATATTTTCAACAAAATCTAGTAACATGTTTTTGTTTTTTTTAACCACACTCTCTCCTGTGTACCGAATCGTGCGGTTGTTGCTTTTAGTTCTGAGGCGAGATGCTCTATTCTAATTGTTTTGTCTTCATGATGTTCATGAAGGAATTTTACGCTATCGGTCATGTGGTTTGTTACAACCATTTTCATCCTTTGTTTCCTTAGCTACATAAGAAGAACAAGTCAAAATTAATCAATCAACATATGACGATGAGAATGATGATTATACTATACGCAACTATCTGCATAATCATACAAAGTCCTACAAACAGATATTATTGAATATAATCGTATATATATATATATATATATATCATGCTTACATATTCCTATAAGAGGGTGCCATGATGTGCTTTTAATACTTATTATTGATTATTGATTATTGATTTTGTATTTCATTTCTCCCATGAGAAAGTATACAAACAAAGATAGGCCCTACGTGAAAATGGATACTTTAACTCTTTATGTGCCACGTTCGCACGTCCGACTCAGTCGACGGTGTGCCAACTTCGCATATTCCGCTCAACAAAGAAAGCCGCCAAGACCGATCGATAAACCGCTAATTACTGCTAATCCCGCGACACAATGAAAGCGTTTCTTGAGCTTTTGTTCCTCTCGTATACGACTTGCATTCTATGTGGTGGTCGACTATCAAGCGATGTTCCCAACTAGATTTGCTCGTACATTCTAAGTTTCTGTCACGATTTAATGTGCAAAAGTCATGCCTTTACAGTATAATGTAGCAACTGGTCATTCAAAAGAAAAAATGAAAATAGATTCGTCATACAAGTTATAATGTAACAAAGCTTGGCATTCCTCTTTGACTTTGCCTACTATTATGCCCATCTTAACAGACATTTGTAGAAGTTATACAAATCGGAAAAACAGAATTCTTTCTCAAAGCATGACTACCTTCGTGTCTCAGAATAACGTGGCACACAGGGGGTTTCCACCATGGCACATAAAGAGTTAAAGGAAGGATCACCCTACTTATCGCTGTTAACTTAACAGCGTTGTTTTACAGAGGATCACTGCAATAGCTGAGAAATACAAACAAATAGTTAAAATGCGCACTATCATTTTCCTTACATCTTCAACAAGAATGAATACACAAACAGTATTTAACAATCTACATTTACGTAAACACCTACAATGTTGTATTATCCGCTTTGGAAGTGCACATAAAGTCGGAAACATACATACATAATACACACCACACACCAAATGGGTGCTAGGGCAAACACTTCGTCCCTGTTCAGTTTAATCGCTTCCCATTCGAGCCTTTTATCGCATCGTTTGAATAACTTATTTCTTGAAAGCACATTAAAAAAATGTGGAGGGCAGTTCAACAGGATGTAAAGAATCTTGTCTATTTCCTTCACAGATAACCAAGGGTACACTATACTGTTGGTAGTTATAGTGTGTCTGATTGTCCTTGCTGTCGCCTCGAGTTTGGTCCTCATCAAGTGCTGGCGAAAGTAAGAAAGATGTAATCTTTCAAAATCTCTTTCCTTCTTTTGATTCGCTTACCCTAGGACATGCTGATTTTGATTTTTTCTTTTAAAGTTTGTTTTAAGTCAAGATGATAATGCGTGTAAAATCTGCCATCCACTCTGGTAATATTTTAAGCGAATGCCAAAGTCATTCTTTTGGGTCAAAAAAAAAAATCTGAAGGTGTTTTTTCATTATCATTTTAGACGACACAACAGACTACCAGAGGGCGCAAATATCCCCGCGGCTGCAGAGAGGAAAACGCCTGAGAATGCAGACATCGTTCAGAGCTCCGAGGGCACAAATCTGCAAACATCAAATGATCCTTTGAATGCCAGTGTCTACTGCGAGATACAAGAGCAGGACATCCATCCACCTTTGGGGTCAAGCGAGCACCATGAGTACAGCAACCCGGATGAGCGACAAGAGAGGGCCGCGACTGTCGACATCGTTCTTAGTCCCTCCAAAGGTCTCACTCTAAATTCCGCGTCGAATACGATCCCGAAGGGTGTCGGGTCTACACAAGTTGGTATGACCAAGCAAGCTGCTGAGGAGGATAAGCAAGGAACGGATTATCTCAGAATAGGAGAAATGGGCTATCTGGACCCGAGGCATGACGACCACAGTTACGTAACCCTTGAGCCCGGTGGCGTATCTTGTGGTTATCATCCCGCGACGACCAACCTAAGCTCTCCTGCTATCTTTGGTGAAGACGATGAGTACTCACTTCTTAACCAAGGTGTTCCTGGTACTTTTGGAATATCTACAGGAGCAGAAAAGTCAAACGACAAAGGCCAGGACCAAACTCAAGATCCATTACAAGAGAATGACTGCTATATACTTTCAACTCCGGCACCAAATGCGTTGGCTTACGAAGAATCTATGACGAAGACATCTTGTTCCCCCGAAGCGCCGGCTCCAGCATCAGTGGATAGAGATGATGATGGATACGAAGAAAGTCAGATTAATTCACTATCCATGGCTAACCCTGAGACCTACGATGCGCTCCAAAGGCCCGCAATATCTAAGGTTGCACAATCTACAAACACTAAGATTGACAGTGGTGGCGATGACGAGTTATCCACTGCAGACGGTAATTCTCCAAATGACTACCAAACTTTGGAAATGCGCGCTTCTGCTCCGGAGGCCGCTGATGATGACTCACAAGATTATCAACATCTGCAGCGACCTTTTGGCAAGAAGCCTGCTGGTCCTCGTGAGGACTTTGGTACTGCGGGTGGAACCGAGCACGGGACACTTCTGATGCCAACAGAACAGCTAGGTGACGATGGCTACGAGAAGCCTCAATTCTAGAAAAACCACGGATCTCCTGCTACGCTCCATCTATACCAGACGCCTCCACAGATCGCATCGTCTGATCCAGAATCAGCAGACCATTTTCAGGAAACCGAAGACGACTACAAGAGGCCAAATCTTGCCAGTAATTTTCCCAATGACTCCCAAACTTTGGAGATACCCGTGTCCAGTCCAGACGCTGGCGATGGCAAATAATATAGTAACATCAATTTTCTATACTCAAAGAAAAGCTCTCATTTCCGAGTAAAACGTCTTTAACAGAAATAATGATAATGATAGTAGTACTGATAATGATGATAATTCTTGGTTTTGTACTTACTCAGGTTTGCCAAGCCGATGAAAGCCTCTTCTCCCAGAAACCCTTTGTCATACTGATACATGTCAAGTAGCGTGTTGTTGTTGTTTTTTTGTGGGGGGTCCATCTATCTGTATTGTTTACAATACGTTATCATTAAAAAAACAATCTTTTAAATTTGCTGAGGATGGCAATGGCAAGTCTCGACTACATACTTCTAAACTCTTTGAAAGGTGCGGCTAGTTAGAACACCTTTTCCACGTGAGGATCTGAAAGCAACAATGATCAAAACAAACTCAGAAAAACATTGTTAGAATAAATAAGCATTCATTTACATATCTTCCTTACGGACAGGAGGATGCATGCACACCCTTCTCTGTGCTTACCAGATCAACAAAGCTGCCCCCCCCCCCCCATGGTAGAAAGCAGTAACTGCATATCTGCTGAGCTGAGATAAATGCGATTTTGTGTTTTTGCAGATTCTTTAAAAACACAGAAACATTCAAACATAATTTTGTGGTATGATTATGCACCATACCTAGTTGTGTAACAATTCCTAGGAAAAAATTACGTTTCCGTAATTCTTTAAATATTAATTAGGAAAATGTAGTTACTGCGGTGACTCACCCTTGATTCTGGGTAATTTCCCCACGGAAAAAAGCAGTAACTACACTCGGTCTACAGATGGCCAGGAGTCTGCTGTTTTCCCCGTGGAAAAAAAACAGTAACTGCACATGTCGCATGACCATAGTGAGTAGAATTGTTACCACCACCAGCTTATAAAGTTCTTCTACTTTCTGGTTAGACTATATCTATAAGATCTAGGACCTAACGTTAGACCTAGACTAGGTCTTGTCACTTCTAGGGATGAATGGCATTCTGTGTAGGCCTAACACAACAGTAAGGTAATTGAAGTGCCTGCCCTGGTCCCTGGACTAGACTATAAAGTATTAAGTCTCTTCGTCTTAGATCCTAGTCGAACTCTGACGTTACACTTAGTCTACAGATCTATGCCCAATGTTAGTGCTAATTTAGACCGAGATCTAACGTTAGATTATTGACATTTTGTCTAACACTAAGCCTAAACAGTTAACTTTGACTCTGTAACGTTAGATCTGGTACGCGGTAGACCTAGATCTAGACTAGTGTATTAATACTAGCTAGTGTTCATCTCCCTTCAAAATTTCTACTCATATTTCAGCTCACCTTAATTTTCTGGTTCTGGCCAAAGCCATGACCACCATGACTTTTCCTCTGCAATTCATGATAGATTTGCAGGCATGCCTGGACCGCAGAAATTTTTCAGTCACTGTGTGACTGCATGGTTAGCACTGTCACTCAGACTGTACCAGACCTGTACTGTGCAAGTGATGTTATGACTAGACTGTGATGTGATGAATTCTTAATGTATGATTCCCTGGAGGCGCTAGGCAGAGTCAAGTTACTGGTGAAACAATCTTTTTATATCTACTCCCCTAAATTATAGAAGAAACTGCTGTTTCTATTGTTTTCAAATATTGATAGAATTTTAAAAAAAAGTATTAGGGAAAAATATACAGGAAGGACTACAGAGTCTGAATGATTAGACTAAATTGTTAGTTACTGCTTTCTTCCGTAGGTTTTGTTAGTTACTGCTTTCTTCCGGGGGGAAACTTGCAAAGTGGAATCAACTGGATGTAGTTACTGCTTTTTGCAAAAGTGAAAAATTGCATTTTTGGTCACTCTCCATTTTTTTTTTCAAAACTGACCTATTCACATTAAAGAGCATTGGGTTAACTATTCATTTTTGCAAAAAAAAAAAAAAAAGTTCTTCCGTAGGTTTTGTTAGTTACTGCTTTTTTTTCCGGGGGGGGGGGGGGGGGCAGAAAGAGAGAGAGAGAGAGAGAGAAAGAGAGAGAGAGGATGTATAACTTTAGGCAACTTGGGTGTGACGGTAGATCGAAGTTGATAATATGCTTCCAGGGCTCATTGTGACTGAATAAAAAGAGGTTGGTTGTGGATAATAAATTCATTAACTTCAAATGCTGTATTCTTTTTTCAAATGCTTAAATGCTCTTGTGAAGAAATACGAAAATAATCAATAAAACTTCTTGATAAAGTATGGAAATGAATCAGCAGGCGCGAAGTAATAAGAATCGCAATCGAACCAAAATTGATGAACAATATTCGATTCTTACCTCAATACGTGACCAGCATAAAATCCTGGTAAATACTCGCATTGTTACTGTAAATTGTTGCTGTTTTATATTATGTAATGGTTAGAGAATAAGTAGTAGCATTACGTTTAGTCTACATGTAACAATAGTTTATGTTTTCGGAATTTATGTACCCACGTTGTCATGTATATCGCAGTCTAGCAGTATAAGGATATAATGCCAAATGTTAAGGCGTTAGATTACATAATTGGAACAGTGAATAATCATGCGAATACTTCTTTTGTATGATTCACTTTTAATGTTAAATATGTGCAATTGTCAATGTTTTGAATTTCATGCGTTTCCTCTGTTTGATAAAAACAAAGAAACTAAATTCACTAAAAGAAAATAAGATTGCAACAGACATGCAGATTGCGTGAATGCAATGAAATTAGTAGAGCCCATAAGTGAAGTTTTAGGGAATCAGGCAATTCATTTAATTGTAATGAACTCTTAGAGTGTAGGTTCGCCAGATCGCTGGATGAAAGATCATAAGATTTCGCGTCTTTGCTCAAGGGACAAGATCTAATGAAAATACAAAGGAAATTCAAGATATTTTCAATCTTCTAGCATAATGAAAAGCACTTAACCCCCGTCTTTCAGGAAACGGGGGGGGGGGGAGTTGGGATGTCCTTAACGTAATACCAGTTGCAATTAGAGGGAATGTGTAATTTCATTGAAATGTGGAATTTCCTTTACATTTTCTTCGTAAAAGTCATATCTTTACTGACATTGCCTGATGTGTTCTACTTTTAATTGCCGGATTCACTCTTCCGTTTATCATAAGCGTTACAATGTATCTTTTTGTTATGACTGTAGGAAATTTGCATATCACGCAATCAGAAAAGAGTGCCATCACGCAAAATTAATGTCTTTAATAAACAGTAATAATATCCTATTCAAAATAGGCACCACATTTTATCTTTCATCATTTATTTGTTTTTTTAAATGAGAGGACATGGAGGAAAACCCAATTGCAAGATATATATTTTTTTTCTTCAATTCTGGAAACAAACATGTTTTGCGTCGTATTGAGATATGCTGCATATTTTCATATATTGTAGTGTACATGTACAGTAGTGTATAGTTGAGACAATAAGGACGATTAGCATTTCATATTGCTTTTTATGAGGCTCACGCGAATAAACGAATTTGATGTCTGCACGAATTCCGACTGCAATTATAGATAATGTGGTTTTTTCCTTCTTCTTCTCCTTCCCTCAAGAGTACTGGCCTGTCATATACTTACACACACATACACACATACATCCTTTATGAATATAATCTACACGATTCATGTTGTATGTGGTATATACACATAATTGTTTGCATGTTATTTATCATGTGTTTAGTTTTTTTCCCCCTTGAACTCATTGTGGGTTGGAGACAAGTTTTTTTTGTATTTCTGGATTTTATTGATCAGATCGAAAAACATCGTGCTTTTTCACAAGTCATATGACAAATACATTTTTGACATCACAAAACAAAAGTTTGATAGCATTCAATGAAAGTAAAACTATCAGGCGTCTGATCCTTTTTTGGACTATAGTCTCTAACACACGTTTACACCAATAATTCTAGAATCGTATACACACACAAAAAAACGAGGGAAAAAAGAAAAAAATAGCCTTCAATGGAAACACTAAATATTACCAAAGACCAGACAAAACAAACCGAAGACGCAAGAACACACACTAAAATCTAAAAAAGAAAAAACAAATCAAAGGTACTATTCACCTGGCTCATTTATGCACTCTCCGTAACTTCCTTTCTACGATAACGTAATTATACACCCAGCACTGGGCTGAAGATGCGAAGTCTCCTGTCCCTTCTCCCGGCATTGGGGGGGGGGGGGGGGGGTATTCGACGCTGCAATCTTTGAGGTGATAACGCAGGACAGAATAATTGTTTCATAAACATAAACTACAGTGAATGCCATGACAAGAGAGAGAGAGAGAGAGGGGGGGGGAGGGAGGGAGGGAGGGAATTAGAAAAAGGAGTATAAACCGCGGTGAGGAAGAAAGGACCATCAGAGCAAGGGAAAGGAAGAAGAAAGTGGGAAGGGCATTTGACTTTCTATAAAGATATAATTTGTTCTATTTTCCTCCACTTTGCCCCATGCAAATCAAATTCATTTTTGCTTTTAGCTACTTCTTCTTCAATCAAACTATTCTCTTACATATTGCACAAAATGTTGCCTTTGAGGACATAAGCTTTGATACTTACAACTTAAAATAAATTGTTTACCTAATAATATTATGAAATTGTATGAAAAAACAAAATCATTCCTCGGATGTATAACACCATATAACACCTTTTGACATGAAAACAATTGCAAGGAATCAATTTTACTTTTTTCCTCTTTAAACAATGATTCCCAGAATACTGACACCTTCCGACAATCAAAAAACAAATGTTCTATTGTCTCCGGTTCACGTTTACAAAAGGAACATCTTGAGTCATCTTTTCTCCCTATTCGAACAAGCCACGAATTAACGGGGATCAAATTATTCAGTATCTTATATTGCGTCATTCTTAATTTTGTATCAATTGTCAAACTGGCAGGTAATTTGAAAAGAGATTGAACATCTTCAAATCCAATGTCATACATAACGTCAAAACGATCAAACACACTAGATTTTCCAGGGTTATTCAAATGCAGATATAGGAACTTGGAGACAAGTATAGGAACTTGGAGACAAATATAGAAACTTGGAGACAAGTTTCATTTCCTATTTTTGTCAATTCCTGGACGTATAAACTGCCCTGAATATTATGAATGCAAATTGCTGCTATTGAATACTGTGCATGCTGCATAAACTGAAAATTGAATTTGGAATTAGCATTGACAAAAATATGAACAACAATGTAACCCTATAGTTGTTTTTTTTTTTCACGCGAGTCAACGTTTTAATGATAGTGCATGAAAATATCAAGATTTTTTACTGAAATAATAATTTTGAAAGCCTGATGGTGCATTTACTAGATTTTGGGAATTCAAGGTTAAAATGGTTCGCATTTTCAATTTTCTTTCCGGGAAAGAGGAATCATCTTCAGGATTACCAAAAACAAAGCAAAACAAACCCCCACCCCCCGGAAAGTGTCGAGAAATCTTAGTGATTGGTTGATTGGAATGAAAATGTGTTAGTGTATGTGTGTGTGTGTGTGTGTGTGTGTGTGTGTGTGTGTGTGTTTGGAGAAGTATACTAAGGAAAGCAATCAATAACTTGAAAGGCACAGGAAAAACTGTAAGCAGGAACTAATTTTTAAAAGAATGATGAGAAGGAAATGGCCAAATACTGATTGCGTTTAATTAAAGCCATGCGGAGGGTTGTTTATGAGGAAGAAAATCACGTTAGATATGTATATATATATATATATATATATATATATATATATATATATATATTATATGTACATGTACACAATATATTTATATATATACATATATCTATATAATGTATATGATATAAGACTATACATAATGGATACATGTGCATTGCATTATCATTTCTGGGCACTTTATCGTTCCGCGGAGGAATATGTAAATAAAACAGTTCGACAAGATGACCGAGATCGACCAAACACCTTGTTTGAGAGTCTGGGTATTTTTGGTGGTTATGATGGTTCGTTAGGCCAAAGTTAACCTCCCGTACTAAATTGGGGGCACGTCCGGGAGTTCGACAAGATGACCGAGATCGACCAAACACCTTGTTTGAGAGTCTGGGTATTTTTGGTGGTTATGATGGTTCGTTAGGCCAAAGTTAACCTCCCGTAACAATATAATTTATATATATATATATGGGTGAAAACGTTGAACGATGTACAATTGGCCATTTTCGGGCTTTTCGATATTCAAACCCTTGTAAAATTGTCACCTGGGGGGTATTTTTCATGGTTTTAGGTATCATTTGGTAGGGGAGGGTTGTACCTTTCAGAAAATATATTCTTTGTAGTGTTCTTACTGCATTTTCTTTAAAAAATAATGCCTTGAAGCTGAAAAAATTGACAAAAATGCATATTTTGGGAAAAAATCCCAGAATCACACGTCTTAATTTTTGTTCTAATGCAATTCTACAGCTTTGCTTTTACTTGTGAGTAAGCCCACACACTTCCACTATTTAATCAAGTACTTCTGCCATGAACGTGTGTATTATTTATCTTATCAGGAAATGTTGAATTCACTTATGTCTGAAAAAGAACGTCTCTGAATGAATTATCTTTTCCTTGACGCCAAAAATTCAGGATGACTATGAAAACATGTAAGGCTATATCTATTTAGCGTCTTATCCATACTACCATTCCGTCAAACTTTGTGAGTGAGCTGTGTGAAATAATCGTGTGGTGGCTCATTAAAGAAAATTATACTGAATAACCATCAGAGATGTTCAGTTGTTTAATGGTGTCATTAATGAAAGTGGATTATGCTTGAGATTAAAAGTGGTTATCAGTATGTCAGTGTGAGCCAGGCGACTATGATGATTGGCAACTTTAGTAGCATACTGTCCACAAAAATGAGTTCTGGTTGTAAACCCGAATTGGCGAATGTCTCTGATCAAAACGAATGTCCCTGATTGAAAGTCTCTGAAGGGATATTCCCTCATCTGACACTTTCGCACTGCATGATACTTTATTTGCGTGCTTATTTTACGCACTGACGAGCCATCCTGGAATCGAGTCAGCACAGTTCAACGACAGATATGCCCACAAATCTTGAAAATGTGAGTAATAGCAAAAACTTTCTTGGTGTTTGTGCCGATTTATTAGAATCATTATTCCGTAGATTTGCCAATCAGTATCATTTGTGAAATTATGTATGTTATTCTTTGGATTAGAGGTAAATCTAAAAAGGATAGACAGTAAATATATAAGAATCTGCACGAAGATCAAAGACCGCACGTCTCTGAGCAAAATGAAAAACGTCTCTGAAAATTACTGTTTCATGAAATAAAGACATCCACTATAAAAATTATGTGAACATTAAAGTAAATTTATGTCTGGATGGGCTCAGTTAGTATAATAGGAACAAGTAGAACCAAGTTGACACGGGCGTGTTATAATATTAAGAAAAATGAAGCTTCCTGAATGATGTTGAAAATATGTAAAAGAGTTTTAAATTAAAGATTTTCTGTTGATTGAGCAAGTGTAAAAACACTGCCAGGACAGAAACTATGTTTTATGACTAGTAATAGGTCAATAGCCTATGATGATTATGTAGTAGTCACTTTAGTTTACGTATTTTCTGTGAGAGAGGCAGAAATGTAAGAAAAACGGGTTTAGGTCAGAGACGTCCTCTGAACAAATAGGATCTGCTCTCAAACCAATATCAATGACCCACCATGGCGAATTGGTGCCTATGTTTGTAGCACATAGGTTCCTCAATCCAAATATAATGCCAATATCTTGTAAAAATCAAACCCATTAAGTACTGATAAGCAAAGATGTTTACGTCAGAGACGTTAGACTGAACGTTTTACATATTTTCAACTACTACAATAAGGAGTAGATCTTTCATTATTCCATAGTATATGGCCCTCGTATACAAACATCGTTCTAGGTAATTTACGCAATCGAAAAACAATGTTGATTTTATAATTTGATCAGAGACATTCATTTGTGCGCACATTGTTCTTCCAGTGCATGATAAAGTTATTTTAATATCATTTTAACTCTATCTTTTTTTTCTTACAGCAAGATGGGAAGAACGGATGGATTTAAATGCTCCGAATATTAGAATTTCGTCCTGCTCAGGATCTTTAGGCTCAGTCATGTTCATGGAGCCTACAAGTTCCAGACAACGGCCGTGGTACTGGCAAGACCGGACGGACATCTTGGAGGTGCCATCTGTTTACAAAATAATGACTATCCCAACCCTTGTTTCAGGTAGCAAGCGACGCAGTCGGTACCATGCACTGATTGAGGACATTGAATACCAAGTGGAGGGGAAATACAATTTAATGTTATAATGCAGACTCTGTTTTTAATGCACATCACTACGTTTGCTTTTGAGCCTGTAAAGTCTGAGGCTTACACGCTAAGAAATAAATGTTCAAATTTGCACCTAATTTGTAACAATAGCAGCACACCTGCGGTGCATACTTGCATCCTTAATAAACTGTGCTTAATTGCACCCTTAATTAACTGCCTTTTTGAAGTTTTGCTAATTTCTGCAAACAAGTTCTCGTACAGTTGATAAAAATATGCAAATGAGTGAGCTAATCACGTCATAACCTCACAATTTTCCATTGATCGTGTACAAAAAATAACGAAAATTCAATTTTTCTGTCTTTGAAATCTGAAACATGATGCTATTCCTGGTTGATTACCTTCAGAATAGTGATCAGTTAGATATACCCGGATTTAAGCCTCGGGCATAATTATGTTTGAATGAAAAACTGAAAATTTCAAAATGTTTATGTGCAAACATCATATGGCAAGTTGTGAGGGAATGACAAGCTCAATTTGCCATTTGCATATTCATAATGACCGTTCAAAAACTGTTTCCTGAAAAATTAGCGAAACTTCAAAACGTCATAACTTCCTTATTTTTCTTGAGCCCATAAGATTTTATCCTTTCTTATCAGCGGCTAGCTCATATTTGGGCTGAATTTCCCCTGTAATGACTATTTTTTCTCTTAAAAGTAAGATGAGATATTCTAGTGGTATTATTTTTGAGGTTTGTAAGCCAAATACATGAGAAAAGGAAAAATACAAACATCTGTGATGAAACAAGAAAACGTCTATTAAGAATGTCCCTTTACTTAGTTTCCTCTACAACACTACTTATGTATCGCCTTCGAGTAGAAAGAAGGATCGATAAAGCCCTACCGATGTGACAGGTAAATGTGATATTGTAATGTTATCATTTTCCACCTCTTGAAAGAGGTTTTCAGTTCATTTTTGGTCAAACGTTTGCTGTACCACACCTTTGATATTCTTATGAGTTTGGCGTTTACCATTTATATCTGCCATAATATACAAAAAAGCACAGCGGAATTTGATGCTTCTAGGATGAGTGTAGATTAATTACAGCTTTCTGAAACGACATCATAACAGTGGCCCAGGTACGGTCCCTAATAAAAATCCGAACTGGCCTGACATACACATACAATCATATTTGAGGTATAGTGGTCAAATTAAAATAGTATTAGTAAATTCGTGTTTACCTTTGTTATAGATTTGGACTACATTTGAAAGAAAACATATACAATATTGATAGCATGTGGGCACACCTTCGTATACACCGGGAGGTGAAATACAAAGTAGTGGTCATCATAAACAAAAACAATTCTTGACATATATGCCTAGGTAAATGATTTCTCAATGAATGTGGAACGTTGAGTTACGAGCATCTTTTAAAATAGGGATTTTGATGTTTAATTCTAGTGATAACCTACAGCCGAAACGTCCCTGATGGAAACGCATATGTCTCTGATATAAACAAATAATTTAGGTAAGGTAGTCAAAATTGCAAGTATTTCATGTAATTTTTATTTGTCTGTCATTCAAAATTGTTGTAAGATATGAATAATATAACAAGGACAGGTTTGTTGTTGATTTTTGGTGTAGAAATCGAAATTCCTCTTACAATAGAGGTTTGTAGTTACAATCGGTTATTATGAAAAATAATTCAAGTTGAAATTACCATTCTGAATTGTTGACAAACGATAAACATGTGTTTAATAAAAGAATAATGTTGTTTGTTCACAAACCTCGTAATTATGGATTAAAGGACATCGTTTTTATTGTCTATGTCTGAGGAACGTCTATGAGTGAAACCTGAACGTCTCTGATCAAAACATGGCTTACTTTCAGCATCTGTAAAGGGCTTTTATGGGAATTTGACCAAACAAAATGCATTTAATTCATTATCAGTATCTACTGAACATTAACATTTAAACAAATGAGACCCCTGCTTTATGTTTTGTTCAAATGAGATGAAAGTGAAGATAAGAATATAAAAATCTCTGCTTAAATGACAAAACCTCCACTTTTACTTTAACTTCCATGTGTATTAGCTTTTGTAAACTTCACAGGAGGTAAACAATATTTTAGGAAGAAATTAACACAGTCTTCAAAAGCATGAACAAGATGAAAATATATTAATTTGAATGTTTTTCTTCCCTTCATTTGAATTTACACTAAAACAATGTTTATTTTAGTCAGAGACGTTCGCCAATATGTCACAGTTCTATTTAACCTTGAATAAAAACAACACCCTTGGAGATATCCCAGTATAATCGGGTTTGCAAGAAAGCTGATATCAATGACATTTGACTGAGATATATTTATATCAGTGAGTCACGTTTTTTAATTTTGACCCCTGATTTGCCCAATTGTACATCGTTCAACGTTTTCACCCATATATATATATTATATATATATATTCAGAACAGGACAAGATATGGAGGGGAGGATGAATTAATATAGCTAAGTGATGAGGGACATTGTGCTATATGAGTAGGCAACTACTTGTGTATTTCTTAGGCCATACTGACTAAAAGGATGAGAAACTCTCTTATACGTATATATGCCTTGAACCTGTCTTAAAAGGTTCGTTAAAGGTTGTAAGAAAATTTGCAAAAGTATTCCTTGTCGCAAACAAGTTTTCTTGTTGCAGATAAATTTTGAACATGTTCAAGATTTCTTTATGAATTATCTTCTTTTTTTTTTTGCAGTTGCAAGCGTTTCCAAAATAATCAGTAATATTTGCAAAATGGTGTAAGACGGTGTAGCTGAAGTTCTTCCTATTTCGTCAATGCTATACCAACACGCGATCATAATAATGGTTACTGTATAAAATCGAACCACTGAGAGAAATTTGTCATGTAGGTCACCATGCATGCCGAAGAAACAAGGTTCTAAAAGGAGCTTTTCTCTGACCCAAGCAGTCTTTCTTTTCTTCGTCCTTTCTTCTCTCTCTCTCTCTCTCTCTCTCTCTCTTCATCCCTTCTTTCTTTTAATTCGCATGATAGTTGTAGCAGCAGCCAGGCAAAGTAGTTCTTCAAGGACAGCAGCAAGTTTGGCCTCTTCCTAGCAGAAATTCATTTCATCATTCTAGAAATCCATCTTCAAGTTATTTTGTTTCAATGGCGGTCAGAAGAAATTGAAATACTGGGGAAGTTTGCTCACCGCTTTTAAAAGGTTAGGTCTCTAGACTCGCCTGGTACCTTTCCAGGTTTTAGCAAAAGTTCCCAAATATTCAAAAGTTTGGCAAACTTATGTTCGCAAAAAAACTGTCGTTGAGATTTGCTTACGGTCGCTAGTCGCCAACTGCCTTTCGCAACTCTTTCGCAAACATTCGCTCAAATGTTGCTAGTTGTTGCTAAATATCGTTAAAAGTCGCTAAATGTCGCTAATGGCGGAGACAAACCCTGTTTTTCGCCAACATTTTGTCAGGAAAGTTGGTGAATTCAAAATTTGCAACTTTCGTAAGCATTCGCCGCTCAGTGAAATGCATCTTCAATGTAATACCAACTCATTCGAAATATATTTAGTATAGTTAAGTTGAACTATTGAATGGATTCATCGTACCCTTAACAAATATAGAGGTGGGTGAAGTTTGTTTTTTTTTTTTCATTTTATTATTTATGTGTAATTCTCTGTATGATATTTCATTTTCGCTTTACAATGAATTCCACCAATTTTAAGTAATATCAACAGAAATCATTCAATGCTACTACATACGATGGTGATTTCGTACGATTTCAAAATTTACATGTACAATACATCTGAAATACTATTATACATGCCTTATCTATGTCCATACAAATCGGTTGCCATCTCAACAACAGCAAATAGCGTGATTTTTTTTTTTAAAACGATGATGCATAAAGCAAGGAAATCTAACATGATAATGTTGGAAGAGAGTTGCCTATACAGTCATGGCTTTCTGCTTGTTTATCTGTGTGGTTTCAATAAAGAATAAAAACCGTCATTAATTTCCTGGTATGAAAAGAAAGCAAAAGCAGAGTTTCTTCTATTTGATAATTAATAGCTATGATGATTGTACAATAGTGACTATACAGGCAGACCATTTCTCTGTGAATACAAAAGTAAACAACTTTTTGTTTCCTTTTCGCTGGCTGCCGTTTCAGGTCTTCGACAAGAGCTCAGGAAAAAAAAAATGTTCTCTCAAGTTTCATATTCTTCTTTCTCTTTACAGCTACCACACATGCACTATAATTGGCGTAGAACGCGCAGAGTTTGTTTTGCACTTTCCACATTTTAAGCGGCTTATCAGTCATTGACTTTCTTTCCTCTGCTGACGTTGCATGAGGACTACTCAAAATCGGTTAAAAAAACTGTCGGAGGTCGCGATTTGTGACAAGAGTCTTCCCTTCTTTTTCAATTTATGATGGATTTGTCAAATCGAAAGCAAAAGTAGACTATACAGGCAAAACATTTCTATGTAAACTTAAAAGTAAACAACTTTTTTTTTCATTTCCTTTTCGCTGCTTGCCGTTTGCGGTCTTCCACAAGAGCTCAGGAAAAAAATAATCTTTCAAGTTTCATATCATTCTTTCTCTACTGCTCCAACACACTATTGGCGTAGAACGCGTAGAGTTTGTTTTGCATTCCCACATTTTAAGCGGCGTATCAGTCATTATTTTTCTTTTCTCTGCTGACGTTGCATGAGGACTACTTAAAATCGGTGAAAAACTCTTTTTCTTTCTTTTTTCAGTTTATAATGGATTTGTCAAATCGAGTGTGGATCTTTGTTCTCTTTGGTCTTCTTATGGATTCGAATGCTATGAAATATAACGAGATTCAAATGGGTAAGACTGCAATAATGTTTGAATGTGACTTCAATTAATGTAGAGTATGGCTTGATTTCTGGTTTCCGTATGGTTTTATGGCGTTTATTTATCTATTTAATTATTCTTTTTGCATTCGTATAGTAAACGTTACTCTGTTGTTATTCAGTAATATTAGGAAGCCTCTTTTCTGTTCGTGCTCCAATGGACAGCGTTTTAGTCGTAACACAGAATGAAATTCCTTCCCTACATTATCTATTTACGTATATTTACGTTAATTTTATAGTTGGGACTATAATAACTGCATGTCGAACGACGAATTAGGGGTGGTGCTTTACAAGAGAGGTGATTTGTTCTTGAGATAATGAGATTTAAAAAAAGAAAAAAAATCTTCCTCTACATCATGGAGATATTTCTCCACTAGGCCTAGATAATAAACTTTATTTCAGATGGATGTCCTTTTACTGTAAATGCAAGGAAAAGCAATCGCCCCATGATATTCATAATCCTTGTTGACAGTTTTAAGCTAGATACGTGTGCAATAGTTATCATAATACGGCTTGAATTAAAACATATTACGTCATATTTTACGTCAAATTTTGAAATACGTCATTACGTCATATTTTATATATAGTATATCATTACGTCATATTTTGAAAATACATATTATCTTATTATAATATAAGATATATAGGGACTTTGTGAATTTGAATATGGAAGCATAAGCACTGGTCTGGAACCTGGCCAAGATGTATATAAAGCGTACGCTTTACATTGATAAGCCATGCATTAAACTTTAAAGTTGGTATAGGACTATGTTAATAGAATAAAGTGTAACATAATTCATGTAACAAAAAAAGAGTTATAAATTACCATTCAAAATGATTGTCAACAATACGCTGAAAGCTTGACTCTTTAGAAACCGATATGACAACAGTACACTGAAAGAAGAAAGGATCCACCATGATGCTCGTGGAACAGAGGGATAAGGAACGAGTGGCAGAAAGAGTTAGAAAGAGACCGGGGTGATAGAAACCTACCGGTACTATTCTGTGTTCAAGCAAATGCCGTTCAAGCAAAATGTCTGTGTTCAAACAGAGGCCAACTAACATATTTATTTGTCCTTTCATATTTCGTCCATAAACTTTCTCGCTGAGAATACATCTATTTTCACTGAATTGAGATGACTGAATATTGAACATTAATCCCATCCATATTGCAATCGAACGATACAAACAGAAAAACTTTGCGTTTCTTTTCAAACCTTGGTATTAAAATATATCAAATATTTGACTTTATTAACCTTAAAAATCTTATCTAGAAATGAGCTTCATCGAGATCCTTGATGGAGCCCAATGTAAATTTCTTAACAATGGAAATTCACGTCTCCACAGAAATTTACAGAAACCTTTGTTATTTTTCTTACTGCTTCATACAGAATTATCCGTAGGATCGTCCTGGTAAGATTGTTATCAAATTTGCTGTTGGTTTTGTTACAACGAAGTGATCAAGACGAGCAATGAAAACTTCACTTTTATCATGAAAATGCAGTAAATGTGACTTTATGTTTATTTCTTTTCGAAGAGTATGTTAAGTGGACTAACATAATTAATTATGGAAAACATTATCGAGTACCTTTTTTCATTGTAAGAAAAAGCAGAGGCCTCATATTAAATCATGTTATCATTTCCTTTATCCGTGTGTATGTGTGCATGAGCGCGAATGTCTGTGCTTCTCTGTCTATGGTAGGCCTAATTATTCTTTGTGTTAACTTCCGATAATGCTGGTCCTCGGTGGGCCATTTCTAACATAGGGCCTATACTTTATTTAAAGTAGGCCTATTGTGTTGGTTACTCAAGTCTTTCTTTTTATTATAAAATATCTGAATCAATGGAGAAATGATTGATAGAGAAAGATGCTTGAATTAAGCTTTGGAAAAAACGGAAAAAAACCCACAAAGAAACATAATTCATACACATAATGCAAGCTGCTCAAACTTTACACGTTCAACATCAACTCGGGCACTTACACATGTATTCGTCTAAAAGGAGGTCGACGTACACTGTATGTGATTCAAAATGCACTGAGATTTCTACACCTCTCTTCATTCGTTCCACACAGGCAAAGCTACCAATTTCACGTGCACCAAGCAGATATGCTGCAAGGAAAGATCAATAAATGATCAGGAGATAGGCTTATACCTTTCTGAGAGTCCAAGTGAGTATTGATTGCCGGTTTTCAGACGCTCTTTCACAGTATAGGACAGAGCTGGTGAATATGAAAATTAACACGCCCCAAAATATAAAAGAGACACAAATATCTACAGACTATCACAGTCGCTATGAATGGGTACATGTTCAGCTATCCATACTACATAATGACATTTACGTACTTATAAATACCTCCATTAGTGATATTTAAAGTTTAGGGCATGGGGGAAGTTAAGATTCTTTGTACTTGAAAAAATTTGAACCAAAGACGTACGCGACCCACTTTATTCAACTTATTTCTCAGGGATGTATTATATCATAATAAAAAGTGTGAAAATTACGCTTGAAGATAATTCAATTTCAAATAATGTGATATACTATAGTAATGTAAATTTGCAAGCACTTGAAGATAGACACCACCTGCGCTGATATCATTATTATGATCATTAATTCTGATAATGGTAATAAGCTCTAAGCAAACAAATTAAGGTGGTAACACGTGCACAAGGTTGTATTTTCTCTGAAAGAAAGAACAAATCAAGAAACAAAAGTAACACATACTTACCCGCCAGCCTTCTCTAATTTTTCATCAAGCCGTCAACCTAACGGTGGGCGTCACTTCGACGATCAGCTGCTCTTGGAACAATCTGACTTCCGCAAAGTACATTTGGTATATCAATGCTCCCACGGATTGGCAAGTACTCATTCGAGTGTGGGACAAGCCCATAAAGTCCAAAATCAAAATTGGAAATGATGATGATTCTCATGGGGTCCAGCAGGCCACATACGAATTCAATGGAAACCGACCTTTCAGAGGCAGAGAACGCTTTCTCTCGCCTCTCTCTTCTGTTGAGCTGAAAACAGAAATCCGGGGTGACAACGGAGAGTTCTCAGTTTACGTCACTCCAGTTCAAATCGTAGGTAAGATAATAAATGAACCTTTGACAAAAAGGTTATACAAAATGTGTAAGAGACGGGACACAGAGTTAAGCCTACTTGTTGCAGAACTCAGTGAATTTTGGGCACCCCAATAGAGATCTTTGGAACAATGTTCTGAAGACAGCGTGCTTCAAAATCATTACATAATCAGGCCTACTGCAATGGTAGCAAAGGAAAGCGTATAACCATATTAAGTCATAGTAGGTCTTGCTGGGTATTTTTTTTTTTCAAACATTTGTTACAAGCACCAATGTGTGGTAATTTGACGCTGGTAATGTTAACATAATTTGTTTGTGTCTTATAATAAAAACAAAGCTATTGCCCTTCATATATTTCTCATCAACAGAACAGAATGAAAATGTTCTGGGTCAGTACTATTCTCAAGAAACATGCTACACAAATTGTTTTGATCTTTGATAACGTTTTGTGTTTTAAGATATCCAGACAACGACTTTCCATTGACTTTGTAATCATTGCAGATTCTATCGACACGGGAAAATGCCACACTTCCCGTAAAGGAAAATGGAACCTTACAGGTATGCAAACGAACGTCGGATTGCTCAGGCAACTTTGTTTATTTCGTTTACAAGTATGCTTGAAACCATGATGCATGTAGCTTTACCTTGTGCAAACTCGAAAGTCGTTGTGCAGTGGTGAGTGTTCTCTATTCGAAAACTAAGTTTGGTGATTTAAATCCCACATGATGCTGTCGTACATAACCCTTTCTGTACCAGGAAATGAAACCAGTGTGTAGGATGCTATGTACAAAACACACAAAGGTTCATCTTCACTTACTGTACCATGTCCCTCTCACAACAGATGTAACAATTCATACCTTGTAATGCTGTGAGCATGGGCGTAAACCCCGGGGGAGATGGGGGATATATCCCCCCATTTTTGAAGGAGGAGGGGATGGCCTGTACAAATATCCCCCCTGAAATTCTCCCAAGAAAAAGATGTAGGAACAAAAAAAAAAGAAATGTGGCGATATTGATTTCAGCATGATGGATTATTGCATAGCCTATAATCTAGGCGGAGAATGCAGTTATTGTCTTTGTAATTTGCTGTTAAGCTAAACGTATGATGCAGCGAGGTAATTGTTTTTGCCAAGCGATACATCTGATGCGGCGAGACTACGAACAATGGACGCATCTACCGCGTTCGCTAGGAGCCACGATCGGTGGCAGTTTTTTTTTTTTTTTCGTGTAAGAAGACTGCCACCGATTAAAAAAAAGTAAGAAAACAACGACAAACAACTGGAACATAGGCGGTGTATTCGCGCGCATCCACTGTTCGTAGTCTCGTCGCATCAGACCAGCTGCATCCCCACCTAGGTTATAGGCTACATACTGTACCAATGCATGAGCCATGACGTTCGCACTCCCGCCTCGTGACGAGAGCACACTGCTGAACAGTGCTAGCAGCGCTCGCGTACTTCTCTCGCACGCCAATGCATGTAAAGCATTATCGACCGTAATGCATGCTTCGGATGTTGAACTACTACAGTAGCCACACAACCACATGGCAACCAGCTGCATGCAACCAGGGAGGTGCTCTTCCCACCTCCTTGATGCAACACAGTCTGTAGGGCCATGGACGTAGGCGTGAACGAGTGCACCATGCCGAGCGCGATACGACTCACGTCGAGCTCCGCATGAGTTACCCAAAGATCTAGATAACAAACGAGTTCGTTAACAGCCTTGTACGAGTTTCAGTCGTAGGAACTGCAACACATTTACCCTCTCCATATTGGCAGTGATTTTGCTCAGTTAGTATAATTCGTTTGCCTCCAGAAAAAACAAAAGGAACGGGTGTCGATTCCCATATTTTGCCATATGCAAGTACCTCCTTTAATCTAATGAACATTGCTTTTAGATTAATGGTTCAGACCAGATTTTTTTTTGTTGTTTTCATGGGAAATGAGCAAAAAACACAAGAAAGTTCACCTGTTAATAAAAAAAAAAATCAATTGATTAATAAGAGAAGTTTATTCGCAGCCAATTTTATTGATATGCAACATTCATCTCACGAACAGAAAAATGGATTCTTTAATCCCTAATTAAACAATCCCACAGAAAAGGCAAGACATTCTAACAGTTTGCCAGAATAGTACGAAAAGATTTTGACTTTTTTTTTTCCAGTGAATAGGACCTACTTGGAATTGAGTACTGAAACGGATATTGTGCCTTACCAAATCATTTTCACACGTTGGTAAGAATGTATAAAACCTGAAGTGTGCCGTGATCCAGAATGAATTTTACAACTGTATTTATGAGCCTGTTATGTTGTTGGAAAATAACGTTGCTTATCATGTCATTGTGCTTAGTTGGGGCCAGATATGAAGCCATTTACTTGACAAAGATGGAAAAAAAATGAGCAAACTAAATAGAACTATCTCTACGAAAAGGAAGTGCTGAACTCATTTTGATTTCTGCAAATATGAATGGTGTTTAAATGGTAATAAAATATACAAAAGAATCTTTAAGAAAAAATCTCAGGAAATTATTCAAATTGTCGGCATCATATGCCCAATTATGTTTGAACTTTCAGAGGCTACAGTATGTTAACATCTGATAGACCTGGGCTTCAGAAGTGCTCTGATATGTAGGCTTATGTTGCGAGATTTATAGTTAGTAAACGTTGGGTTTGCTTACTCTATTCCTGTGAGGTAACTGAAGTTAAAAGGTAAAACTTCCTTCAATACGAGATGAACTTTCAAGTTTTCAATCTCCGTCTATACGGTCCTTATATAACCTTGCGTTTCTGATAATGTTTATTGTTTACTCTCCAAAGGAATGGAGTTAGACGTAAAAGATAATATTCTTTGGAATTACGGAACATAATTATGGTATTAGAGTCCACAAAGATTGTCATAAAGACACATACGGAGAAAAAACTGTGCTTGTTTGTTTAACCTTGTTTGCTTTGTTACTGTTTTATGTTAAGGTTTTTAACACATAATGTACAGAACTGATCTAGCGGAATGAAAGTGTGGGGGGCAAGTTCCCCCCCCCCCCCCCCCCCCAGGGCTGCGCCGCTCCGGTTATGGGCTTGTAAACGTGGTGATGGTGACTATCGCCAATCACCCCCCCCCCCCCCCCCACTCCTCTGTATGGATTTACGCCGTTGGCTGTGAGGGGTATTAATGACATTGATATCTTTGCCATTCTGCTGTACTTTTATCTGGAATAATTTTCCATTATGTGGGTTTTAAACCTCTTTCTGTATTGTTAAAAAAAAATATGTGACTGCAGTACTGATGGCTGTTTTTTTCTTGATGGCAGGAAATGCTGAAATAGACAGTGGGAAGAGCGGCTCTTTGGTTATAGTCTGCCAGAGTGTGCCGCATATCCCCTCTCTCCTCCTGTCATTTGATTACACGTTGTGGAGGGTAGGCCTCAAAACGTACTCACCTCAGCAAATGGGGCGATTCAGTCTGATCTGCAAAAGGTTACACCCTTTACTTCTACGACGTGGCATCTTGCATCTCTCTGTCTTATGCTCATTTAACAACTCTCACACTAAGGTAAGCGTGTAATGTTTATTCATTTTCTATGCAATACAAACTGAGCTCTGGTAAATTTGATACAATCATTAGTTCAGTTCAATTCTGTTCAGTTGTTAAATATTTCTCAACAGAACAAAGAAAAAAAATGTCATGGGATACATAAATGCGTTAAGGTTTATGTCAGCCAATCTCTAGAATGCTAAAGTCTCAACAAACCTGACATAAATTTCTACGTGAGTAACGTTGGTCGTAACAAAGAGGAACGCGATAACTCCGGTCGTAATCCAGCAAACATGCATGTATATCGTCTTCAGAACAATCTATAGACGCGTTTTTGAGGTTCCGTATACGTCTTCGTCTGAAACGGACGGTTGTAAAAAACACACATAAAACGTCAAAATTTGGAGTTCGCATTTCCCCCAGAAGCACAGGTTTTCTTGAAAAAGAAATATACAAGTTATCGAACGTTAGAAAATCAAGCGTCCAGTACCTAACGTGTACTGGACGTTTGTTTGTTTGTTTGT
The DNA here is from genome assembly GCF_040938485.1 of Diadema antillarum. NCBI lineage: Eukaryota > Metazoa > Echinodermata > Echinoidea > Diadematoida > Diadematidae > Diadema > Diadema antillarum. Next base: position 566,000 of record NW_027271575.1, on the reverse strand, counting down.
TTGTTTGTTTGTTTGTTTTGAGAACCTTTTTTTGTTGTTTAACGTTTATCAAACGTCTTGAAAACGTCCACTTAGAACTCAGCAAACCGGACAAAACGTTTTCAGAACGTTCACAAAATGTGTTAATTAAGTCAGTTACAGTACGTCTTTGTCTTTGATGAACGTTAAAAAAACTTTATTGTATTAGGTCCGCTACGTTATCTATTGGCTTCTATATCATGAATATTCATGCATATTTATTACTCTTCAAGCAAGAAAATCTATAATTTGAAAACTTTGCAAGTATATATTTAAAAAGACATTGAAATCTTAAGTATTTATGCTGTGTTCAAACTTTTTAACTGCGTTAAAATTGTACTTACATTATTGTTCAATTATTTTATTTCAAATTGGGTTATGGAGAGGTAAGCCCTATTTTGATGTTTTAATGAACCCAATAAAGGTATGGGTGAATAGTAATAAACTGTGTCTTCACGCATTAAAACATTTTTTTTTTTGCCGGTATATAAACGAATGTGATACATTTGCATCATCTTGGAATAGGATGTTGTAGGTAATAGATGGTAGGTCATAAGGAACATGTTAGGATAGGATTATATATGATTATGGTTGGGATTAGGGTACATTAATCCCAGATTGTCAGTACAGTATATAAAATCATAACTAAATAGTATGCCCAATTCAACCCTTATTTTCACCCATTACGTTTTTAACGGTTTTAAAGATTTTTAAAGTTTCTTTTTACCTTCTTAAAATGTTTATATGAAATTATAAACTTGAAAAGCTCTAAGACTTTTTCTTTTTTTTCACCATTTTTCTAAAAGTTCTTAAAACGTTTGTTATATACATAAGACGTTCATACAATGTTTTCTGGTAGTTCTTGACGGATATGAAAGGTTCTCTAAACATTCTGGAAAGGGTCAAAACACCCTTTTAGACATTCTTACACAATTCTTAAAAAGCGACTACCAGCAAGTAAGTTTGCATGTGCAGCTATTATGGGGATTTTTGTTGTACGATTCATTTAATTTCATTCCTTTTTCTTCGCCTGTTTTTGTTCTCTTGATTTAAAGAACAACATTTCGGGCCTGAGGAACTGCTCTGTTTCGTACCGGTTTGCATGAACGGGGTTCACGAGTGCTGAGCTCGATGGAGATTGATATAAATGTGTGAAACCTACTTTAATTTTTTTTAATTTATTTATTTACCACTCGTGGGATGGATAGTCCTTTCAGCAAATTGCTGTTTTTCGAAGGGGTCCAATCAAGGTAAAAATACCACAACAATACACAAAACATTCAGTAGGGGAGAGTAGTGAAAAACAACAACAACAAACAAAAAATGACTAAACAAGAAATACGCAAATTTAACTGAAACAGTAAACAAATAACAATATACACGAGGTACATGTAAGTCAAAGAACTCAAGCATTATAGAGTAAAAGAAAATCAGCGGTAGGGAGAACAAAAAAAAAGAAGAGAAAAATAAATAACAAACAATACCCAGTCAAGTATTATATTTTCCATATTCAAAGGAACTTAGACATTATAATCAGTCGGCATTTTAGAAAAAAAAATCTAAGATAATGTTAGGAGTTGTCTTTGCCTTTAAATAGTATATATTCAGGGCGGAATTACTGAATGTGGGGATGTGCTAATTATGCAGAGACATCAGCAACGGAGGGGTGCCCCCATGTGGCAGGCACCTCTCTGCTTGCTGTTCACAGGTGAGTTGATGGAAATGAGAACGTTGCAAATTACACAAGAATTTCAGTGCTTAGATGTTATGGTGCTGTATTATCATTATTGGTAATTGTTATGAAGAGTTTTAGGGGCCAAATAGGCATATTATGTGGAGTGAGAGTGTTTGTCATAATTTACATGAAGCCATTCTGTGTCTCTGGTTGATGGTGGTTTTGTTCAGTGGCACTGAATGCACGTTGACATTATGTATGTACGTGCCTGTGTTAAGTCGGTCTACGGACGTGTGTTGTGTGTACGGGCGTATGTAGTTAATTGCGGCTGTCATAGTCTTGTACGCACAATGTATTCGTAGTGCAGTAGTACAATGCAAGGGCTGCAGGCCTGCGTAGGTTTGTGTACGTGACCAATTACGGTATTGAGCAGTGTATTATGTAGCGCTGTGTAACAGTGTAGGGCGTATAGCGTGATCTGTGTACTCTGGTATTACATGGTGCTGTGTACTATGGGGCGCCTATAATAATGTGATAAGATGCTGAGTTGATGGTTTTTGATGGAAGCTATTTACCTATACTACATTTTGGTAATGCATTTATGGTGATAGAGTTGAGGAGGATTGAAGTTTAACCAGAGAGATGTGTAGCGTACGCACATTATAGGCACGATGTTGCAACATTTGTAATGCATTTAAGGTGAAAGAGATGATAAGAATCAAAGTTGATCAAAAGAGATGTGCAGTGTAGTAAAGGCACAATGTTGTACAATAAGGGTTGTACAGTAATTCAGCCGAGGTTTTAATTAATAGAGGGAACCTTTGTATTGCATTCCTAAATGATTTGTGATGGCTGTGTAGGTTGCAGTTATAGTGCTACAGCATAACTTTTGTAGTAGGAGGGTCTCAGTGTAAGAAGTGATGTGAGTTAATTATCTCGGTTAATTATAGGCTACAACGAGTGGTTAGAGGTGTGTGTACTTCGTGTTGATGGTAACATTTGAGTTATGTAGAGGCTATGGTAAAGAAGGAGTTTGATAGAAGTGTCCCAGATGAGACATTCTTTCTTTTAAGGATTCCAATTGTTTTAGACGTGCATAAATATAATAATTATTGGATTAAGCCAGGGTACATTGGGATATGGTACCATAATTATATGTCTGACGTATCATATCATAAACGGTACTTCTTATGTCATGTGATAATTCTCACAATACATTGCATGCAGTCCGATCCTTAACGTGGGAGGTTATGAAAGACTCAGTAGTAATGTTGGGACGTATTTTAATACTGTGCCTCCTTTCTGGTACTGTATGCATAAGTTCGATCATTTTGTGTGAATCTTTGATACTGAGTTATGTAAAACAGTTGGTACATTTTAATAAAAGGACCTCTCTGCTTGCTGTTCACAGGACTCCTGTCTAGTGTTTGTCTTTATTGACTGCACGACCTTCCACCCGAACCCACGTGCCGTATAACCATCTCCATCATAGACACACATACGCACATCACACACACCGTCTTCACATCATCTCGCCATCCCCATATTTCTCATCCGCCCCCATTCGGCCCAACCCCTACATGAAGCCCATATCTAATCTACTCAAGTTAGTGGTAAGACAGCTTTTTGTGGCAAAGAGCTTTATCAATTTTGTCAGCAGGGTCTATGTGATTGTGACGGAGCTAGGACCCGGTAGAATTCACGCAATGAACGTAAAAGACATCATATAAATGGCTGATTTAACAGTTCAGCTAAATTGTTGACCTCTATAGGCAGGTAGATATTCACCAAAGGATACAAAATGAGTGGCCGCTGGCCGAGTTTAATAGGCAGGTGGCCGCCATATGAAGGGTCCACAATACAGTAATTTCGTCCAGGGGATTTTTCAGCGGCCGCTTTATGCAGGTGGCCGCTATAGAGAGGTGGCCGCTAAGACAGTCTTGACTGTCTCAGCGGCCACCTCAGTTTTCCTGACGTCTATAATTCCCTTGTCACACTTTACCGGATAAGGCAAACGCATGGAAACCGAAGGTCTATTTTTGGCATTTTTGACATTTCATGTCATTTCCATCCTTTTAATGGACGTTTGTCTTCCGGTGATGTTCGTCAGAGCGGCCAGAAAACTTTGTGCATGCGTAAATTTTTCCTCGCCAAAAGCGGATAGCGCGATCAGACCCTTGTCCTTTTCCAGAATAGTTGCACGTTTTCTCCTGTATCTGTATTGTACTTTGTCGTTTTCCTCGAGCTTTTAGCCGCTAGGCCTCCTGTAAAGTACGTTGCTGCAGAATGCCAATGTGGTCCTCCTTGTCATAGACACAAAGGCGAAACAAATTCCAACTACTCTCTAAAAAAAATCGAGTGAAAATTTTCACTCTTGAAGGAGTGAATACAAAAAAGAGTGAATTTAGAGTGAAATTGGAGTGAATTTCGAGTGAAAATGTTCGTTTCCACTCGTTTTAGAGTGACATTAGGGATCACTCCAAAATCTTCGAGTGATCCCTGAGGTCACTCCAAAATGAGTGAAAATGAACTTTTTCACTTGTAATTCACTCCAATTTCACTCAAAATTCACTCTTTTTTGTATTCACTCCTTTAAGAGTGAAAATTTTCACTCGATTTTTTTAGAGAGTACTTTGCTAAGTCTCCCCGAATTTACCATGCAAATGTTGTGTTTCAGGTGAAAAGGTGCGAGGCACATAAAAAAGAAAGCAAAATGCATCATCTGTTTCAAGGTCAGAAAGATCATCATCTTCTTGGGGGAAATAACTTCTCACCCCTCTATGACAGGACAACAAGTCTTTCGGAAAAGCAAGATTTTCAGTCAGTTCACTATGGCTGTTGTAAGATTGTTGTAAATACTTAGAAGCTGCAGAGATCTGGACAAAATTTATGGAAGCATGCATAATTATTATCACCTATAACACACTATAGTTGTAGGTCTTACCAGCGAAAAGAGCAGCCTTGATCAGAATCGCTATCACGGGGCAATGAATCATATTCGATATGACTGGGCATCGGTTGAGATAAACTGTTGGATATTCACAGGTTAAAAGTTATGAATGAACTTTGAGTTGAAAATGAGACAATGAGTAGAAGCCATCAAAATCAAAACCCATGACGTCAAGGTTCGAATAGCTTTCGAAAATCTAAATGAGCCATCTTACTGTCATGTAACTGTGATGCATTTGATTTGATGTATCAAAGAAACTGTTTGAGAGAAAACAGAGACTGCTTCAAACCTTGAATCAATGTCCAAACTTGAAAAATGAATTGCTGACATTGATATTCTGAATGTAGTCAAAATAGTGTTTGATGACTGCAGGATCTTCAAACAAAATGGATGAGTTCAATGAAGATTGAATATGTGCCTTTACTAGAGAAAATTAACGTTCATCCCGCTGTTAATCATCATAAAGAACATCTGAAAAAAAAAATAAATCAGAAACAAAACAAATAGAGAAGGTTAAATTTGTGAAGTAACATCGGGCATGAATGAAAATGATTTTGTGTAAAGTGGGAAACTTTTGGGTAAATCTTCATGTAAGTGATATTTAGAACCAAAATGAAAGCGGTGTCAAAAATGTAGCAACGAGTAGCCAACATGATTATTGAGAAGGAGGCTAAGTCTTGGCCTTCGATCTCTTGGCGTATTGATGGGAGCTGATATGAGATGTGAAGTGAAGTGTACAGGTAGTTGAAGCAGAACTGGCCGAGTGGTGGACGCTCGTAGATGATGTAATACATATTTAGCCCGATTGCCATCACGTCAATGGATCTTTGATGTTCGATGTACGTCTCATGTACGTTTCTCATTCGTTTGCACACATTTCACTATCCTGTACACAATCGCCCCAGGTTCGTTGTTTCTTCGTTTGGTGCGGCCCCTTTACGTGCACGTAGGCCTACGCTCTTCTAAAACGGAAACTTTGCACTTTGTCCACCGGATTGACGATTTGAACAACGGATGAGCAAAAAAAAACTCCCGTTTTTTGTACGGTGAGCCTATCCGGCAAAATGTGACAGCAGCTTATACTCTAAAACGGAATCTTTACACTTTGTCCACCGGACAAGATCTGGAAGCACGCATTCGGCCACCGTGTTCAGAGAAGATAGTAAAAATACTATGTACATTCCTGTGTGTGTGTGAGTGTGTGTGTGTGTGTGTGTGTGTGTGTGTGTGTGTGTGTGTGTGTGTGTGTGTGCGGGGGAGGGATGGGGGTGTGAGAACTTGAAACATTGCCACAGCAAAATCATCTAACAAGTTCGCAAGTTTTCTGATGTGATGTCATTTCACCACTCTCGATAGATTTTGTTCAACGCCACTGGGGACCTGAGGATCACCATAGAAAATGTAGACATGACTATTCTACGGAAGGGACACAAGAAAAGTAAGTATAAAACAGGATCCTCAGCGCATCCCATATCTCACAAACTATCTCTTCACTTTATTTTAGCTAATGATTCAAAATAGGCATTTCGAATACAGAATTGAGTATATGAATATAAGAACGACCCAAGTCCAATTTTTGGCCAAATTCAGTTTGACATGGGAAATTGTAGCTTATGCATGGACTCATCTTGTGTATAAATGATAAATCCTAATTACCCCCGGAAGTGCCTGAAATGAATAAGTCAAATCGTATATGAATGTAAAAATTAAGGACTTGGGTCATTCTTACATTCATATAATAGCGCCCTCTCTCATCCTTCTCTCATCTCTATAGCAGAATATCATGTGTATGAATCAAAGATCGACCAAAGTCCATATGAATCAAAGAACGACCCAAGTCCACCACACAAAATGGCCTCTCCACAATTAATGTAAATGTTAATTGTCATGATAATATATGTTCTCATTTGTATATACAATGTTGCCTTCCCATCACAGTTAAATAAAATATTATTGGACAAATAAAAAAGATATGAAGTTTTTTTTAGTGTACTCGAACTGGTCTTCCATGGACTTGGGTCGTTCTTATATTCATATACTCAATTGCATTTAAGGATGCTGGAGAAGTGAGATTCGACTGTTGTCTAATGACTGCAAGTTATAAACCATAGTATCTTGATCTTTGATAGAAACCCATTACCAGATAACATTCTACAATTCATGCACTAAAGCTGAAAGATGCACATTGTTCTGATAATAACAGCGATAGTAATATCCTCTCGCTTATTTAGCGCTTAATCAATTAGAAAAAAAAAAACTGCTCTTTACGAGTCCGAACCACTCGACAGTGATTAATGACATATAAGTATGAAGAATAGATGTGTTTCAGGCTTTGTTAGATATGCAATCAATCCAGTAACGAAGAGGAACGCAGCTGCATCCAAGCGGCAGCGATGTGTACCGCCACAGTACTTCAGCCGTCAGGGGCCTATGCATCATTTTAACGCTGACACATGCCCTGTACCGTATGTCCCCCCCCCCCCCCAAAAAAAAAAAAATAAATAAATAAAAAAAATAAATAAATAAATAAATAAATAAATAAAATACAACGGGTCCCTCCGCAATGATATCTTTAAAAAAAAAAGTGAATCAATCAAAATACAAATTTTGGTTATAAAAACGATAACTCATTGCCAACATCTTACAGGAAACCCTATTCGATTTGCTTCAGTTGTCAAAGAGAAATGAGGGATATTGTAGAGGATGTCAAGAATCTCGTCCCTCCAAGTTCTATCTATTGTATTCACATACAAAAGCATCGAAATGCTAAACTTGGAAGAATCAGACTCATGATGTACTTTACAACATCTCACATTTCTCTGTGACCGCTTAACCAAATTAAATGGGGTTCTCTGTAAAACAGAGCTAAGATTTTCGATTTCAAGACCCTAAAGTTGCATTTAGACAGTTTCTTTATATTGGGAGTTATCAATGCGAAAATTTGAGTGTACTTTTTTTTTCGGGGGGAGGGGGGACATACTGCACATAGGGGAAGGTGGGGCAAGATGGGACACGCGGCAGGATGGGACAATGCGATAACTATCTAAGTAAGCATCAGAGGGCATTATAATCTGCACTGATAAAAAGCACGCTGTCAGGAAGCCATCTTTATGCTCTGTGAAGCTGAGATTCTCTTGAGCTTTGGTGGACAAACGCAAAAAAAAAAAATGATATCGATGACGGCAAAATTTCTGGAGTTAAGAAATGTATAGTATCCCTGGCATAATATGAAGAAAGGTAGAACGTTGATATCGTGTGGTTTTTATAGTATATACATCAAGTTTATTTCACAAAATGTAGGCAGACTGTGTGTCATTGCATGTATTGTGTAGACCTTAGAAGTGTAGTGTGTGTGTGCATGGGGCAGGATGGGACATCCACCTCGGGGCAGAATGGGCAGGTGTCCCATCTTGCCCCATCATATTTGATAAGGGTAATGTATATGTTTTGTTTTCTTTTCAGTTTCAGAAAGGTCCGGAACACGGAAATATGCGTCTTCGTTGTTTGTCCCATCGTGTCCCACGTATGTGGGGCAGGATGGGACAGATTTGGCTATTTTGAGATGGCTATTACGTAAAATAAAAGTAGGCAATTAAGATGATATTACGTGTGATAGTGTTGCCTTACACAATCTTTGTAGATCCTGTTTCATGTGGAAGTTTGTGACGTAGTATTTGAAATAAAGCACATTTAGTGAAATGTGGCCCATCCTGCCCCACGTTCCCATACACAGTTGGCAACGCGGTGCGAATATAGGCGCCAGTAATTCATGGGTTTAGAAGAGTCTCAGAGTAGCAATCTTTAAACTTTGTTTCTGCCTAATACTCGCCCGACTTTGCCCCGTTCTCTCAAAAAAAAATTAGCTGTACACGCGACCGTGGCTCCAGGCATAGCCTTTTCTACACTTCTTTAAGTTCTTGATTTTAGTTTCAGTCTCCTCATGCATATGCCTACTGTCACTTTCTCTGGTATCATGTGAGTTAAATTGAAGTTTTACTGCAGCTGCAAGCTCAGAGCAACCTGAGGACACCTTTGTGGTGGGTACAACATTGGTTTTGATGCTGTACTGCGTTTTTCTAGACCTGGTTTTGTAATGTCTCATCCCTGCAGCCATAAAATGGCTGCAGGAATGAGACACCATTCAATAAATTAAATTTTCTGAAACGAACGCAGAATTCCATTTGTAAATTCGCAGCCCTACCTGACATTCTGTGCGAAGCGAACCAACTCACAATGAAATTTTCAGTTTTGTAAAACTAGATTATATTTAAAGGGCTTGCTTCCACAAGGCCCTAAATCCATGAAAAATAATGAATTTGGCGCCCTTTGGAAGCAATCTCTTCATTGCTAAATTCATCTCGGATGTTCTCCGACATCCTCTGATACAGACACATCTCATGATGATGACTACATTCAATAATTCCGTTATTCATGTAGAACTTACAAGGATGACGGGCTCTTCCTTTAAATTTTGTGGATTAACAACCTGAACAATCAAAGGATTGTTTTCTTTCCCGTGCCTTTCCATTTGCAACAACCATCCATTCCTGAATCGCGCTGCAGTTGGAACCAGAAGACAATACGCTTCTCCTACTAGTTATGGACTGACCACCCCCGCTTTAATTCCAGCGGGCAGTAATAGGGTGCGATTGAGTAAGTTTAGACAAATGTATGTGTATACAGTGTATATAATATATACACTGTATATGATGAAGAGCCTGCTTCCAAAAGGCGCTAAATTCATTGGAAATGATGGATTTAGTGCCTTTTGTAAGCAAGCTCTTCATATAATTACGGTTGTGCAGGATGAAAGTGGAGTAGAACGGTTAAACGTACCTAAAGCTAGTATATCAACAGCAGGCCTATTGCACTAGGAACATTGCAGAATACATTCCGCTTTCAATTTTTTTCCCTATGGAGACATAATTCCTACCTTTTTGTAGTGCCAAACACCAAAACAATGGGAAACTAATTTCTTCTTAGAGTCTTCATCTTCTCGAGTCACTACGCAGAATGGAACGTTCCGCATTCTTCATATCTGATAATTTCTCAATTTGCCTCAATCCTTCAGTTTACTGTTGTTTGATAATCGGATCATCGGAAATCATTTTAACTTTAATGGTTCCTTACATTCCCATGTCTCATTCCTTTGACTGTATGCTCACCATGCGTCAGTCATTCCATAATTTAACAGTTTTTTTTTTTGTTTTGCCTCCGCCACAAAGTCATTATATTTTCAGGTTGTCCGTCCGTCCGTCCGCTATGTATTTTGTGGACGGCGTAACTTAAAACCTCGTGAGGTTTCCTTATCAAACGAGCTTTAATATTGATTGCTCGAAGATAACCATGTAATAATTTAGTGCACTCTTGTCTTCAATAAAATAAAAATGAGCACACCTAGTTTTCTAATTATCTACAATCATGTTAATAAGTATAATCCACTTTAGAAGTCCACATTCTAAAACCTTAACACGAACATACCAATACACGGCAAGTGGATGCTGTATGAAAAGTATTTCGTATTTAATTGAGTCAATTCTCATGACTGTGAGCCTTTTCCCTTTCGATAAAAGCGTACGTATCGCTTCATTCCGATATTTCTTTTTCTTTTTTGAAAGCGAACGAAATCATTTCATGGTGTTCTTGTTTGTTTTTCACAGATAAACAAGGGTGCCATACATCTGTGGTAGTCCTGGGGAGTCTGATTGTCCTTATTGTTGTTGCGAGTTTGGTGTTCATCAAATGCTGGCGAAAGTAAGAAAGACGAAGTTCTTCCAAATATTCATCCCGTTTTTGCTCCTCTCAATGTTACACATTTACTGACAATTTCTCCCCTTGAATATCAAGACAAACCTGCATATGCAGTCTGCTATCCACCCCATTAGATAATAGGCAAATGCTCATATGTTGTCCTTGTGAGTGTCTTCAAAATTAGTCACAATTAATTCAAATGGAACCAAAAAACTTCCATGGCTGTGATGTGCAAAGTAATCCTGAAGAAAGATTTTCCCCATTTTGCCTTCAGACGACATAACCACCTAGATGACGTAAATATCCAAGAGGTAGAAAGGAGAACGCCGGGGAATGCAGACATCGTTCAAAGCTCCGAGGGAACAAATTTGCAAGCACCAAATGATCCTTTGAATGCCAGTGTCTACGACGAGATACAAGAGCAAGACATCCACCTACCTTTCGGGTCAAGCGAGTATCATGAGTACAGCAACCTTGAGGAAGGGCAGGAGAAGGTCTAAACTGAAGAAAGTAGGACCAGAAGAGTTGATAGTACGACAACGATGTTAAACAGTATCAAGCCTACTCAATGACAAATCAAGCTGCCGAGGCAACTGATTCTACAAAGAAAGGAATACAGGGACTGTTATCAGGATCTAATGCACGACGACCACAACTACGTAAGGGATCCTTGAAGCTGGTGATGTATTTCATGGTTATCATAACGCTACAACAAATCAAATCTCTGCTGCTATCTCTAGTGAAAACGATGAATACTCACTTTTAACCAGTTCCCTGCTGAAACTCAAACATCGACAGGAGAATAAAACTCAAAGGGCAAGGAAAAACATTTTCAACGCAGAGCTCTTTGCAAGGGGCTATTTACAATCTTTAAACTCAAACATTAGATGCTTCTGGTTATGAAGAACCTGTGACTCTGAGACCTAGGATAGGTGTTAAATTTCACCGCTTACAAACACAAAGATAGATACACTATGTAGTGGTTATTACGAGTTATCCACTGTAGACTAGTAATTCTACAAATAATGACAAAATTTTGGAAATGTTCCCTTATACGTCGGAGGATGCTGACAGGGATTCACAAGATTATGAGCATCTGCAGCAACGTTTTGCAAGAAACCTGCTGGTTCTCGTGATGACTTCGTTACAGTTGATGGAACCGAGTACGGGACATTTTCCAAGCCCTAAAACAGCTAAGTCAACCACTTGTAATGATTAGCACAACGGAAATGAGAATCTTTGATTCTCCAATATCCACGGATCCCCTTATACGCTCCGTCAGTGGATCACGTCAATACCAGCTGATGCCTCCAAATTCAGCATCGTCAAATCCAGAAACAACGGACCATTTTTCTTTTTTTTTTTTATTCTGAAGAAGAGGACGACTATATACTAGAAGCTAAATCTAGTAGGTAATTCTCCCAATGTCAAACATTGTAAGACAAAATGAGATTTCATTTTCTGGATACCTAGCTGTACCTTAAGGGCAAGAGAATGATGTAGGCACACGCACACTCAAGCACATCTTATTCGATGCTAGCAGATCAACAATGAGAGACAAGGTACTTATAGGAAGCTTGATGTAATAGGCGAGATCGTAGTCGATCTGCTTCCAGCAATCGATGCGAAAAATGAAAACAAATAAGGGGGTGGGGATTGCTCTGAATAATAACAAAGACAACAACAAACAAACAAACAAACAACTAAAATGGTTTGATAAAGTGTGATGAAGAAACAACAAGCGCGAAATGATAAGAAATTCATAACCAAGAGTCATCACTTACCAACACATTTTATCAAACTCAATAGCATTGCGTCTAACCTACGGGTAACGCTAATTCGTACGTTCGCTATTTCCGAAGCGTATAATAGGTGAGCTGTCAAGTACATCACAGTACAAAAGTTATGTCAGTGTAATAAAAGGTGTTAAATAAAGTTTGAACAGAGAATATGTCTACACATCAGTTGTCCGCGATTCACTTTCAAATTTGAATATGTGCAGTTGTCAAAAGTGAAATTCTTCAGCATAGAAAGTACACGCCGTCAATATTTTTTGTGCAATTCTCTTTATATTTTCTTCGTGAATTTCAAAACCTCTGTGTAAATATCTTTTTAGCTTCATTTCTCTTTCTCAGATCACTTATGATGCAATGTTACCCATTATGAGTGTAAAAATCTATACAATATAGCTATTAAGAAAGAGTGTTGTCACACAAGACTTTAAGTAATGGTTACTATTAGTCTTTTTTATAATGTGTTATAGACACCGCAACATCTTTTACTGAATTCATCTTCCATTTTCTTTTTTTTTGTGAAATCAGATGATGGCTTCGTCTTACTTAAGTAAAAATTAAGGAATCAGAAGATATTTGCTTCGAATTGATTATACTTAACAATTCAAACTAGATTACAGTATTGTATGGAAATGTATTGTAGTTGAAATATTAAAAGACAATGTCGAAACAAGATAATTGCATTTAGCTGCTCACGGGAATAAAATGTACTTGGTGATGGCACGGCTTCCGACTGCACTAGATGGTGTTTGGTTTTCGTTCTGCCTCAGAGTGCATCGATGTAGCTGCCATGATGGAAATTGACCACGGAAAACAAGCTCTCACACGCACATGCACACACCCACACACACACACACACACACACATATATATATTATATATTAGTATGTACATGAAGAGTTTCATCCCAAAATGAGCTAAATCCATTTTTGTTAAGTTAAGAAATTTGTAATCAAAGCCGCTAAAAACAAAGGAAATAAGAATATACATAATGTTTTCAATTACAACTTCTAGAACATTCCTTGTTATGTTACAAGTGAGTCAATATTGTAAAGGTTTAACTTTGCTCTATCTGATGATGGACTTACTTTGTGAAATGTTTAAAAATGACACTTATACCATTTTGCAATACAACTTTTCATATTTATGTATATACTATACATTGATGCGTGAGCGCAAAAGCCTCGATAAGTATAAGATCAGGGAAATATAAAGATAGAAATGAAAAACCATGGGTTTTATGAACTGAATCGCCTGGGAAATACTATATATATATATATATATATATATATATATATATTTATATATATATATACATATATATACACACACACACATACACACCGTCATATATATATATATATGGGTCAGAATTTTGAACGATGTACAATTGAGCCAGAACAAGGCAAAATTTAAAAAGTAGGAAATTTTCCAAATTATTCATCTTACCTGAAAGAGTATAACTCAAGCTTTAATATGAACCCAATTATACTAGGATTTTCCCAGAGGAACAAGATTTTATTCACCGCTGAAGTTAACCATGTCCAGAGCAGCGAACGTCCGTAAGGAATAGTACAGCACATACACTTGAATACCATTTAACATAGTTTGCAACGATCTGATTCAGTTTAAAATCGTAACAAAATATCTTAAGGGACATGTGTACGTGCTTGCAGAATAGTAAGCTTGTACTCTTAACCTGTACGTAATGGTAGACAACTGATGATTTAACTAAATTCGTCGTTTCTGTTGAAATATTGCTCTTCCGCTAAACACTTTCTCCACTTTACGCGAATTTTACAGAAACTCAATATTTTGACCTCTTATTTCACTATTCCATACTTCAATCCCCACTCCCAAATAATAACATACCTTTTTAAGATGTATCTGATCTAGGCAGTCTGTATAACCCAACGAACATAGCATAGTTTTCATCACGGAGGTTCGCATGTAGCTCACGGACGTTCGGAACAAACAAGATGCAGCTCTCTTGAGTTGGAAACGCATTCTACTCACAACAAACAGCAATTCCATGTCGAGAACAAACTCCTTTGCAAAATCCTGAACAGATATTACCAATTCTCAATTATATAAGCTTGTTTATCTTCTCATACTGAGGAATCAAAGAAAACAATTTTTCCCTCTCTCGTAAATGAACGTACAAACGTACGTGTAATCTCAGTGACGTAGTCCATCCTTGAGAACGAATATATTTATCAAAATTTCGTTATCATGAAGTAAAGATTCAGGTCCTAAATTTGTTATCTAAAGTCTACAATGCAAAATTTGCTTATAACGAACATGGTCACAGCTAAAATTATGAAAAAGAATTAACATAGAAAGACAAAAGAAATGTGCTCCGTTATAGAAATACGAAGTTTAGCTGGGGAGGGCAAACGAATACGTTGGGAAGAAATCCCTCTATGTTTGCTCCTTGTGTTACACACAGTTACCGAGGAGAATTTGTATTATTATATTAGTCAGAAATGATGATAGGTTCGATACTGCGAAGTTTCGTCATAACAAGACACAATAAGTCCATATTACTTGGATGGATGTTTGTGACTTCGATATTATACAATATGGATTGTTATAACAAACATTTTGTAGCGCGTCATTTCGGAGGCTCGTTATTCATACAGTTTGTCAATACGAAAATTGATAGAGGTCGTATAATTATGAAGCTTTTTTATTCGGTAAATGATAGGAATCTCCGAAGGTTAATCGAAAGGTTTATTAATTGGAACATGAAAAATCATGTTCGCTTATCCAAATGTGGAGAAACAAGTTAACAACTAAAATCCTCCAAATTTCAAAACCTCAATAACCGCTTTCACCTAAACGAATATCAGGCCCTTTCCACTTTTAGAAGAACGGACCTAAAATAATGATCCTTAATATTTATTTTTCGGACTAACAAACTTTCGGAATAAGAAACACACAAGAAAATTTTTAATAACAAACCTCCTTAATTAACTACAAACTTTTTTTTTCATTTTCGGAATAACAAACCTTTGGACATCGGAGTAACGAATCTTAGGAAGAGCGAACGTATCAAAGTGCAACTTTAAACCTATTCTTAATCATTACTTTTTTTAACATGTGTTTTCAAAGTAAGCACAAAAGCACAAACAAATTGACGATCTCTCTGTCTCTTAAAATGAAAAAAAAATCTTGGAAAGAATTACAAATGAACATTGCTTTTCATTGATGAGTATAAAACAACACCATGTGATGATAAGCGGAGGATTTGTTTGTTTTCATCAGACAATCATTGTATACTGCATTATTTTCGTTCGCTTGTGACGGCATTTCGATGAATAAAAAACATAAACAAACAAAAACTTCTCCAGAGGAATTTGGTACAACGGGAGTGCACTGGCAATTCTTTTCTCTGTGTGTTGGAGCTCGATCCCTTCTCTGTTTCTCAGTCATTTTTATTCAACTGCTTCCACGTCCTTTTGAAGCTTTTCCATTTTTTATTCAACACATGCCCATTACAGACTTCTTCCGTCATTATCCTGCATCTGATTACGTAGCACTTTTCGGATTTGTTTTGGTTTGTTTTGTTTTGTTTTCTGTTTTCTGTTTGGTCGCAGCATGCCCAGGCTATTGAGGGAATGAGAAAAAAAATCGTCATGAAGAGAAAAATAAGAATGAATTAAGGCATTTCATATCACGACAATTACAGCGAACGTCCGTTATGGAGGCCAAAACTGGATGTGTTCTGTCTGAGACGGCAGCTACCATACTCAAAAGATAAACTCTTGGCGCACCTGTCACTAAAAAGTGGCACTGATCCTCTTTCTCCTACTATGTAATCCATTGACTTATTCTACCAACGAACATCCGTGACCGAAACGTTTTCCTTTTGTTATTTCAAGTAAATTGAGTGCTGAACATTATTCACTTTTGGGTATGAGCGGCTCGGTGATTTGGTAATATTTTCAACTAACATTAACTTTATGTGCAGTGATATATTTGTAATTATCAGCAATTTCCTTTCTCGGACAGAACGTCCGTGAACGAAACTTTCAGAACCTGTAACAGTACAAATTGTCTCCAGATCCTCATTAGAAAGAAATTTAAATGCACAGAAATTACAGATTACGCAAAATTCCATTTTCCTATAACTTTGTTTTCAGTGTTTAGCTGTTTTTGTATAATTAGAGGGAGAACAAGCGTAAAATTGTGAGTAAATTTTCAACGTTTTCTTCATCATGATCACATAACGCCTTAAAAATTCTGAAACTACTGCCCTAAACTCATTGTTTACTTTGTAAAACTTTATTTGTGGCCATTGGAGCTAAAAATTTTAAAGAATACAGGACACTTTCGGGACAAGTTATCCCTATCGAAGGGATTGCATACGTCACGGACGTTCGCTGGAATTGTCACGGACGTTCGTTCTACTGATAGGGTCATGTTCCCGGACGGATAACTAATCGGCAGAGAGTACTTAGCCTTCCTAACTCTTTCAAAAATTTGAAAAGGTATTGTCAATGCAAATTATAAGAAATTTGACATCCTTACAACATATGTATTGCTCAGAGGGGGATCAGGAGGTGAATTTTCAGAGAAAATATTAATTATTTGCTTGGTTTTCGGTGAATTGCATGGTCCAAAAACTGCGGACAAGCCTCAGTCCGCTCCAAAAATAACATACAGCTCCTCGGCTAGAGAGCCAAAGGTAAAATGTACCTTCGTCATCAAAGCAAATTGGTGTCCCATTCGAAAACGTTTTAATCATTACGGACGTTCTTTTTTTCTCGGAGGTTCGTCTAAAAATATAATTTCGGTTCCTATTTGACAAAGGATGGACAGAAACTCAAAACAAACATATTATCGTGTGGCTAGATCTTAGTTGATTACGACTCAGAACAATATCACCAATAGCGTTTAATGGGATACGATCTTTATTAGAAAATAGCGGAAGCACGTCCGTGACGAAAACTGAGTATAATTTTGCATAAAAGAATATTACGTCCCATGTGCAGCCAGCAGACGTACAATTTTTGCAGGATATGTTCATTAGGTGGAACACCAAATTTTCGTATACATTACAGTTGGGACAACAAAGTAGAATTTGCAGCAGCGATAGAAATAAAAGCACCACGGACGTTCGTCTGTTTAGGACTTTGATATTTCAATTGTTCTCTGTGATTATATGCGTGCTCATAAAGTTCTTATAATTTTGTGGTTCATACCTATGATATGTCAGATCCAGAACATGGTCAGATATTAGATGCCACGTACGCTTAAAAATGCACATCATTAGTTTGAAAAACAAAAATTATTGTGAAAATAGCGTTTTTACCGTATTTTACGCTTAAAGTCCTTGTCAAATGAAAAATATCAGGCAAAAGTCAACCAAACCATATATTTCCTGAAAGGAAATTTACCAATCTTTGAGATGACATGAAAAAATCTGGTTTCTTAGATCATCCTGGCGTGTTCTAAGGGAAAGAATGTCATAAGGTGCGAAAATTGGCAATTGTACATGGTTCAAAATTCTCACCCATATATATATATATGTACTTTTTTATACCGTGTGTCTAAAAAAAATACACTTTTGAAATGGCTGCCGAATAAGAAACATATAGATAGCTTTAATGGACTTAACTTTAATATGACACCGAAAAGTCTAAAAATAATTCGCGCTTGAATAAGCACTGTTCACTTTTGTAAAGGGTGTGACAATTAGGCTGCCCAGGAATTAGCCTTTCAATTTTGCGAGAGGTGAGTCCGTTGGAGCTTACAAAACTGAAGTTGATATAATAGGTAGGGATTATGTAACATTGAATATTCAATTATGGATTGTCAAGAAAAAAAAAAAAGGTTGTCAAAGATGTCAGCTATTTATTCTTCAGGTCAATGGGTAATCTGAATAATAAGTAGCCAGTAGCTGTGACATTCCATTTTGAACAAAATGTATTTGTATAACCAGATGGGGATTATGTATATTCATTATTCAAATACATTTTTTTTTACGATCCATAATTGAATATTTAATGTTACATAATTCCTACCTATCATATCAACTATAGTTTTGTGTGCTCCAACGGACTCCAACGGACAAAATTGGTAGACTAATTCCTGCGCAGCCTAATTTTCATACCCTTTACAAAAGTGAGCAGTGCTTATCAAAGCATAAATCATTTTTAGACTTTTTGGTGTCATATAAACGTTTAGTCCATAAGCTATCCATATAATCATATATCTATTATATATTTATATGTATAAATATATACACATATATATATATATATATATATATATATATATATATATATATATATATTCATAGACAAATAAGGAAAGTATAATAGCCGACAGGGTAATTTTAGTTGCAGATGCGAATATTAGTTTTAGACCAATTTCTTTCTCATTTTTTTTGTTAATTCCTCGTCATCAAGGCTGTACAGAGCTTTGCTACTGTAAATTGTTACTACTGAACGTTGACCAGGCTAATCAACTAATATTTCAATTTGGAATTAAAAGTAACGATCAACATTAGTGTATCCTACAATTTGTCACTAATGTGAAATCAATGATTTTGTAATAATATTTGTTAGATTTTATAATACACAATTTGAATAAAACCCGTTTTTTTTCAGCTTTGAAAGCCTGTAAGTGACGTAAATGAATCTCATTGTTTCTAAAATCCTAGGGTGGAATGGGTTGCCTCCTAACTTTCTGTCAGGAAAGAGGAATCAACTTTTCAGGATTGTCTCGAGAAAAAAAAAAGAGAGTCGCGCGATCTTCGCGATTGGTTGATTTTAATAAATTCAAGCACTTATAGGGCGCCGTTAGTCTTTTGAGAAGCTACTACGAAAAGCAATAAGTATTCAAAATACAAAATTGATATAATGTAAAAACAGTAGCTGAGTAAAAAGGAATTGATAAGAATAGCATAAGTATTCATTGATTTCAAATTAAACGGGGTACGGAGTGTCGTGTATCAGCGAGAAAACAACGTCATACATAAATAAATAAACAAAGGGAAAGAAAAGGCGTATATTGCATTAAATACATGCATTTTTTAAGGGTGAGAGAGAGAGACAGAGAGAAAGAAGATGGGGATGAAGAATAGATAGAAAGAGAGGAAGCGTGAGTATAAAAGCAGATGACAGATGAACAGAGAGAGTTTTTCATCAGCTGTTGTTAATTTGACCTCACTGGTTTCATTTTTAATCGTATTCTGCTCCCTTTTGCTACAGTCTCACGGTTTCGAAAGCCTGCTTTGAACTGGACATGCTGGAGACACTGTGTGAAAATAAAAGGCTGGATTGACGGCTATGTTCTCACTTCCAAGTTCCAAGTGTGCTATAGTCGAGTGAGTTAGATCACCATACAACAAGGCTATATGGTGGCAAGCATACTATCCAAACTTAATGACTTGCTGCGGTAGATGAAACAGAATACTTACATCACTTTTTGATTGAGAAGTATCATCTACAAGCCTTGCAGGCTAGTTGGTATTGTAGAATATACTTTCACACATTTTCAGTCGGCGCTTTCATATCCAGTGGATCGTTACATCCCTTTCAGCGCTAGACGCATGTAAGACAAGACTATTTTCTCTCCATTTTAACTTTATCATCACGGACAGGACCAAGAACTGGTTTCAAAATTATGTTCCCTTAAAAGCTGAACAGCTGAAATCCATGCAGCGCTTGTTATGATGGGATAAAATAGAGTACGTTCGTTTAGGCAACATTGATGTATCAATTCATGTGATCTTTATTAGCCGTGTATCAACAATGAAATATCACAACTAAGAGATATGAAAATGCAAATAACTTCGTGTGCAAGGATTGACATAAACTCTTTTTTTTTCCGGGTGGCCTATCCGGGTCACCAAAATCATCAAATTTTATGTTGGTTGCCCAGTGACATTTTGTTGGCCCGTTTAAAGAAGACAAACATCAAATAACAAAATGTTTCAACTAGACCTAGATATTATTAACAATGTACAATCGTGTGAAAAATATCAGGTATGATAAAGTGCTTCAAATACAACGAACTATGACTAGGAAGTAGAAAATAAAAACTTTACAATGTGAAATGAACTATTACACGTTTAAAACAATTACAAACCACGACAATTGCATTAAAATTGGCGAAGTCTAACACATCGAAATATCAAGTGAGGTAAACACATAATTTCTTTTTTTATGGCAACACATAATAATGAACTGATTATATGTGACATTTGAGCACACTTATATATTCAGAGATAAAATTAGGTGTTTAAATTTGAGATAATATACATTGCGTGTCGAAAAAGTTATTCCAATTTTAACGCGGAGGGCTATTCCGTTTCTTAATGTCAACTAAGGAGAGCACAACATTAGTTGTGTGGAAAGGGCAACTCTTCCTCTTTCAATATTGGTAGGCCTAACTAATTGTGGATGACAATTCCATGCATGACTGTGCACATTTAAACTTTAGAGACAGCAATGACAAGTTACACTTTTTTCCATGTTTGAGCGTTATGATGTAACAATAAGTGTCTCTATGAAATGGATGAGATCTACTAATGCAAGTGGGGATGGTCAATTAATCAGGACAGACCGTACGACTGACTACTTCAGGCTTGTGTTTAGGGTTTTCTTTTATGTTTTATGGCCCATAGCCACGATGACTTGGTCATCCTCAAAGGCTATCCAATACAGTTTATTTTTCTCTGTAATGATAATGATGATGATGATAATGATAATAATAATAACAATAATGTCATGCGTTCATTGTATATTTAGATCGGTGGTTGCCATCTCAACAACAGCAAAAAAAAAAGTTTGAATCTTTGCCAGGGCATCTTCGGTGATGATACTGATAATGCATAACATCATTACGATAAAACAAGGGAATCTAACATGATGCTCATGGAAGAGAGTTGCCTATACATTGCTTTCTGATCGTTTATCTGAGTGTTATTTTAGGAGAGAATAAAACCCGTTGCCAATTTCCTGGTGAGACAGACAATTTCTAAGATATCTAATAACCATGATGATTGTACAGAGGTGACACGCCCCTACAGACACACTCTTTTTATATCATACAAAAGTAACTGATTTACACGTTATTTTATTTCCTTTTCGCTCACTGCCGCGCAGTTTGTGGTTTTCAACAAGATATCCAAAAAAAAAAAAAAATCGTAGTCTCAGATTTCATATCCTTATTTCTATACAGCTGTCGCACACTCTCGGCATAGAACGCATTTAGAGTTTGCTGTGCAGTTCCTACATTTTCAGTGGCGTGTCATTTATTGACTTTCCTTTCTTTACTGATGTCGCATAAAAAAGGTCTACTTAGAATCGGTGAAAGTAAAATATTTGTATCGGAGCTCGAGATTTGTGACAAGAATCGTTCTTTTTTTCAGTTGAGGATGGAATTGTCAAATCGACCGTGGATTTTTGCTATCTGTGCTTTTCTGTTCATGAATACGAGTATTGTGAAATCTAACAGTATTCGAAATGGTAAGACTGCAAAAATGTTTTAAATTTGTGATATCAATCGTGAAGTATGGATTACTTACTGGTACGGCGTTTCCGCAGTGTTTGGTTGCATTGGTATTAAGTAAACCCCACTCGGCTGTTCTTTATTAATACTAGAAAGCATGTTTTCACACCGTGCTCCATTGGACAGCTTTTTATTCGTAACACAATGTGAAATTCCATCAATCTCAAAATCCCGAAATTATCTATATACGCATAGTTAAATAAATGTTGATGCCGGGACTATTGTTGCATTTCGAATGACGAAGTAAGAATGGTGATTAGAGGGGCGAGTTTTTTTTTTTTTTTTCTTGAGACAGTCAGATGAAGAAAAAAAAATCATCTCACAATATTCACAATCCTTGACATTTTTAAACTAGATACGTGTGCATATAAATATATACACGTATTACATCAATATGCCATGTCGACGCAGTTTTCAACGGATTTACTTCCTTCTGGAAGGAAGCTCTTTGCATATGTATATACATACGCATAGATATATACATATATATATATATATATATATATATATATATATATGTGTGTGTGTGTGTGTGTGTGTGTGTGTGTGTGTGTGTGTGTAGTATACAAGAATAGAAATCAAGCTTATGCTGTCAATACAAACATTTTGTGACAGCATGAATTTGAATTATGTTCTTTTCTCCAGTATAAAGAATTTTGATATGTTCTGAAACTGTTTTTTTTTTGTTTCATTTTCACTGGTAATGTTGACATGAAAGACAAATGCTAAAATATTTGAGTTGGGCAAGGGTGGGTAATAGCTCTGCTACAAATTTCTTTTTGCGTATATTATCAATCAGTGTTGCTTCGGATGTACAGCAGTACAGTGCAGGTCTACATAATGTACATCCAAAGCGATGGTTTCGTACATCTGAAACTGTACTTTACACAAATATTTAAGCATCATTCCACCTTATTAATCTTAATCAATGTGATATAAATTTAAAGTAGAATAAAATACTCGTTTTGATACTGGGAAGTACATGTATTTTTGTTTATGTAATATATTGACTGTAATATTTTTCATGAGGAAATAGATAGTATATTGATTTCTTGGCACTGATGCGGATAGCAACGGCACATTGAAAAAAGGTGTTAATGCTTTCTGTAAAATATTTTCACTTAATTTAGGTGTAAATAAAAGATTCAGGCATCAGCTGAGTATCTTGAACGGTATTCATCATTTACTCCAGTATCATCTTACTCTGTTTGGGGCCACACGCATCATTTTAAAAAGGAATCATTCTTTTACTAGGAAATACTCATTGAGAATAATGTTGAGCTTAAAATCCGCTTCGTCATACTAAGAAGTGTTGCAATAATGAATGATCAATCTTAAGTGATTCATATTCACTCCACCAGGAACAATTTGTGTTTAAATGTAACAATAAATTTACTTAATATATTAGTTCAGCTATTCTGTCGCAACAACACGACTTACAACAGTACTAGCATTTTCAAAGTTCCATTGAATATCATTTACGGTTTTTAAGAGTAATTCTTGCTCAAAATACATTTGTTTTCACAGGCCGCAGATCTTGGCATAATTTTGACAGGACTCTCAATGATGTCCTAAAATTTCAAATCAAAACTGAAAAAAAAAATCACCATTGCCATACTAACAAAATTCGAAACAGGCATTTATTTTCCTAATATGTCAAAGAGACTTTTTTTAGATGGCCAATCTTCATTGAACCTCACGCTTTTGCCCATGCCTTTAAAAAACAAACAAACAATATACTTGCTTTTGTTCCCTTCTTTTGGAAGCTAATAAGAACGTAGTTTCTAATTTGAGTGGTACATTGCGAGAAGAATAGAAAACCCTGTAGAGAGGGACAGCTTCTAACATCATAATAGTCAATGATGAGTTTCATACATCCAGATACCTGGACCATGCTGTATATGGATATTGCAAAGATCTATTAAATATCAATACATGTTTGGAACTCTGTGCCTGATGAAAGGAAATCCTTCCCTTGCCTCTTTTAACTCTTTATGTGCCATGGTGGAAACCCCCTGTATGTCACGTTATTCTGAGACACGAAGGTAGTCATGCTTTGAGAAAGAATTCTGTTTTTCCAATTTGTATAACTTCTACAAATTTCTATTAAGATGAGCATAATAGTAGGCGAAGTTAAAGAGGAATGCCAAGCTTCGTTTCGATATAAATTGTATGACGACTCTTTTTTCAATTTTTCTTTTGAATGACCAGTTGCTACATCTGTAAAGGCACTTTTGCACATTAAACCGTGACAGAAACTTAGAATGTATGAGCAAATCTAGTTGGGAACATCGCTTGTTAGTCGATCACCACAAAGAATGCAAGCCGTATATGAGAGGAACAAAAGCACGAGAAACGCTTTCATTATGCCGCGGGATTAGCAGTAATTAGCGGTTTATCGATCGGTCTTGGCGGCTTTGTTTGTTGAGCAGAATGTGCGAAGTTGGCACGCCGTCGACTGAGTCGGAGGTGCGAACGTGGCACATACAGAGTTAAACGTAGATATGAAACATATTTGTTGAATAATCATATAATTGAATTTTTTGCAGAAATTTAATCAAACGTTCATGTGATGTCTGAAATGTGTATTTTTTTTTTACATATTTTCCACTCATAGTTTGCCTGCTTTTATTTGTGCTTCTTTCCCTCCCTTTAAGCGTATCTTATAAGGTACATAAAATCTCAAGTTGGAATCCAGCCGTATAGAAAGACCAACGGCCTCTGCTGGCTCCTCCATCTTCTCTCTTAGAATTTCCTTCTTTTTATTTTTATTTCTCCTTCTCACCATTATGTTTTTTTTTTCTTCTTGTACATGTATACTGTTACCTAATGTAATGTTATTATCTTCACCTTGTTCTTTGTTACATATATACTTTAATGAGAATTCGGAAATAAATGAAATGAATGAAAATGACATGGATGACATTTTGAGCTATAATAAGTTTGGAATTTTCCAAATGATAATCTGTTGCATGGCGGGTAGGATACGAATTTCTTCTAAAATATACGTGTCTTTAAACAATTCAGGGAGCTGATTATTAGTATATCTATCCATAAACATTACTGTTTGTATATATCAAAAATTTCAAGAGTCTTT
This sequence comes from Diadema antillarum, assembly GCF_040938485.1. NCBI lineage: Eukaryota > Metazoa > Echinodermata > Echinoidea > Diadematoida > Diadematidae > Diadema > Diadema antillarum. The sequence goes on along the minus strand of NW_027271575.1, from coordinate 541,191 downwards.
ATAAAATCATGAACCTTTCAGTGCGTGCTAAGTAGTGTGAACTAGAAATATGTCTTATGGCACGTTTTTGTAATAACAATAACGACTTTATATCATTAATACCACAATTTCCCCACACGATATTACAACAAATGGGATTGAGTCATATGAGTGCATTTTAAAGAATTTGCAGTGTATGTTTAAGTAATATATTTTCTTACCTTTCAGGGGATCCCGATATTCTTTTACATTGTTAAATGAACTCGATGTATGATCGGTCCATGTTACATGTGAATCAATAGTTACCCCCAAAAGAATTTTCACGAGACTTCTGATCCAATTCGTTTTTGAATATTCAATGATAGTTAATTGCACTTAAACCACATTGAATCCTTAAGTAGTTCTGAATTAACAATTGTAGTCAGTGTATGTAGATGTTTATGTGAAAACAAGATACTCATGTCATTTGTGAACAAAATAAAATTGAATAACGAAGATGAATACACTAAATCGTTTGTATCTATTATATATATATACACACATATATAGAGAGAGAGATTTACATATAGGTATATTTTAATTTATTATATATATATATTATATGTATGTATATTTATATCTATTATATATATATATATATATATATATATATATATATATATATATATATAGTTTTTAATGTTTACACGTGAATGGGCAAGCATGCGTACCTGATTGAGTACGCGCTGCTGAAAGAAGAAATTTATAGGAAATAACATCATATAAATTGACTGTTTTCCATCATTTTCCCCGTCACTCACCAGGCACGCTAACCTGGAAACATTAAACTGCACATTACTTGAATATGAGACCATTCTGAAGCAAATAATTTTCACACAACAATATATATATAATGTACTCTTAAATGAATCCAACAAGAATTGCAACAATCATCCTCCAGCATTCCCACTAATTCCCACTCATCAGCACAAAGACGTTGTATTTCATGTATTTCTATCATAACGTTTATTCTATATCACGTGCATGCATCATACTCAACTCGAATTTTTGTCTTCTAGCGGTTATGGTAGGTATTGACCCCACCGTTCAAAGATTTAAAGGCAAAGACATTCGACTACGATGTGACCTTCAGGAGGAGCCTTTCTTTATGTATTGGAACAAGCTGGTCTTCTCTGAAGGGGAGCCGAATCTATCCAGGACGGTCGTGGCAACATTCGCCGGGGGGAGATTTGAAAGCAGGGGTGAACGTTTTAGCATGACAAGAGACTTCAGCCTCGTCATCACCGACCTGGAGGTGGCGGATGAGGGAATTTACCTTTGTAGTGTGGCGATAAGTATGGGGGAATTCGAGAATGCCACCTTTTTGACGATTAGCTGTAAGTAATCAGCCATTTGGACAAAAGTATGTTTGGAAGCGTGGTTTCAGACCATGCGTTATACTTACACATGACTTCTTGAGACTTACGCGTAATCACGAGCTTTGTCAAACAGGAATCAAAGTTTTGCGCAAAGTTACGGGTGAGTTCGTGACTTTAATACGCATACTTGAGTAAGTCTTTATTGCTTTGTGAAAAACCTCTTCTCGTATTTGTTTCGCTTTAAAAAAAAAACGTAATATTGTTCATTAATGTTGTACATACATGTAATATATTGAAATATATTCATTTGTTTTCACTGTTCAAATGTTACTAAATAAATCATGTTAAATCTGCTATCTGTAATATTCTTGTGTGAATATCAAGCAGAATTGAAATTTAACAAAAATGTAAATCGGCAGATAATATCGCAGAAATATAACCACTTCTAAAAATTAAAAAAAGGAAATTGGCATAATACTGGACGATCAGACTTGACTTTAACTTTATGTCTACTGAAAATGGTAGAGGAATGACATTTAGTTATGAAGTTATGATCGATCATCTGATATTATATGAAAATCACAAAATGGCAAGTAGATGACGTCACATATAAGTTATCGTCATGAAAATGTTACTATACTGAGATATTGTCATGAGATATATTGACTGAAAATTTCATGTGAATTTGTCTAGTGCATAATTATTGAAATATCTTGTTCGCAAAATCCATCACGTGCGTACATCATACACTACTCGAATTTATGTCTTCTAGCGTTTATGGTAGATACTGCTCCCACCGTTCGGGGTTTGAAAGGGGAAGACATCCGACTACGATGTGACATTCAAGAGGAGCCTCTCATTGTGTTTTGGAACAAGGAGGGCTTCTCTGAACAGGAGACGAGGACGCCCGTGGCTACATTATTCGATGGGATATTTGGAGGCAGGAACGAACGTTTTATAATGCAAAATGACTTCAGCCTCGTCATCACCGACCTGGAGGTGGCAGATGAGGGGCGTTACTATTGCCAAGTGGCGCTGGGAGATGGGCAGATTTCCCAGAATGCCACCATTGTGACGATTAGCTGTAAGTAATCTGCAATTGGGACAAAAGTATCTTTAGAAGCGTGGTTTCAGACCATGCGTTAAACGTACACATGACTTATTGAGACTTACGCATGATCACGAGCTTTGTCAAACATGATTCAAAGTTTTGCGTAAAGTTACGGATGATTTCGGGACTTCAATACACATACTTGAGTAAATCTGTATTGTTTGTGAAACTCCCCTTCTTGTATTTGTTTTGCTTTTAAGAAAATAATGTTGTACATATATGTTAAACACTGCACTCCCGTTACAACGAACACGGTTATAACGAAATTTCGTTTTAGCAAAGTAAAACTTCTAGTCCCAAAATTATCGCCATTAAAGTCTATGATACAAGATTCGCTTATAACGAACACGGTTATAGCGAAATTTTCGTTATAACGAAGTCTTTTCCGAGCGCCACTGACAAAGAAAAACAAAAGAAATGTGCTCCGTTATAACGAACTGAGTGTCGCTTTCGAAAATACGTAGCGGAACGAAGTAGTATTCAAAGCGTCTCTGCATGGGCGAACGCGTCACATCACTGTGTGTTCGCTTGGTGTGTCACCGCGCGCAGTTTCCGAGTTGAACTTGCGTTGAATACAATAATCTGAAATTGAATAACTATTTGTTTTATTGTTCACATAGCTTTCCAGTGTATGTCGAGTATTCAGCAAACAAAATATCATATATATGCGTGGCTTCCTTGTTTTCGTTTTATATCGTATTTGTTCGGTTATAACGAAATTTCGTTATAACGAAAGAAAACTGCCGGTCCCGAGCATTTCGTTATAACGGGAGTGCACTGTACGTACATTGATACATGTTCATTTATTGTCACTGTTCAAACGTCTGAATAAACGCTGTTCACTCTGCTACCTGTTATATTCTTGTGTGAATGAAACGCAGAAATTGAATTAAAAAAATGCATGTCCGCAGATAATGTCGCAGAAATATAGCTGCCTCTGAATAAAAAAAGAAAGATGTAGTCCATGAAATCCTTTTAGTTTTTTGTTGTAAAAAAAATAAACAAAAACAGAAACAACGAAACACTAACAAAATATGAATACAAAAATACGCCTAGGCCTAAGTCCGTGATGGATTTCCTTGTTTTCCTAGCAATGACATCAAGGCATACTATTGAGGAATGCATTGATAAGAGTCAACCTCGTCAAAGACGGTGTACATTCCAGGCTCCCTCCATTACCTCTTCTTTTAATCTTACGTGTGTCGTGAGTGGATTCAAACCTAACGTTTCCATGCTATGGACCGAGGAGTCGGAAAAGAGACTGAATTCCGTGGTTTCACAACAGGACACACTTCCTGACGGCACATACGAGAGGTTCGAGACAATCACTGTATCAGCTAAACATGGCACAGAGCGCATATTCGTGTGCGTGGCTGCCAGTGACTCGATGAATGGGACGTCAACCGTAGAAATCAGCGTTTTGCCTGTATCAGGTCTCTTGAAACGCTCCAAATTCTTTCTTTCTGAATCACATCGGGTAAACAAGTTCTTATACCTAAACAAATGTTCGGATTCAGGTCTGTCACGGTAAAGTATGATCCGGTACGATATTTTTGAGTAAACTAAAATTATCACACAGGATTGTCAATTATACCAAAATTATGTATGCATGTATGTATATATATATATATATATATATATATATATATGTATATATATATATATATATATATATATATGTATATATATATATATATATATGTATATATATATATATATATAATATATATAATATATATATTATATATATAAATATATATATTTACTTGTAATTATATCATACGAATATATGTGACCTTGGACCACAAAACCAACAAAAAGTCGCCAGACATAGATTTTTAGCAAAGAGCAGATTCTGAAAGAGCTAACTCTAAGCTTTAAAATCATGTATAAATCAACTGAAATGGACTCTCCGAACCTAAATCTAAATCTTACAAGGAAAGCACATACTCTGGAAAAGCGTGTAACTCAAGTAAAAACGGAAACGTAATGGAAATGTTACTGATCTTTAAATTCACAACACAATCAAGAAGATTTAAGTTTCTGTTTCTTTTTAACCAGTTCCAGTAACAATTCACATAATCATGAAGCTATGTCGACAAGTTAAAAGTTGTTATGTGCCACGTTCGCACGCCCGCCTCAGTCGACATTGTACAAAATTTATCAGCAAAACTTGGTAGCTACCCTACAGCTTCGCTCATCACATATATTGACCAATGTGATGAAAATCTATTAATAGTTACATAGATTGAAAAGGAAGAATGTTTTACCAAAACATGTCTGTGTTGATGTCTCAGAATGTGGCACAACAAGGGTTTACACAGTGGCACATAAAGAGTTAATAGGCAAACGTGCTGTTCGGTAAATATTCTCGGATTTGTTGGTTTCTTAAACTTTATCAAGAGAAAGCATTTAGTCGTGAATTATCATAAATATACATATTATATCAAGTACATGTATAAGTATATGTCGTACGTTTTTCCTGGGATGATATTTGTGTAGCTTTTTAATCTTCATATTGAAGATACAATTTCATGAGCACTTCAAGATGTTGGAAAATTTGAGATTTTTTTTTTATTTCATGTGGTCATATTGAAATGCCGTTCATCTTCCTCTTCATGCATCTACAGTGTATGTAGAAGAAAAAAAAACAATAGATATCTAATATTCGAATATATCAATTTGAAATTTCATATAGATAACAGCTTCATCAAACGGCTTTGTGGAAACCAATGTGAATTTCTTAACTTCTGAAATTGGGCATGTTTAAGAAAAAGAAAATAAAAAGATTCTTCAATTAAGCGTTGGTAGAAAACATAACTCAAACTTTATACGTTCAACGTTAAAGTGAGCACTTTTTCATCTTAGCAGGAGGTCGACGTATTATGTTTCAAAGTGTATTACGACTTCTACATCTTTCTTCATTGGTGCACGCAGGCAAAGCTAACAGTTTCACGTGCACTAATCACATATACTGCAATGAAACTGTAGATGATCAGCTGATACAGACGATATATCTTCCTGAAGAATTTAGTCCAATTAGTGAGTATTAACTAGGTAAAAAATAGTTCTGGTACGTCTGCAGAATTGTCATAATTTTGCCCCAAAATGTATACGTGTGCCTAAGAAAAGTGTGGAATAATACTGTAATAACAAGATTCTCGTTATTAATGACAAAAATGTCAAATATCAACAAACAAAAAAAATCGCCGGAGTCTTAATCTCAGAACATTCCCGATCGGGGTCAGGCTAACTCAGACTCGGGAAAAACTCGGTTTCGCTTTGACGGCAGGGTCAAGTTGTACCTCTGGATTGCACACTTTTTTACGTTGGGAGTCACTGTGCTTCGCCTTCTGGCTTGTCGCAGTTATATAGGAGCCGTCAAGGGCCGAGTTGTCCCTGCGACCGAGTTAGCTGGATCTTTCTGGAATAAGAGTCAGTATACCGACTTTTATTATTCACCACTTTTGAACTCAAAATACTCCAAAACAACTGATTGTCCCTGCAAATCGCGTCAGCCAGGTAAGTTTCGTGGTAGACTGTTTTGATATATTGCAAGCAAATACGAAATGATGCAACACAGGTTTTCAAACCCTTACCAGAACTATATTTTCACTTTACTTGCCGAAATATGTGAAAAGGTATTTAGTTTGCTCATTCATACGGTCTTTCACAGAAGTGTAAGACAATATTGAATTATGAAAATTAACTTGCCCTAAAGGAATACATAAACAACTACACAAATGTTTAGTGTCGCAGTCATATACAGAACATAATATATTATGCACATAATGCTATTCACGTGTTTACAAAAAAAAAGTACACTATTAGTGATATTTAAAGCTCAGTGCATCGAGGGAAAGGTTAATTGTAGCTAAGAGAATTGAATTAAATTCGCGACCCATTTTATTTACCTTATTTCTGTCGGACGTATTATCCTATTTATGAAAATTATGCATTTACTTCGAAGTAATCTGATATAATATAAATTAGCAATCATTCGAAGATAGACACTACCTACATTGATATTATCATCATTATGATCATTAATTTCTGACATGGGCGTCACCAGGGGGGGTGCGTTGGGTGCGAACGCACCCCCCTTCAGATCCTTTAAAAAAAAAAAAAAAAAAAAAAAAAAATCAGTCTGCGAGCGACCTCAACGCCGGACGCTAAATAATTACTCTTTTCTATTTTTTTTTTTCATATTTTGCACCAGGGACACACACACACACACACACACACACACACAAAATCAATTCGCACCCCTGGTTCTGGCAGCACTGATTTTATTAGTATTCTACAGTGTTTACTATTTATCGACCGTACTGTACATCCCTACGATACCGAGCACTTATACACGTTTGCATGTACGTGTGCTACTTACAAGTACATAGTAGGGTCTATGTACATTACTTCTGACCAATCCATATTGCCAGCCCAAGAGCGAGCCTTAGCCTCATTAAAAAAAGATGAAAAAAAAATGGAGGGGCAAGCATATTATTTTGCCCACCCCCCCCCCCCCCTCCATAATTCCAGAGACGAGAAGATTTTCTTATCTCTTTTTTTTGACCGAAAAACAAAAAGTTACCCCCATAAAATATTGGAGGGGCAAGCATATTTTAATTTTGCCCCCCCCCCCCCATAATTAATAATTCCCGAAATGAGAAATTTTCTGGCTTTTGAAATAAAACAAAAATGTTGCCCCCATAAAAATATTGGAAGGCAAGCGCACCATTTGCCCCACCCCACATGATCATAATTCCCGCGATGAAAAGATTGTCTTGCTTTTTTGTTAGAGTTCAAGAAATCTGTCCAATTATTTCACCCAAAAGCAGTGGCGTAACTACGGGGGGAGGGGGGGGGGGGGTGCGCCCCCTCATAATCCGCTGGTTAAAAAAAAAAAAAAAAGACTTACCGAAATAGTAATTCAAGTGTTAGTAAACTGCTTTTGAATGAAAGGGTGATCAAGAAATAAGATATTTTTCTATGATTTCTTTTAACCATAATTAGATAGGTATATAGTGTGAAACATTGTTCAAAAAGCCCGGACCCGACAAAAGATTGTGATTCAGCGTGATTCCTGGTTGGCATTCTGCATATAAGCAGGATGTGCGCAGTGTACTCAGTACATCCGAACGAAGAGTCGCTACAATGTTGCGCAATGTGATGTAGAATGTACAGCACCTTTGTACCTTACGCTTCGTTATATCAAAGCTAGATCATTGCTTTTGCAGTGTTGCTTTACATACTAGTCTATGTAAAAATGTCTTGCATTGCCGATAAATAGACTTGACCTGGGCTAATTCCTAACTTTTCCATGTATATATAATACACACACACAAACAAACACGCACAATTAGTTTAGGGGATGCTCTAAAGTGCAGATTTTGGACATCCTTTCCCCGGTTGGTCACTTCGACGCCACCTCGCTGGTCATACCTCCCCCAGTCATGAACATAAACCCACACCCTTGACTACCAGTGGCGGATCCAGGGGGAGGGGCGCACCGGGCGCACCGGGCGTCCGCCCCCCCCCCCCTTTAATTTCCAAAGCGAAAAAAAATAATAATATAGCTTCAAACGGCAGTTTTTTGGACAGTAAAATGTCAACATTTTCAAGCTCGCTCGCTCCTCTCGCTCGCATTTAGTCGTAATGCCATTCTCCTGAAGTTGCTGCCAGTAATTGCCGGCAGTTGCGCCTGGTGCGCCCCCCCCTTAATTTCCAAAGCGAAAAATTATAGCTACAAACGGCAATTTGGGGACTGTAACAATGTCAAAATTTTCAAGCTCGCTCGCTCCGTTCGCTCGCATTTAAAGGACAAGTTCACCTTCATAAACATAAGGATTTAGAGAATGCAACAATATTAGTAGAACACATCAGTGAAAGTTTGAGGAAAATTGGACAATCGATGCAAAAGTTATGAATTTTTAAAATTTTTGCGTTGGAACCGCTGGATGAGGAGACTACTACAGCTTGTGAGTCATATGCGTACAACAGTATAAAGAAAATGTAAAAGAAAATTCAACATATTTTCACTTTTTTCGCATAATAAAAGAGCTCTTGACTTGCCTCTTTCTACAGGCAGGGGGAATAATATTGCCCATAACATTTGTCGGTAACGAGTCAGGGGAATGTGTACTTTTTTCAAAAGATGGAATTTTGTGAAATTCTCTTTATATTTTCCTTATATTGTTGTACGCAAGTTATTCATACACTGCAGTAGTCTTCTCATCCAGCGGTTACCGCACAAGAATTTAAAAAATTCATAACTTTTGAACGGATTGTCTGATTTTCCTCAAATTTTCAATGATGTGTTCTACTAATATTGCTACATTCTCTCAATCCTTATGTTTATAAAGGTGAACTTGTCCTTTAATCTTTATGCCATTCTTCTGATGTTGCAAGATACCAGTATTTGCCTGCAGTTGCGCCCGGTGCGCCCCCCCCCCCCCTTAATTTTCCAAAGCGAAAAAATATGGCTAAGAACGGCAATTTTTGGACTGTAAAATGTAAAATTTTCAAGCTCGCTCTCTTCGCTCGCTCGCATTTAATCGTTATGCAATTCACCTGATGTTGCTGCCAGTAATTGCCAGCAGTTCCGCCCGGTGCCCTTCCCCTTTAATTTCCAAAGCGAAAAAATATGGCTAAGAAAAGAACGGCAGTTTTTGGACTGTAAAATGTAAAATTTTCAAGCTCGTTCGTTCTGCTCGCTCGAATGTAATCATTATGCTCTCCTGATATTGCTGCCAGTATTTGCCAGCAGTTGCGCCCGATGGGCCCCCTTAAATATAGAAATATACCTACAAACGGCAGTTTGTTTTTTTTACTGTAAAATGTCAAATTTTCAAGCTCGCTCGCTCGCATTTATCTCCTGATGTTGCTGCCAGTAATTGCCGGCAGTTGCGCCCGGTGAGCCCCCCCCCCCCCCACCTCCTTTAATTCCAAAGCGAAAAAATATGCCTCCAAATGGCAGTTTTGGGACTGTAAAATATCAAAATTCTCAAGCTCGCTCTCTTCGCTCGCTCGCAATTAATTGTTATGCCATTCACCAGATGTTGCTGCCAGTAATTGCCAGCAGTTGCGCCTGGTGCGCCCCTTAATTTCCAAAGCAAAAAAATACGGCTACAAACGGCAGTTTTTGGACTGTAAAATGTCAAAATTTTTAAGCTCGCTCGCTCGCTCGCTCGCATTTAGTTGTTATGCAATTCTCCTGATGTTGCTGCCAGTAATTACCGGCAGTTGCGCCCGTTGCGCCCCCACCCCTCCTTTATTTCCAAAGCGAAAAAATATGGCTCCAAATGGCAGTTTTGGGACTGTAAAATGTCAAAATTTCCAAGCTCGCTCTCTTTGCTCGCTCGCATTTAATCATTATGCCATTCCCCTGATATTGCTGCCAGTAATTGCCAGCAGTTGCGCTCGGTGCGACCCCTCTTAATTTACAAAGCAAAAAATTATGGCTACAAACGGCAGTTTTTTGACTGTAAAATGTCAAAATTTTCAAGCTCGCTCGCTCGCTCGCTCGTATGTAGTCGTTATGCAATTCTCCTGATGTTGCTGCCAGTAATTACCGGCAGTTGCGCCCGTTGCGCCCCACCCCTCCTTTATTTACAAAGCGAAAAAATATGGCTCCAAATGGCAGTTTTGGGACTGTAAAATGTCAAAATTTCCAAGCTCGCTCTCTTTGCTCGCTCGCATTTAATTATCATGCCATTCACCTGATATTGCTGCCAGTAATTGCCAGCAGTTGCGCTCGGTGCGCCCCCCTTCATTTACAAAGCAAAAAAAAAAATATGGCTACAAACGGCAGTTTTTTGGACTGTAAAATGTCAAAATTTCCAAGCTCGCTCGCTCCGCTCGCTCGTATGTAGTCGTTATGCCATTCCCCTGATATCGCTGCCAGTAATTTGTCGTTTCACACCGTCATTCCATAATCCACTTATAAGGGATGCAACCCTCTCCGGCACTTCCACACCCTCCCCTCCCCCCCCCCCCCCCCTCCCCGATGAAATCCTAGCTACCGGCGCGCCGTTGCCCTTTCCCCGCTTGGTTTCCCTCAAAAAACAGTAAAAGTCTAGGGATTGAGAGCTTCCTATATATATTCCAAATGTCTGTCCAAAAAAATCTCGTAAACATTTAGTGTCAAAACGCACCCCCCTTGAAAAAAAGCTGGTGACGCCCCTGTTTCTGATAATGGTAAGTAAGCTCAAAGCAAACGAAATATAGGCCTAATTAAGGTGATTTCCAAATTTTCATTCAGCCGTCAACCTTACCGAGGGCGTCACTTCAACGGTCAGCTGCTCTTGGAACAACCAGAACTCCGCAGAGTACATTTGGTATATCAATGCGCCTATACATTGGCAAGTGCTCGTTACAGTGCAAGACAACCGAGGCCAGTCCGAAATCATAATTGAAAATTATGATGATGCTAAAGGTATCCAGGAAGCCAGCTACAACTCCAATGGAAACCGACCTTTCAGGGGCTCGGGACATTATCTCTCGTCTCTCTTTCCTGTTAAAGTGGAAACTAAAATCCTGAGAGGAGACGGAGAATTCTCAGTTTACGCCACTCCAGTTCAAATTGTAGGTAAGATGATAAATGAGTCTTGACGAAAAGGTTTAACAAAATGTGCATACGACGAGACAAAGAGTTAATCCTGTTGAAAAAAACACAGTGTCCCACAATGTGAACATAGTGTGAATATGGTCTGAACACAGTGTGAAATCTCTTCACACTGTTAAATTAGAGCGTTTCAACAGTGTGAACACATTGTGAGCCATCAATTTACAGGGTGAAACAAAGCTTTTCTATGTGAACTCTGTGAAAACCACATCAGTGTGAAATCCTTTTCACACTGTTTAATTCGAGCGTTTTCACAAAGTCGACTATGTGAACACACTGTGCACACACTGTGGGACACTTTATTCTTTCCAGTAGGAAAGGCTACTTGTACAGAACTTGTTGAATTTTGGGAAGCCATTTAGGAGGAAACATTGCTCCAGAAAAGGAGCAACAACAAACATTGTACGGGACAATATACATGCAACCCCAGCAGAGATTTTTGGAACATATATTTGTTTTCCGTCATTTGCGTTGGCCCTAAAGACAGTGTGCTTCAATATCATTCATGATAATGCGTATTTATACTGCAATGATAACATAGAATATAGTGTGACCATAAATCATGTTGTTGTTGTTGTTGTTGTTGTTTTCCCCGGGTTGTTTTTCTACATATACACGCACCAATGTGTGATGATTTGACATTGATAATGTGAACAAAATTTCTTTGTTTCTCAGTGGAAAAACACAACAAAGCTAGCGGTTTATACACATCTCATCACCAGGATAGAACGAAAACCAAATCTTCTGGATCAGTATTGTGAGCAAAAATGTGTTGCTATACAATACATCTAATTTGGCGGAAAACGATAATTTTCTTTTAAAAATCTAACACAAAATGTTTTGATCCTTGATAGCACTATGTGTATTATTTAGCATTCTGGGTATACGAGCGATCGAATTTTTCCGTCAACTTTGGAATCATTGCAGAGTCTATCGACACAAGAGATGGGGAAAAATGCAACACTACCCGGGATGGAGAATGGAAGCGTTATGGTGTGCAAGACGAACGTCATATTGGTCAGTCAAGTTTATTTGTGCGTTTGTTGTTGTTGTTGTTTGTTTGTTTGTTTGTTTGTTTGTTTAGCATCGTTTTCCCTCGTGCAAACTCGAAAGTCGTCGGGGCACCGCGCGCTGTGCAGTGGTATATAAGTGTTCTCTACTAGAAAACTATAAGCTCGTTGATTTAAATCCCACATGGTGCTGTCGTGCTTCACCCTTTCTATGCCAGGGAATGAAATCAGTGTGCTTAATTCTGTGTACAAAACACACAAAGGGTTCATCCTAACTTATTGCACCATGTCCCTCTTACAATTTACACCTTGCAGTTTTGTGGGTAATTTTGTTGTACTCTCTTATGTTACTCCCCTTTGAATAATTTTCAGTATTGTGTGTTAACTTCCTTCAACTGTAAAAAAACAAAAAACAAAAAACGTGACTGCAGTACTGACTTCCGTATCTTCTTGATGGCAGGGTATCACCAAACGGACAGTAGGAAGAGCGGCTCTATGGTTATAGTCTGCCAGCGTGTGCCACATGCCCCCTCTGTCCTCCTGTCATTCCATTACACGGTGAGGAGGCTAGGAGATAGCACTTACTCACCTCAGCGGGTGGGGCAATTCAGTCTGATCTGCGAAAGGCTTAATCATCCTTTGCTCCAGTCAGATGGCGTCTTGCATCTCTCTGTCTCGTGCACATTTAACAGCTCCCACACTAAGGTAAGCGAGTCATGTTTATTAATTTCACTGCAATACAAACTGAGCTTTGGTAAATTTGATACAATCTTCAGTTCAGTTCAACGCTGTTCAATTATATCGTTACATATTTCTCAACAGAAGAAAAAAAAAGAAAATGTCAAAGGACAGAGAAATGTGTAAAAGTTTATATCAACTGATCTCTAGAATGCTAAAGTTGCAACAAAACTAATATGAATTTTCACGTGAGTCTTGTTGGTGGTAGCAAAGAGGGATTCGATACCTCGTCGGGCGTACCCCCAATAAACATGACGTTTTCAGAACAATCTCTCAACGTGTTTTTGATGAACTTTCTGTTACAAATAGTGTGAAAACGTTATCGCAATATACAAAATGAAACGTCCGTACCTAATGAATCCTGGACTTTTTTTTCAAGGACTATTTTTTAAACGTTGTTCAAACGTGTTGAAAACAAATTATTAGAACCAAGCAAACATAACACATTTTCAGAACATGCACGAAATGTTTAGCCCGCTACGTCTTCGTCTCAAACGAAAAAACGTTTGTATAAAGTTTGCTACGTCTTCGCCTTTGATGAACGTTTAAAAACGTTTTTTTTTTTCATTGTATTAGGTCCACTGCGTTATCTATTAGGTTCTATATGATGACTATCCGTTCATATTTCTGAATCTTCAAGTAAAAAAAGATGAAATTTGAAAACTATTGGAAATAGAAAAAAGACATTGAAATCTAACGTATTTATGAGTCAGGTTAGGCTAATTAGGTTATGTGTGATATAAGTTTAGTATTGAACAATGTCTTTACGCATTGGAACATTTTTCGGCCGGTATATAAAAGAATGTCATACAGATGCAACAGCTAGGAATAAGATGTATAGGTATGTGTGGTATATTAGGGTTAGGGTACATGAATCCCAGATTGTGAGTGGAAAATATCATAACTGAATGGTATGCTCAATTCACCCTTTATTGTTACCCATTAGGTTTTAACGATTTTAAAGTTTTTTAAAGGTTCTTTGAACCTTCTTTATAGGAACTTATACACATTCCTGAAAAGTTGTAAGACTTTCCTTTTTTTTCAAACTTTCTAAAAGTTCATAAAACGTTTGTTATACACATAAGACGTTCTTAAAATGGTTTGAATACGGATATAAAAGGTTCTCTAAACATTCTGGACAGGGTCATATGTTTCTTTTTTTATAATTTCTTAAAACTCCTTTTGAACGTTCTAGACGGCTTTTGAAGGTTTTCTGGAAGTCCGCAGAACATTTTGAATACAACAAGTTTTCTGACGTCTATAAAATCCAACAGGTTTTAAAGTGAGGCAGTCCTCACGAATTTCAAAAAAAAAATATGTTGTTGTTGGTACCTTCAATGAACTACTTTCACCAAAACAAACTTTCAAATCATCAAATAAGCTCGTAAATTTTGATTGAAAATTGTGAATCTGCATGGTGAATATGCTAATGAGCAAGTCTTGGCGGAGAGTCAGACGTCACCGAGGCACAACTCTTCCCAGCCGTGTTCTGCTCGTCATGCGTACCCTCCCTAGTTATTTATAAATTCATGTTTACTATTTATTTTTATATTAATTATACATATAAATAAGCTTGCAATATTTTGTTTGAAATAATAAAACCACATATTGTCACATTTCATGACAAAATCAGATATGATCATTTTGAACACTTAAATTGGTTTTCTGAGGCATGGCTGTCAACTTAGTGAGTTGGGCATCAATGACGTTGCACCTTTTTGCAGGCTCTTACACGATCGCTTGCAGAAATTATTTTTAAAAAATCGCGTACAGAGACAGTGTTTGCTTTCCACGTGTATAAATTGGTGAAAGGTTATATTTTTTACTCTTCTTAATCATCATACAGTGAAAATTCTCAGGACTGCCTCCCTTTAAGCTGCCCCTTAAAAAAGATTGTCATTTTTGTTTTAAGCTTAAAACTTTTTAAGGTCCTTTGAAAACGTTTCAAATACGCAGTCCAAATAACGAACTTGGAATACTTAGCTGGAAACCACATTACGCGCACGTATGCGATTCGAGCTGTTTGATATAACTTCTCATGCATACTTTATAAGGATTGAAATACCTAGAATAGTGAATGTGTTGTGAATTGGAAAAGAGTTGGAAGCACGCATTCGGCCAACGTGTTCATGTTAACCCAGAGAAGATAGCATGTACATTCCTGTGTATGTGTTTGTGTGTGTGTGTGTGTGTGTGTGTGTGTGTGTGGAGGGGGTGGGTGGGTGCGAGACCTTGAGGCATAGCCATGGCAAAATCATCCAACAAGTTCGCAACTTCTCTGATCCGATGTCATTTCACCACTCTCAATTTATAGATTGTGTTCAGTGCCATTGGGGAACTGGGGGTTACCATAGAAAATGTGAGCATGACGGTTCTACGGAGTAGAAGCATGGAAAGTAAGTATAAAAGAAGATCCTTTCCGCACCCTATATCTCACAAACTACATGTATCTCTTCACCGTTTTTTAGCTAATAATTCAAAATTCACAATTAGAATACCAAATGAATAGGGATGCTGGAGAAGGAAACTACAATTATTGTCTAATGACTGCAAGTTATAAACCAGAATATCTTGATCGTTGATAAAACCTATTACCAGACAACATTTAAGTCATGCAGAAAAACGGATGGATGCATATTCCTCTGATAATAGTTTAAAGACCTTCTAAAATGGCTTTGAGATTATGGAGTATGCAATATCTACATAAAATGCCGTTTACGAATTATGATATTCCAATCCAGAAGGTTTTCAAAGTCTTCTGAATGTGTGTGTACACCATACCGTCTTTAAAAAAACAAGAAAAAAAAAAACAAAACAAAACAAAACAAAACAAAAACATATTGTCGTGTTATGTTCAAGAATTAGTTTACGAAAGTGATTGATGACGTAGGCCCTATAGCGTGGGGTCTAATAATGAAGTCGAGATTACCCTTTATTGTTATTATTATTATCATTATTATCATTATTATTAGCATTATTATCATCATTACTATTACAGCGTTTGATAATATATGCGATCAATCCAGTTAAAGAGGAACGCAGCTGCCTCCAAGCAGAGGAGCGAACAGCAAGTTAAGGCTGCAACCGGCCTTAAGTGTTGTGACGTCCATGACCAAAGACTCTTCCCCCCCCCCCCCTTTTATTTTAACTGACGAGTCAATAATCACAAAACCAATACAATGTTACCCGCATGATCTCTGGAATCACCTAATGTACAATTAAGCCAATCTGGGAGTGCTGGGAGATCACCAGAAGAGGAATTTGTGAAATGTAAATTCTTGAGGAACCCAGAAATGAATGACAAAGTAATGGAAAAATAGGACTTGATGGGACTTTTAACATTTCCACCTATTATACTCGTTATCAATATTGCAACCCTTCATACGCAATGCGCTTGAAGTATACAATGACGTATTGTGGAAATATAGGCGCCGGTAAAATTCATGGATTTAGAGCAGTCTCATAGTATAGCAGTCTCAAAGATTTAACTCTGTGTAATACTGTGTAACGCCTGACTTTGCCCCATTCTCTCAAAAACTTTGTAAACTCGCAGCCTTACCTAGCATTCTGTGTAGGCAGCTTACCTAGCATTCTGTGTAGGCAAACCAACTCACGATGAAAGTCTTCTAAAACTAGATTATAATTTGTATTTTAGTTTCAGTGTCCTCATGTATGCGTCGTTGAACACTGTCATCACGTGAGTTAAGTTGAAGTTTAACTGTAGTTGCAAACTCAGAGCAACCTGAGGACATCTTTATGGTGGGCACAACATTATGCTTTAGTTAGCTGGATCGTCCAGTCTAATATGACCACACACGTCATGATAGCCCTATACATAACGAGCAGGAAATACGTGAAGAAAAATGAACAGTATGACTATCACACATTTTGATAGTCGTTAGGTTCGCAGGATGAGCCTGAATTTAACAGTCAAGTACGAGAAACCGCATTTGCGTGTAATGGCGTTGTATCTGTTATTAAACTATTATCCTTGTTACTTTAGTATGCAAAGTTAAAAAGAAAAAAAAAATCATCTTTGTGAAACATTTTGCCTCACATATACAATTGCTAGTCTTGTTTCGGTTGCACGATTTTCTAAAACCTCTTTATTGAAGACTTTGTAATTGACCTCTGCTTTCGCAATGTAAAGTTTCAGTTCCGTTTGATAATCCCTTCAACGTTGTTGCCATGGAGTTTGTATAATGCTCTTCGTTCCTATTCAATATTACAAGGAGCACAGCTAGCTGAAATTACTCACTTGACTAAATACTAAACTTCAAAACCTCTTGTCTCTGTAAAAGCTTTTCCATTGTAGGTGACTTTCTTTCATTTTTTGATGGATTTGATAGTCAATTTCTCTGAAATTATAATATGGTCATTTAAAGCTTTTAATCCACCCTGAACTAGAAACCATAGGCTGGTGACTTTGTGGTGACTTTATAATGCAATGTCACATAGCTACACTCATAGTGAGTATATATATATATATATATATATATATATATATACAGGTATATATCCATCAGACGATATCAGACGATAGAAGATTGGAAAGTAAATATAAAACATGATCCTCGCCGCATCTTTTATCTCTTTACTTTTTTGATTGCTGATTCAAAATGCACAATAAAATACCAAATTGAATATGGATGATGGAAACGTAAACTACAATTGTTGTCCAATGGCTGCAAGTTTAAACCATAGTAAAAATTGTATCTTGATCGTTGATAGATACTCACTACCTGACAACATATTACAAGTCATGCGCAAAAGCTGGAAGATGCATATTATTCTGATAGTAAAAATGATAATAATAAACTCGCTCTTATTTAGAGCATAATCAATTAAAATACACTGTACTGCTCTGTGAACTTTACATACAGCTCTGATCTTCTACCTCAGGAAATTGTCAACGTCTTCTGAAAGTGTGTATACTCTAGGAAAACAAATAATTTGTCATACTTAATTAGGAATTAGACGTACAGCTTTTGCAGAAAATCACGCTCGAAAACCACTCGAAAGTGATTAATGACGTATATAAGTATGAAGAATAGATGAGGTCCAGCATTATGCTAGATATGCAATCAATCCAAAACAAAGAGGTGCGCAGCTGCATTCAAGCAACTGCGATACACCGCCGCACAACTTCAGGCTTCACGATCATTAAAAAAAAAAAAATCTGCCAAAACATTATTTTTAAGCTGACGCAATGCGCTGTACGTGCACACAGTAACGCGAATATAGTCGCCAGCAATTCATGGGCTTAAACAGTCCCACAGTAGTAATCTAAAAAAAAAACTTTATCTCTGTGTAGTACTTGCCCGACTTCTCCCCATTCTTTCGAAAACTAGCTGTACAGATATGGCTCCAGGCACAGCCTTTACTAGACTTCTTTAAGTTCTTGACTTTAGTTTCAGCCTCCTCATGTATATGCCTTTAAACACTGTCACCTTCTCTGGTATCACGTGAGTTAAGTTGAAAATATACCGCAACTGGAAGCTCAGGGCACCCTGAGAACACCTTTATGGTGGGTAAAACATTGGTTCTGATGCTGTACTGCGTTTTTAGACCTGGTGTGGTGATGTCTCATCCCTGCATCCATAAAATGGCTGCAGGAATGAGACATCATTCAATCAATTAGATTGAATAGCATTCCACTTGTAAACTCGCAGCCCTACCTGGCATTCTGTACGAAGCGAGCTAACTCACGATGGAATTTTCAATTTTGGAAAACTAGATTTTATTTGAAGAGCTTTCTTCCACAAGACGCTAAATCCACTGAAAATGATGGACCTGGCGCCTTTTGAAAGAAAGCTCTTAATTTCTAAATTCATCTTGGATATGCTTCGACATTCTCCGATACAGAGACATCTCATGGTAATGCAAGTTAATGACTATATTCACTAATTTCGTAATTCATGTAGAACCTACAAGCATAACAGCCTCTGCATTTAAATTGTGCGTATTGACAGTCTGAACAATAGGATTGATTTCTTTCCTCTTTCTTTTTCCTTTGCAGCAACCAGCCATTCTTCAATAGCTGCAGGTGGAACCAAAAGACAGTACGCTTCTCCTACCAGTTATGGACTGACCACTCCCGCTTTAATTCCATCGGGCAGTAAGAGGATGCGATTTAATAAGTTTCGACAAATGTATACACAGTATATGGCTGCACAAGATGGAAAGTGGAGTAGAACGATTAAACATACCTAAGGCTAGTATATCAACAGCTGCAGGCCTATTGCACTGTACATAATAGGAGCATTGCAGAATACATTCAGCATTCTATTTTTTCAAGGAGATATAATTCCTACCTTTTAGTAGTGCCGAACACCAAAATGAAGGGAATGTAATTTCTTCTTAGAGTTATTTTGTGTGAATAACTGACCTCTTCCACTGCTGCAATTTTGAGTATTTTCGATGACAAGCATGAATGTGTTCCTTGATGTGTAAATTCGTAACCGTCTCATTGGTACATGTAAGAAAAACGAATTAGAAAATATCAGAGGTAATTATGTCAGAGGTAAAAATGTCAACTGTTAGAAGTCATCCCCCAAATGCCACAGGTTTTTGTTTCTCATTGGTCACTCATCGGAAGCAAAGTTTGTTTCTCCGGCCACCCGTGGAAGTGTATCCGATCGAAGCCTGATGAATCCGACGTGTTTGGTTGACTATCAGGTTAGTGTCAGACGTGAGGCGCGTGATCTTCATCGGACGATCTTACGTCATCGGATATCCGCCCGACATGTCTGACGCTGACCTGATAGTCGACTAACCAAAAACGGATTCATCGGACTGCGATCCGATATACTTCGGGGGTTGGCCGGAGGCGATAAACTTTGCTTCCGATGAGGGACAGATGAGAGAAATTCTCTATTGAATCAATGGGGGGGGGGGGACAATAAAGGTAAAAACAAAGATTAAAATGTTAAGAATAAAATATCACAGGTAGAAGTGTCAAAGGTAAAAATGTCAAATATGGTGAAATATATCGGGAAGTCAACCATTGAAAAGATAACGGCTGATAAAATCTATTTTGATAAAGCAAATTAAATTGCGAAATTTTTGCAGTACTTGCTTGTAGAATAGTTTGGAAAACACATGTTTATCCTTTTTACACATTATTCATATCTGAGATTTCTCAATGTGCCTCTTTTCTTCCTTTTCAGTTTACTGTTGTGAATTTTCTTTCGTTATTTCAATTCTCCCATTGTAAGCAATGTAACTGTTTTCAAAACTATGATTATCATCGAAGATCATTCTAACTTTAATAGTTTCTTAAGTTCCCATGTCTATTATTTTCGACTATTATAATCGCCGCGCATCATTCATTCCATAATTTTAGAGTTTTCATGCCTCCGCAACAAAGGCATTATATTTTCAGGTTGTCCGTCCGTCCGTCATTATGTATTATATTGTTGACGGCGTAACGTAAAACCTTTTGACGCTCCCTTATTAATCGAGCTTAAGTATTGATTGCTCTAAGGAAATCATGTAAAAAAAGAGTGCAATTGAACTATATGCCTGTTCATTCTACACTAATCCTAAATAAAAAAAAAAGATAAACACACCTTGTTTTCAATAATTATTTACATTCATGTTAATAATTACAATCCACTTTGGAAGTCCATAATGATTCTTAAGACTTAACACCAATATAGCAATACACGGTTAGTGGATGCTGTAGCAAACGTATTTCGTAATTGAGTCAATGCTCATGTGATATTTTTCTCGTTCCGATGATTTTTATTCTTTGAAAGCGAACGAAACCATTTCATTGTGTTCTTGTCTTTTTTTTTTCACAGATAAACAAGCGTACCATACATCTGTGGTGGTCGTATGGAGTCTGATCGTCCTTGTTGTCGTTGCGAGTTTGGTGTTCATCAAATGCTGGCTAAAGTAAGAAAGACGTAGTGCTTCCAAATATTCATTCTGTTTTTGCTCTTACAAATTTATTGTCAATTTCTCCCCTTGAATGTCAGGACAACCCCGCACGTGTAGTCTGCCACCCACCCCTTTAGATCATGGGCAGATGTCCCTACATTGTTCTATTGTGTGTCTCGAATATTCGTCAGAATTTATTCAAATACTGTAGAATCAGAAAATTTCCATGACTGTGAAGTGCAAAGTAATCCTGAAGAAAATTTTTCCCCATTCTGCCTTCAGACGACATAACCACCGAGGTGACGTAAATATCCCAGAGGTAGAAAGGAGAACGCCTGAAAATGCAGACATCATTCAAAGCTCCCAAGGAACAAATCTGCAAGTATCAAATGATCCTTTAAATGATAGCGTCTACTACGAGGTACAAGGGTAGGACATCAACCTACCTTTCGGGTCAAGCGAGTATCATGAGTACAGCAACCTTGAGGAAGGGCAGGAAAAGGTCTAAACTGAAGAAACGTTAACATTATGTTCAACTGTATCAAACCAACTCAATGACAATTCAAGCTGCCGAGGCAACTGATTCTACAAAGATAGGAATACAGGGACTGTTATCAGGATCTAATGCACGACGACCACAACTACGTACAGGATCCTTTAAGGTGGTGATGTATCTCATGGTTATCATCACGCTACAACAAAACAAATCTCGCCTGCTGTCTTTGGTGAAAACGATGAATACTCACTTTTTAACCAGTTCCCTGCTGATCCTCTTAAAACATCGAAAGGAGAATGAGATTCAAGGGGCGAGGAAAAATATTATCAAACGCAGAAGTCATCGGAAGGAGCTCATTACCATAAGTTAAACTCAAGCATCAGATGTTTCTGTTTAATAAAAAATTCATGCCCTTGAAACCTGCGATAGGTACTAAATTTCACCGCAATTTCACCTGCAAACACAAAGATTGATAGTGGTTATCACGAGTTATTCATTGTAGACTAGTGTTTCTTCACATAATGACCTACTTTTGGAAATGTTCCCTTCTACTTCGTAGGAAGCTGAAAGTGATTCACAAGATTATCAACATCTGCAGCAACTATTTGCAAGAAATCTGCTGGTTCTCGTGATGACTTTGTTACAGTTGATGAAACCGAGTACCGGACATTTCCGACGCCCCAAAACTGCTAAGTCAACCACTTATAATGATGTGGATAAAAACGGAAATGAGAATCTTTGATTCTCCAATATCCACGGATCGCCTGATACGCTCCGTCAATTCCAGTTGATGCCTCTAAATTCAGCATCGTCAAATCCGGAAGCAAAGGGAAGCAAAAGTGAACGACTGCGAGAAGCTGAATCTAGTGAATAATACTATTAATGACTGTCAAACTCTGGATTTATTCGAGACCCGAGTCCACAGACAAACAATACCAATTAATAGTAACGTCAATTTTCTACCCTCAAGAGATTTTTTTTTTTTCAAATGAGACCCTAAAATATGAATAATAAAGATAGTACTGAGGGTGATAATAATCTTTTGGTGTGTGTGTGTGTCCAAAGGACTGTTGTCCAACACAGCCTGGTCATACACGCAGGTAAATTTAACAAAAATGCAACTCTTTTCTATCATCCAAGACCCCCAAGTAAGAACGTACATTGCGACAAGATTAATAGACCACCTTTCACCTGAGAATCTAAAAGTGAGAAATTAAGTCGCAAAAAACTCTCAACAAACATTGTAAGATAAGATGAGATTTCATGTTCATACCGATCTAACGGACAAGAGAATGATGTAGGCACAGGCACACCCAATCACATCTCATTCTATGCTTAGCAGATCAACTTGGAGAGACAATGTATTTTTAGGAAGCCTAATGTAATTGGCGAGATCGTAGTCAATCTGCTTGTAGGGATCGATTCGAATAGATTGCTCCGGATGATAGAATCATTCGTTTCT
This sequence comes from Diadema antillarum, assembly GCF_040938485.1. Taxonomy (NCBI): domain Eukaryota; kingdom Metazoa; phylum Echinodermata; class Echinoidea; order Diadematoida; family Diadematidae; genus Diadema; species Diadema antillarum. The sequence goes on along the minus strand of NW_027271575.1, from coordinate 518,530 downwards.
AAAGATTCGTGTTTTTGCCCCCTTTTATAGGTTCAAATGTTCCTTTGACGAAACAAAAGACAGTAATAACAATAAATAAACAACTAAACGGCTTGATAAAGTGTAATAATGAAAGAACAAAAGCGAAATGTTAAGAAAATGCAATTAAAATTGATAACAATAATCAATGCTTACTACATTCTTACGTTCGCTGTTTCCGAAGTGTGTAATAGGCGCGCTGTCACGTACATCACAGTACCAAGTTATGTCAGTATGTCAGTATGTGCAGTTGTCAAAGTGAAATCCTTCGCCTTACAGAGTACACGCTGTCGATATTTTTTAATCCATGTGTTTCTTCTCTTTGATTGAAAAAGGAAAAATGCGAAGCTTAATTCATCAAAGGATAGTGAGACTCTAGAATCTATATTGTGCATTCAACGAGTGTGGAAATAATAACGACTTGAACACATTGGTGAAGGAAAATCAGACAAACAATCTGGATGCATGGAAAAGACTACAACATTTCGTGACGTAATGCACGGACAATTATTTAAAGAAAACAAAGAGAACTCAACATATTCTCAATCATCCAGCATAATGTAAAGCACTTTCCTTGACTAATTTCTTTCAGAAAATACGGACAATTGCTTTGCTCTTAACATAGATTATATAGCATTAGCAGGAAATGTGTAATTTCCATTTTTTTTAAATTGTAGAATTCTCTTTATATTTTCTTCGTGAATTTCAAAACTTCTGTGTAAATATATTTTGAGCTTCATTTCTCTTTTTAAGATCACTTATGATACAATGTTACCTCTTTTGAGTGTAAAAATGTATGCATTATAGCTATTAAGAAAGAGTGTCGTCACGCAGGACTTTAGTAATACTTGCTAATAGTCTTTTTATAATGTGTTACAGACACCGCAACATCTCTTACTGACTTTATCTTCTAATTCTTTAAAATCAGATAATGACTCCGTCTTATTCATGTAAAAATTAAAGAATGAGAAGATATTTGCTTCGAATCGATAAATGCTATAAAATTAAACTCTATTGCATTATTGTATGGTGAATGGTGATGTACATGTGTAACAGCTAGTAATGATCGAGGTACACTGTGTATATATTTCTCCTCCTTTATTACACACTGTATAACACTATATTGCATACTACCACTTCATACCTCTACCATGTACTACCAAGCACATGTACGGTATACTCCCTTTTAGTGTACATATTATACAGAGCCTTGTGTATACAAAGTCTCACCCTTCCCTATTCATTGGAAGGTAGGGGAAGGAAGTTTATACGTGTATAAACTTGACAATGAAACACAAGGTGAGTCATGACTCAGATGGTCAGCCTTGGCTTGGACCGTGAGAAACATTCTCATTCTTAGCCTTGCTGCCATGACGAGAGGTTGGTAGTGGACGAGCCTGTCGGTCAGTGACTTCTTCGTCACACAACTTGTCATACAACTTGGTAGGAGTCTGGCGCATCTTGTTACTCATTAGATGGTACCATGCTCATCTTCTAGGGGTAAGTCTTTACTGTTATGCTTTGGTAACATTCCTCAAGTAAGAAACGATAAGTTACTGTTTAAGTTAAAGTTCGAGAGAGCTTTGTAAGAGTTTCACAAGTAATGATACGTCTGTTTCTATAAGTAATCTACTACATCATGACCATGTATGACTGATTGTCATTTAACCGTATGGTTGACCGATGCTTTATTTGATGTGTATCGTAAGTGCAAGTGTACGAAGTAGTGTATATAAGTTAGAGTGATCCGACAGGCTAGTGTACTCAATTACGCTGGTGTTTGGCAATATTTTGCCCAGGTTGGATGTCATCCATAAGTATGTTCCATTCAGTTCTATACCAGTAAACGAACGAGTTACCGTTAAATCTTCGTGGATGGTACAATGGAATAGATATATTCCTGACAATACTGTGCCGATTAACAGCTAATTTCTTTTACAGTTAATATCAGTTAGACAGGTAAATGATGTGTCGGATGATATTTTACTGTTTGCAGAACTCATGGCCATGCATCAATTCATTTCCCTTTTGTTGAGGCCAGTACATGCCCTCATGGTTAATGTTTATTCATTAAAGCTTAGCCAGTTTTATATTGAAGATTGTATAGTTTTATCAGTTACCAGTACTGCGGCATAAAGAATAGTTTAAATGTAGTGTTGGTTTTGTAGTGCATGTGCAGGGAATGTATTCTATTCTATTCTATTGTACTCTATTCTATTCTATTCTATTCTATTTGGATTTTCTATTAGATTCTGTTCTATTTCATTTTGAGCTAGTATGTTTCTCATTTCGCATATTCTGTCAGTGTGATACATACGAAGCACTCTGGCGTGTTAACATGTTAATATAAATTATAGATACGTGCATATTAGACTAGCATTCCGTCTTCACGTGTATATATGACACGGATTAGGTTACATGATTTGTACAACTTTCATACCTCGGTGGTGTATTTCACTAGCTGAAGTATTTTGTGCAGTTTAACTTTAGTATTTGTTGTGTTTCGTGAAGGGATTGATGGTTTGCCCTTGAAGCAGATGCGCAACGCACTGCTTGTCATAAGCACCATGATTATTATCAAGAATACGATAAGAAGATTTGTTCGTTGGGCAACAGTTAGTAATGCAACTATGTAGTGACGGTATGTCTGAGCTTCTTGCTCTACACTTACATTCAGTGTTGTATTGCTTGTAGGTTGACAAATTGTATGATGACTATTGTATGTAATAATTCATGGAATGTGTATTTTTCTGTCTGTTTGTATTTCAGGGTTTTTGGTTTTTGTTCGAGATTTGCTTTCGCAAACAAAGGTTTAATGCACAATAGCAATCAAAACAACTTGAGTTTCGTGCAGTTTGTCACGTTACACATTATTGTAGGGAGTAGTTTAAACATTAAAGGTAGGGAATCCCATTTGCATGCCTTAAATGAAGAGTTGTATAAATACAGTGGTATGTTGAAGAGAATATCATTTTAGAAACTCCCATAAAGTATTGAAAGTGGAAGGTAACATTTAGTACATTTTTTTGACGGTTAGATTTTGAATTGAATTGTTTTCGGGGCTCACCGTAAATTCCAGTACATTACTAGGCTACCTTTGCAGACCCATGTACTGCATGTGTGTCCATCATGTATATTTTGTGAAGAAAGTTCATCAACACTTACAAACATTTCTATATAAATTCTTACCACACACTCTATATGTTATTACATCAGCTCTTGTACTTTTGGATTTGTGTTTATAGATCACAAATACAGAAGAATGCAACAAAAAGGCTTAAGTGTGGCTGACACACAGAACTACTGAGTAGTTGAGTTTTGTGCATTATTCAAATTTTAGATAACTGTTGACTTCCAAATTTCTCAGCAGTGGCCTAAGCAAGTCCCCTGAAGTTCATATTTAATGTTTTGCTGCATTTTGGGAGGTCTGTAAAAGGTATCCCCTACCTTTAAGAGACAATGTCGAAACAAGATATAACATTGCTTTTGTATGCTGCTCACGCGAATAAAAATACTTGGTGATGGCACGGCACTGCACTAGATGGTGTTTGGTTGTTCGTTCTGCCTCAGAGTGCATCGATATAGCTGCCATGGATATTGAACGGGAAAAACAAGCTCACACACACACACACACACACACACACATAGGCCTACACACACATGTAAATATATATATATATATATATATATATATATATATATATATGAAGAGTTTGTTTGCAAAAACCGATAAGTCCATATTTGCCAAATGGAGATATTTGCGATTAAAGGTCAAGAAAAATAAAGAGAATAATAACAAAATTTTTGCTTCTTTTGACCATAACTTCAAATATATACCTTTATATGTAGTGACCAATATATCATTTAAAAGGTATTACTTTGTACATTATGACATAGATCGTACTTCAAAATCTTCAAAAATGGACTTATCGGTTTTTGCAAACAAACCCTTCATATATATATATATATATATATATATATATAGAGAGAGAGAGAGAGAGAGAGAGAGATATCGTACATATTATATACATGAAGAGTCTTATCGCAAAATTAGCTAAAACAAAGAAAATAATAAGAAAATGCAATGTATTTTTAATTACAACGTCTAAAATATTCCTTGTTATGTAAAAAGTAAGGCATTACTGTAAAGGTTTAACTTTGTTCTATCTGATGATGGACTTACTTTGTGAAATGTTTGAAAATGACACTTATACCATGTTGCGATAAAACTTTTCTACATGTATGTACTATACATTGATGCGTCAGCACAAAAGCCTAGATACTTATAATATCAGGGAAATATAAAAATAGAAATGAAAGTTGAAAAAAAAAAGCCTCAACAGGTTATATGAACTGTATCGCCTAGGATGTACTGTGTGTATATATATATATATATATATGCATATATATATATATATAAATATATATATACATATTAATATAAATATATATATATATATATAAATATATGATTTATACAAATGTATGCATACTCACACACACAAACACACACATATACACAGACATAATACAGACAAATAAAAAGTTATGATGGCTGACAGGGTTATTTTAGTTGGATGCAGACGCAAATATCAGTTTTAGACCAATTTCAATCCATTTTTTTTTTTGTGAAATCCTTGTCATCAAGGCCATTGGCGTAACTACGGGGGGGGGGGGGCATGGGGGGCACGTGCCCCCCCCCCCCCATCCGCTGGTAAAAAAAAAAGAAAGAAAAAAACTACCAAAATGGTAATTCAAGGGTTAGTAAACTGCTTTTGAAATCGACATGAAAGGATGATGAAGAAAAAAAATATTTTTCTAAGATTTCTTTTAACCATATAATTAAAGAGGTATTATAGTGAAGCATTGTTCAAAAAACCCAGAGACGACAAAAGATTGTGATTTAGCGTGATTCCTGGTTGGCATTTTGAATATAAGCAGGATGTGCGCAGTGTACTCAGAATATCGGAATGACAAAAAGAGTCGCTGCAATGTTTCGCAATGTGATGTTTGATAGGTTGTACACATTTGCTATCAAAGCTTGATCATTGATTGTACAGTGTTGCTTTACATACTAGTCTATATTAAAATACCTTGCATTGCCAATAATAAGACTTGACCTTGACTATTTCCTAACTTTTCCATCTATATGAAACACACACACTCACAAACACAAACAAATTAGGGGATGCTCCATATTATAAAGTGCAGATTTTGGACATCCTTCTCCCGCTTGGTCACTTCAACGCCCACTCGCTGGTCATACCTCCCCCAATCATGAACATAAACCGACACCCTTGACTACCAGTGGCGGATCCAGGGGGCGCACCGGGCACCCCCTCCCTACAAAGCGAAAAAAATATACGTAGCTATACAAACGACAGTTTTTGGGCTGTAAAATATCAACATGTTCAAGCTCGCTCGCTTCGCTCGCTCGCATGTAACCGTTATTTATGCCATTCTCCTGATGTTACTGCCAGTAATTGCCAGCAGTTGCGCCCGGTGCGCCCCCCCCCCCCATGAATTTCCAAAGCGAATTATAGCTACAAACGGCAGTTTTGGGACTGTAAAATGTCATAATTTTCAAGCTCGCTCGCTTCGCTCGCTCGTATTTAATCGTTATGCCATTCTCTTGATGTTACTGCCAGTAATTGCCAGCAGTTGCGCCCGGTGCGCCCCCTCTCCTTAATTTCCAAAGCGTAGAAATATAGCTACAAACGGCAGTTTTTGGACTGTAAAATGTCAAAATTTTCAAGCTCGCTCGCTTCGCTCGCTCGCATTTAATTGTTATGCAATTCTCCTGATGTTACAGTCAGTAATTGGCAGCAGTTGCGCCCCGGTGCGCCCCCTCCCCGTAATTTCCAAAGCGAAAAGATATAGCTACAAACGGCAGTTTTGGGACTGCAAAATGTCAAAATTTTCAAGCTCGCTCGCTTCGCTCGCTCTCATTTAATCGTTATGCAATTCTCCTGATGTTGCTGTCAGTAACTGCCAGCGGTTGTGCCCGGTGCGCCTCCTCCCCTTAATTTCCAAAGCGAAAAATTATAGCTACAAACGGCAGTTTGGGGACTGTAAAATGTCAAAATTTTCAAGCTCGCTCGCTCCGCTCGCTCGCATTTAATCGTAATGCAATTCTCCTGATGTTACTGCCAGCAACTGCCAGTAGTTGCGCCCGGTGCAACCCCCTTACTTTCCAACGTATATATATATATATACGAGTTTGGGGACTGTAAAATGTCAAAATTGTCAGGCTCGCTCGCTCCGCTCGCTCGCATTTGAGTATATGAATATAAGAACGACCCAAGTCCAATTTTTGGCCAAATTTAGTTTGACATGGGAAATTGTAGCTTATGCATGGACTCATCTTGTGTGTAAATGATAAATCCTAATTACCCCCGGAAGTGCCTGAAATGAATGAGTTAAATCTTATATTAATGTAAGAATGAAGGACTTGGGTCATTCTTACATTCATATAACAGCGCCCTCTCTTATCCTTCTCCCATCTCTATAGCAGAATGTCATGTATATGAATCAAAGAACGACCCAAGTCCATATGAATCAAAGAACGACCCAAGTCCACCACACAAAATGGCCTCTCCACAATTAATGTAAATGTTAATTGTCATAATAATATATGTTCTAATTTGTATATACAATGTTGCCTTCCCATCACAGTTAAATAGAATATTATTGGAAAAATAAAAAAGATATGAAGTTTTTTTTAGTTTACTCGAAATGATCTTCCATGGACTTGGGTCGTTCTTATATTCATATACTCATTTAATTGTACCGTTATGCAATTCTGATGTTGCTGCTATATGAGGTGCCCCCCAATGTCCTGACCCACGGTACGCCACTGATCAAGGCTGTGCAGAACGTTGCTACAACAGTAACTGTAAATGATTACTACTGAATGTTGAGCATGCTAATCAACTGAAATTTTAATTTGAAATGAAAAGTAGCTATCAACGTTAGTTTATCTTACAATTTGTCACTAATGGCAACGTTTTTAATGAGAGTGTTAACGGATATCCATGATTTTGTAATAATATTTGTAGATTTTGTAATACACAATTTGACCAAAAACCGAATTTTCTTTCTTTTTCTGATTTGAAAGCCTGTACCTGAAGTAAGTGAATTTAATTACTTTTAGAATCCTAGAGTGGAATGGTTTGCGTCCTAATTTTCTCTCAGGAAAGAGGAATCCACTTTTCAGAATTACCTCGAGAAAAAAAAAGAAAGAAAGTTGTGCCATCTTCGCAATTGGTTGATTTAAATTCAAGCACTTATAGGGCGCCGTTGGTCTTTGAAGAAGCTACTACGAAAAGCAATTGGTATTCTAAATACACAATAGATAAATATAAACAATAATTAAGTGAAAAGCAATTCAAATTCAGTTCAAATTTATTTCATATTTCATATTTCCATTTTCTCAATGATGAGATTGCAAAATTATTGACAACAAAACAAGAATACAAAATATATACAATCATGTGTTTTGATTGTAGAAGAAAAAGAAAAAGAAAATATACTTGACACAAATGTACATGGTCATATTGTGTGAAAATGTCACTAGTAAGTATAAGAAATATGATGGGGCCTACATAAAAGCTTTAAAGCTTGTAAAACTGTAGGTTCCCGAGTTCATAGGCATATAATTTTACACGGAGAACGGATATGTTTGTCTTGACCAACTAAAATTACATCAGTACAAAAATCGATGAGTAATAAACTCATTGATAATAAGATTGATAATAAAATTGATGATAAGAGCGTGACTATTCATTCATTAATTCAAATTAAAGCAGGGCAGGGAGGGTCGTGTATCAGCGAGAAAACCCCATCATACATAAGAAAAAAATAAACGGAAAGAAAAGGTGTATAGTGCATTAAAACAAATACATTACTTACATGAAAGAGACAGAGAGAGAGAAATAAGATGGGGAAAAAGATATAAATGGATCGAAAAAAAGGAATCGTGAGTATATAAGCAGATGACAGATGAACAGAGAATGGCTTTTATCAGCTGTTGTTAATTTGAGCTCACTGGTTTTATTTTCAATCGTATTCTGCTCCCCAGAGCCACAGCCTCACGATATCGAAAGCTTGCATTGCAATGGAGACACCATGTGAAAAAACAAAGGCCGGATTTACGGCTTTTTTCTCAATTCAAACGCACCATAGTCTATGAGTTGGATCACCCTACAACAAGGCTATAAAGTGGCAAGCATACTGTCGCAACGTAATGACATGTTGCGATATATGGATCAGTATACTTCCATCACTATTTTGATTGAGAAATGTCATCTACACGCCTTTCAGGCTAGTTGGTGTTGTAGAATTACATTTAACACATTGTCAGTATAGGCTTCCATATCCAGCGGATCGGTACATCCCTTTTAGCGCTAGACGTCTGTAAGACTAGACAATTTTTCACCATTTTAGTAAACTGTATCATCACTGACAGGACCAAGAACTGGTTCTAAAATTATGTTGGCTTAATAGCTGAATAGCTGAAATCCAGCATTCGTTATGAGATAAAATAGAGTCACCGTTGATATATTCATGTGATCTTCATTAGCCGTGTATCAACAATGAAATATAACGTTTTAAGAGATCAAAAAAAAAATATCACTTGCAAATAACATACTGTGCATGGATTGTTCCTGGTGGCCTATCCGGGCCAACAAAATCATCAAATTTAATTATGGTTGCCCGGCGACAACGTTTTGGTGGCCCGTTTAAAGAAGACAAACACGAAATAAAAAAGGAGGATTGAATTAGACCTAGATGATAAACAATACACAATCGTTTGAAACATATCAGGTACATGTCTAATAAACAGCTTCAAATACAACGTACTACATTGTATGACTTGGAAGTAAAAGATAAAAACTTTAAAAAAGTGATATGAAATAATAAACGTTAATACAATTATGTACAAACCACGATAATTGTGTTAAAATTGGCGAAGCTTAACACATCGAAATATCAATTGAGGTATAAAACACAAATTCTTTTTCTATGACACCACATAGTAATGTAATGATTATATCTGTCATTTGAGTATACCTATCATATTTTGAGATGAAATTAAGGTAGTGAAATTAGAGATAAAATACAGTGCGTACCAAAGAAGGTATTCCAACTTCATCACAGAGGGCTATATCTTTTCATAATGACAACTAAGGAAAGCACATTAGTTGTGTGGAAAGGGGAACTCTTCCTCTTTTAATTGGTGCCTAATCGTAAGTGACAAATCCATGCATGACTGTGCACATTAACTTAAAAAACATCATTGACAAGTTGCACTTTTATTCAAGTTTGAGCGTTATCATGTGAGGAACTGGAGGCGTGTCTATTAAATGGATGAGATCTACCAATGCAAGTGGGGATGGTCGAAATAAACAGGACAGACTGCACGACTGACGACTGCAGGTTTGCGTTTAGGGTTTTCTTTTTATGTTTTATGGTCCATAACCTCCATCATGGCCTACATGATGACTTGGTCATCCTCAGAAGCTATCCCATGCAGTTAATTTTTCTCTATAGTAACATTGATGACGATGATGATGATGATGATGCTATATACTACTACTAAAATAATAATAATAATAATAATGATAATAATGATAATAATAGTAATAACAATAAATATAATGTTAATGATAATAATAATTATAATAACAATGATTACATGTCTTGTCCATACAGATCGGTGGTCGCCATCTCAACAATATCAAAAAAGTTTGAATCATTGCCAGGGAATCTTCGGTGCCTGATGATACATAGCATTATTACAATAAGACATGGGGATCTAACACGATGCTTGAGGGAGAAAGCTGACTATACAGTGCTTCCTGCTTGTAAATCTGGTTGGCTTTACACACAAAAAAATAAACAATCAAATCACCAATTTTCTGGTATCAAAGGAAATCAAAAGGAGTTTATTTTTATTGTTGTATTTAATAACCATGATGATTGTACGAACGTGACACGCCACAACAGGCAGACCCTTTTTAGATAATACAAACTAATGGAAATGACTTTGCACGTTATTTTATTTCCTTTTCGCTGGCCAGGCTGCCGTTCGTGGTCTTCGACAAGAGCACAGAAAAAAAAATGATTCCTCGAGTTTCATATCCTTATTTCTCTACAGCTGCCACACACTCTTAGCATAGAGCGCGTGTAGTTTGTGTTGCAGTTTTCACGTGCATTAAATTTCGACGGCGTGTCTGCATGCTGTCGACCTTTTCCTTTCTCTACTGACGTTGCATAGGGTCTACTTACAATGATCGGTGAAAGTATACCTGTCGGAGACCGCGATTTGTGACAGGAGTCATTTTTTGTTTTCCAGTTTAGGATGGAATTGTCAAATCGAGTATGGAGTTTTGTTCTTTGTAGTCTTCTGTTCATGGATTCAAACATTGTGAAATCTAACGATATTCAAGAAGGTAAGATTGCAATAATGTTTTAATGTTGTGACTTATGTGACTATTGCGACAATCCCAAAGTGTGGATTGCTTTACTGGTACGGTGTTTCCGCATGTTTGTTGTTGTTGATGTTGTTGATGTTGATGATGTTCCATCCATACATGTAACGTTACTCTTTTGTTCTTCAACAATACCACAAAGTATCTTTTCTATACCTGGTCCCATGAACAGCTTTTTACTCGTAACACAAAGTTACATTCCATCAATCAGTATCTCAAGATCATTAACTTGTCTATTTACATAAATACAGTTGTAGTAAATTCTGTTGCTGGTACTATAATGATTTTATTTCGAATGACGAGCTATTATAAGGATGGTGCTTTGAGAGAGGAACAAAATACATACATGTATTTCTTGAGACAATGAGATTAGAAAAAAAAAACATGATCGTCTTTATTGCCTACATTATCGTGATAATGTTCCCCCTTAGATAATGAAACTTTATTTCGGATGGATGTCATTAGAATTAACTGTAAATGCGAGGTACAGCAATCATCCCATGATTTTAACAATCCTTGACAGTTTCAAGCTACCTACGTGTGCATAATAATGACACGGCTTGAATTAAAACAAATTACGTCATATTTCGAAAATACATAATACCTTATTGTGATATATTGTACAGGGTCTTTTTGATTTTGGCGCATTTTACTGGTTCGTATCTACACAATATATATATATATATATATATATATATATATATATATATATATATTTATATATATATATATATATATATATATATATATATATATATGTATATATATACAATGTATATAATTGTTTTACATAGGGCCTATAACGTCATAAAGCTGAGTTGTTCATTCATTTGTCTGCCCTCTCCCCCTCTCTCTATCAATGTCTATTACAGTTATTTCGAACGTACGTGACCTGTCTGTTGAAATTTCGGACACAAAATTAGAAAAATAAGGGAGTTTCTTTTGGCAACGCGAATGAAAATGTTCTTAACTCTCCTGAATCTTCTCTGTAGGCGGCAGTAATACAAACGAATGCGAATCTTCGGGAGATGATGACAATTATGGGCACGGAATCAAAGTGAGATGTACGAAATGTTTTTGTACTTGCAACACACGCACACATACACACTCGCACACACGCACGCACATATTTATACGAATGTGTGAATTTGTCCGCAATGTATCAATACGTGTGGCCGTGTGTGGAAGAGAACAAACTTGCTTTGTGTAAGTGTTTTTATCATGGTGGAACTTACCACACCTTTCCGGGCAAGTCTCGCGTGCGACTTGCGTAGAACAATTTTTGCTACCCGGAGATCTCCGCAGATGACACGCACATTACAGTACCTAGCACGTATCTCACTCGTAGTTACGCGCAGTTGCCCACGCAAGTCCTCTTTACCCGCAGCCAGACTTTTGCCCTGTCACACCTTTCGGGCAAGATACGCGGACTTCAATGCGTGTGGGGATTTTCCAGCACGCAGGACATTTTCTTATTTATTTATTTATTTATTCATTTTATTTCATTTTTTTTTTTTTTTTTTTTGCAGGCGGACAAGAATTTAGGCGAATTTCATATGCGTCTTACCTGCTGGAGCCGTGCTTCTTCCGTTTGACCTGGCGCATCGGTGGCGAGTGAGGGCTGACAACTCGGTGAAGGAATTCCTCTGTAGGAATTTGATATGGCAGATGTCCCACAGAATGTCATGCAGATGGCAAGCGCTTCCGGCGCACAAGCATAGATCCGCGGGAAACTTGCGTACTTCCAGCGGGTCAACTGCCCGTGACTTGCGGCACCTACTGGTGTTCTGCGTGGACCTGTGCAATCCCCGTGACTCACCCTGGAAAGATTTGGTCATGCTCAAAACTTGGCTGCGGGGAAATCGAACTTGCGTGCGCACCTCCTGGCAACTACGAGCAAGATACGCCCTATGTACTATCAGGCGCGGGTTAACTGTCCGGAGGTCCGGGTTGCGTGTTTTACAATTTTTTTTTTCTCGCAAATCACTCCGCAATGCTTTTCCAGACACGGTGTGACAAGGCCTTGGTCAAGCTCAAACTCGTTAAATGTGAGTCGCGGGTGTTTGCTGGCAGAGGCACACGTATTAACACCAGTCGGAGGCCCTTAGCGGCAGCACCTCGCAGGTGAGACGCGAGTTTACGGAACTCGTCAACGTCCTTGTCCGCCCGCAGAAAATTTCCCTTTCGTGCTGAAAAATCCCTACTCCCAACAATTCCGCGTAGCTTACCAGGAATTGTGTGACAGGGTCTTTAATAAGTTATGTCTTTTAACCCAGAATGATTGTCAGAATGAAGATTAACGACGCGTATGATTATGACACATATACATGGTGATTTTTTTTTTGTAATCATTGAGCTCCATTAAATGAGATGTACGTCACAATCAGTAATAAAGGCAGGTTCAAAAGCCTGCGTGGCCTATAAAGGACTGAACAACATGCAACTTATTAAGCACGCTTGAAAAATAAGCACTTAGAAATGCCACCAGTAGATCATATAAACATCATGAAAATACTTTTAAAGGGATCTCGAACACGATGTGTTTCCCACATCAATCGCCATGTTTATCAGCAGTGGTTGCCGTCGTTTATTAATTAAAGATTGACATAAATAGCAGTGTAAACAAATAAGTTAGCTCTGACTAAAAACATGTAAGTACATCCGTAAAAGGGTAAACACAAATCAACCTGAGTGCGGGGTTATGATAAAGAAATGAGTTAGAACGGAAATAGGTTTTCTCGAGCTTTAGAATGAAAATAAACGAGAATATCGATGATACAGAAAAAGCAGTTATGACCAGACGGATGATAACACAGTGATTATCACGTAATTTATCTGATTTGTGTTTATTTCCTCGAAAGACAGATATGAATAATGACCAGACAAATGATAGCACCGTTATAACCATGCAGTCTTCCTGGTTTGTAATGGCTTGGTGGATTATATCATGATTAATTACAGTCTCTCTGGCAAGCGAAAGAAATACGGGAAGATGAATTAAGACTCCATCTCTTATACGTGTTAATGGCCGTTATGTTCACAGGATAAGATTGTATTTCACCCATGAAGTCCTAGGAAATACAATATTGCGTGGTCTGGTGCTGCATCTATTTCGAGCTATACCGTTGTGATTACTGTTCATTGCTGCTAAAGATTAAAAACAAGTCTTGTGAAAACATTGCTGTATATATATTCAAAATTACTTGTATAAATTGCACAATTTTCAGAAAACACTTCGTTGCTGAAAATGTACCTGATCTTTAAATTTGCAAATCAATTCAGAAGAATTGAGCTCCTGTTTCCGTTAAACAATTTCCCGTGACTATTCCCGTATAAGGGCCTAAGTGACCGGGCCTGCATCGCAAAACCAACAAAAAGTCGCCAGATGTGGATTTTTAGTTAAGGGCAAATTCTTAGAGAGCAGACTCTCTAAGTTTTGATGTTAATGGTGTATAACTCAATGCAAATAGGCTCCCCTATCCCCTAAATAATATAAAGAAAGCACACACTCTCGAAAAGTGTAAACTGAGAAAAGAGGCTCTGAAGTACAGGGTCTATGCAAGCGCATAATCTCTACCAAGCCGTTCTAGCTGTGCAATGAAAGGGACAAAACACAAGAAGTAAATGACTGGAGCAACAACAATGAAGAAATCATCATAATTAAGCTGAAATTGAGCATATTCTATCTACACATTCTGTCCATAATTAATGCCAACTTTCAAAGCAGTTGACGTATTCTTTCAAAAGTTATAGACTTGAAATTGAAGAATGTGTAAAGGATTTCAAGAAATGAAATGGGGACTCTAAGGCATATCTGATCATTCTATTCTCCATTAAAAAAGGGTTGTTGACAACTGCTGGAAACACACTTTTCCATTCATGTTATGATTCCCAACTTAAGAATGATGTGAAAGAAGGATAGTTCTTTCGGAAAATAGGAAAAAATCAAGATTGACTTGGTTGACCCATTTAACCTTTTTTGAGTCCTTTCGTAAAATCAAGGGGTGCGACTTTTTGTTCGTTTTGTGACACACGGTCACATATGTGATATATATATATATATATATATATATATATATATATATATACTTTATAGATAGATAGATATGAATAGTGAAGATCTAAGTTATCATTTTGACTTAAATTGTTACTGAAACTGCAACTGTCTTGCACTCGAGACACAGTGAACAAGTCAAGCACGTTTATTTTCATATTCCGCTTGATATTGATGTTATACGTTGTCATGTACACAGCAACACCAACCAAATATAACATAAAATTGACCATGACTAGAAAGTGTATCAGCCTATCTACAGAAAAGACTATTTTAAACAAGACATGAGAGCCAAAATAGCAAGGTACAAAGTGCAAAAGAAGTAAAAGAAAGGAAAAAGATAAACGGAAAAACAAAAGAAAAGAAAAAGATAAGAACTAAGTGAAAATTTTTGGGTAAGCATAAATATATTTGGCAGGTATATTTAGCAGATAACTGATACTTAAATGTGCCTAAGTTATATGAAAACAAGTCAGCAAACTTAAGGAATCCGTTTCAAAGAAGAGGAATGTAATAATCTTTTAATAAGTAATTTTCATGGCGACGAAACAATCATTTGAGCAGCAAAAATATTCCCCCGACTTAATGAACTAACGTGCTGTCCTTATATATCTCTCTCTTTCCCTCTTTCTACTTCTTGTTTTAATATTACCCCATTCTTGTAAATCATTCCAATAGTTGATATTGTGATCTTTATTTGATTCAATAAAACATACAAAAAAGTTCTTCGATCATAAATCATCGCCACGCGATCGATACCAATCTACGATTTGATCAGCAGACGATCAGCTGCTGACGACAGCTGCTGAGTGATGATCAAAGATAAGAGGGTTTTTTTTCTTTAAATTAGAATAAAGTGTAACATATTAAAGTGGTGTAACAAAAAAAGAGTTATGAATTACCATACGGAATGATTGCCAACAATAAGCTTAAAGCTTGATTCTTTGGCAACCGATATGTCATCAGTACACTGAACGAAGGGGGTCCAACATGATGATCGTGGAACTGAGGGATAAGGAAGGAGTGGCAGAAAGAGTTAGAAAGAGATTGGGGTGATAGAAACCTACCGGTACTAGTCTGTGTTCAAGCAAATGTCGTTCAAATAGAGGCCAGCCAAGATATTTTATCTGTCCTTTCATATTTCCTCCATGAACTTTCTAGCTGAGAATACATCTATGTTCACTGAATTGAGATTGAGATGACTGAATATTGAACATTAATCCCATCCATATTGTAATCGAACGATACAAAACAGAAAAAAAACTTTGCGTTTCGATCCAAACCTTGATATTAAAATATATCACATATTTCTAGATATGAGCTTCCTCGAACTCCCTTGTGGAGCCTGGAGTAAATTTCCCAACAATGGAAATTCAAGTCTTCACAGAAATTCACAGAAACCTTATACTTAATTATTTTTCTCACCACTTCATACATAATTAACCGTAGCATCGTATACTGGCATGACTGTTATCAAATTTACTGTTGGTCAGTTTTGAACTGACTCAGGATAAGCAATGAAGACTTCTCTTTATCATGAAAATGCAGTTAATGTGACTCTATTTTCTTTCTTTTCGAAGAGTATACTTTATTCAAGTGCACTGATATCATTAAGTGGAAAATATGAATAGTTTGTTCGCAAAAACCGATAAGTCCATTTTTGAAGATTTTGAAGTACTGTCTCTGTCATAAAGTACAAAATAATACCTTTTAAATGACATATTGGTCACTACATATAAAGGTACATTTTTGAAGTTATGGTCAAAAGAAGCAAAACAATTCTTATTATTCTCTTTATTTTTCTTGACTTTTAATCGCAAATATCTCCATTTGGCAAATATGGACTTATCGGTTTTTGCAAACAAACTCTTCATATTATGGAGTACTTTTATCATTCTAAGAAAAAGCAGAGGCATAACGTGCGTATTTGTGTGCATGAGTGTGAATGTCTGTGCTTCTCTATGGCAATTATAATTCTTTGTGTCAACTTCCTGTAATGCTGGTCTTCGATAATGTAGGCCTGTGTGTGTGAGTGATACAAGTCTGTATTAATATTAAAGCATCTGAATCAATGGAGAAATGATTAAATAAAGAAAGGTGCTTGAATGAAGCTTTGAAGAAAAAAAACAAGCATAATTTACACACATTTTACAAGCTGCTCAAACTATACACGTTCAACATCAACTCGGGCACTTATTCGTCTAACAGGAGGTCGACGTATGCGATTCAAAGTGCATTGAGACTTCCACATCTCTCTTCATTCGTTCCACACAGGCAGAGTTACCAGTTGCACGAGGTCTCATCAGGTAGACCTATGCTCCAAGGATGATCAGGAGATACACCTTTCTGAAGACTGCAGTGCAAGTGAGTATTAATTGCCGGCATGAGTAAACGTCATCTGCCTCATTTGTACGATCTTTCACAGAAGTGTAAGACAGAGTTGGTGAAATATGAAAATTAACAAGTCCTAAAGGGATGCATAAACAACTAAAGATTATCGCAATCATTATGTATGCATACATGCACTGAATATATATTATAAACATAATTATATTCACGTATTTACAAATACATCCATCAGTGAAATTTAAAGTTTTGTGCAAGAGGGAAAGGTTCATTGTAGTTAAGACAATGGAAATAAATTCGCGACCCATTTCATTTAGCTTATTTTTCTGAGACGTATTATATAATATGAAAATTATGCTGTAAGATATTCAAATTCAATTTGAAGTACTCTGATATAATATAAATTTGCAAGCATTTAAAGATAGATACAACCTATAGGTTAATGCTATCATCATTATGATCATTAATTTGTGATAATGGTAGTTAGCTCTGTGAAAACAAAATATGATTGAAGTGATAACGTGTGGATAAGGATGCATTTCCTTTCAAAGAAAGAAGAAACCAACCTTCTAAAATTTTTCATTCAGGCGTCAGCCTTACCGAGGGCGTCACTTCGACGATCAGCTGCTCTTGGAATAACCAGAACTCCGCAGAGTACTTTTGGTATATCAATGCTCCCACGGATTGGCAAGTACTCATTCGAGTACAGGACAATCCAGAAGAGTCCGAAATCATAAATGGAAACGATGATGATGCTCAAGGGGTCCAAAAAGTCATATACAAATACAATGGAAACCGACCTTTTAAGGGTTCGAGATGGTTTCTCTCGCGTCTGTCCTCTGTTAAGTTTACGACACAAATCGTGGGTGAGGACGGAGAGTTCTCAGTTTACGCCACTCCAGTTCAAGTCGTAGGTAAGAATAAATCAGTCTTTGATAATAAAGGTTAAACAAAATGTGCATAGCGTTAAAAGTGACCTCCGGATGATTTTCAGACTTTTACATTTCAACAACTATAAATTAGTGCTACTGAGTACAGAGTTTCAGAATTCATAGTGATTGGGGTGAGGAAGAAGAACGTTTTAAAAATTTTAAACAAATTGCAACGAACAAGGATGATGACACGGCAGCCTCACCATAAGTATGAGTTGGAGCTCAGGGATGTAGAACAAAAGAAGAAGGCATGCATAGATTTCACACAGGTGAACATGTTAAGCAAGTGGTATTGTAATGGAATTACACTGCTACATTTCTGAAATATGTGAGGCCCTTATGTCATCAAAACTGTTCAATGTAATATGTTTAAGATTTTTCACAGTATTGGTTTCTCTGTTCAAGAACCACAATAAATTCCACAAATCTATATATGGAGCTGTCGATTTATGTACTACATGATGTGTAAGTATGAAAATCGTCCGGAATGCCCCTTTAAGGCTGCTTGTTACAGAACTCAGTGAATTTTGGGAAGCCATTCAGGAGTGATCAATGCGCAAGAACAGGAGCAACAACAAACACTCCTATAGGAAAGCACACATGCACCTCCAGTAGAGATCTTTGAAACAATGTTTTCTATCATTTGCAACGGTCTTGAAGACAGCATACTGCAAAATCATTATTTATAATTTGGGCTATTTCATCAGAATATGGTACAACCATCTGATAAAGGTGTGTCGTTGTTCTTTTCACCCTCTTCGAGACGCTCACCAATGTGTGATGACTTGACAGTAATAGAGTAAAGATATTTTTTGCCTCATCTTTGAGAGTAAAGAGAAATTAAAGAATAAAGCAAGCCCATTACACATCTACCTCGTCCCCAGGAAAGAAGAAAAAAAAACAGACGGTTCTAGATCCGTTTCAATTCTTGATCAATAAACATACTATGCAATATATGCAGTCAGATGGAACAGGAAGATTTTTCTCGTCACAAGAATTATGTTGATCTTGATTATTATGAGGATTCAAATATCCATAAATCGAATCTTTGCGTCAATGTTGGAATCATTGTAGAGTCCATCAATACTGGAAATCTGCGAAAATGCGTTACTTCCTGGAATAGAAGATGGAACCGTCAAGGTATGCAGACGAACGTCACAGCGCTCAGTCAAGTTTGTTTCTGCGTTTGTTTGTTTGTTGTTGTTGTTTACATGTCTGTTTGTTTGTTTGTTTGTTTGTTTATGTTTTAAATCATGATGCGTCGCTTTCCCTTGTGTAAACTCGAAAGTCGTTGGTGGCTGTGCAGTGCTGAGTGTTATCTACTCGAAAGCTTAGCTCATTGATTTAAATCCCACATGGTGCTGTCGTGGGTAACCCTTTCTATACCATGGAATGAAGACAGTGTGCATATTGCTATGTACAAAACACACAAAGGGTTCATCTTCACTTATTGTACCATGTCCCTCTTACCATAATACTGTACATCAGATGTAATAATTCATACCTTGCAATAGCTGTGAGGGGTATTAATGCTATTGATATCCTCGCAATTCTGCTGTACTTTCATCAGGAATAATTTTCCATTATGTGTTGTTTAAACCTCTTTCAATTGTTAAAAAAATATATATATGTGACTGCAGTACTGATTGCGATTTCTTCTTGATGGCAGGGTATGATCAAATAGACAGTGGGAGGAGCGGCTCTATGGTTATAGTCTGCCAGAGTGTGCCGCATATCCCTTCTGTCCTCCTGTCATTTCATTACACGTTGTGGAGAGTAGGCCTCAAAACGTACTCACCTCAGCAAATGGGGCGATTCAGTCTGATCTGCAAAAGGTTACACCCTTTACTTCTACGACGTGGCATCTTGCATCTCTCTGTCCTATGTACATTTAAAAACTCTCACACTAAGGTAAGCGAGTCATGTTTTTTATTTCACTACAGTACAAACTAAGCTCTGGTAAATTTGATACAATCATCAGTTCAATTCAATTGTTACATATTTGTCAACGGAGCACAGAAAAAACGAAAATGTCAGAGGAGAGATAAATGTGTAAAGTTTATATCAACTGATTTCTAGAATGCTAATTAATAAGACCTCAACAAAACTGACCAAAAAAAAAAAATCCACGTGAGTGACGTTGGTCGTAACAAAGAGGAATGCAATACCTCCTCGGTCGTAACCTAGCACACATATATGTAGCTATAAAGTTTACGGAACAATCCCTCAACGTGTTTTTGAGGATCCTACATTACGGAATGAAACTTCCCTTACAAAAAGTTTATAAACGTTATCGGATGTTACAAAATTAAACGTCCGTACCTATCAAGTGCTTAACGTGTACTGTACGTTTTTTCAAGGACCTGCTTTTTGTTGAACGTTTATCAAACGTGTTGAAAACGTGTTATTGGACCCGAGCAAACACAAAACCTTTTTCATAATATTCACAAAATGTTTTTAAGTCCGCTACGTCTTCGTCTTTGATGAACGTTAACTACTTTTTTTTTTACTGTTTTAGGTCCGCTACGTTATCTATTGGTTTCTAGATCATTTACTATCCATGCATATTTATTAATGTTCAAGTAAGAAAATCTAACATTTGAGAACTACTGGAGATAAATAAAAGACATTGATATCTAAAGTATTTATGCCGTGTTCAAACTTTTTTAATTGCGTTAAAATTGTACTGACGTTATTGTTCAGTTATCCACAAAAGGATTGTATAGGACTAGGATTAGGGTACATTAATCCCAGATTGTGAGTGTATAATATCATAACTAAAGAGTATGACCGATTCAATCCTTGTTTTTACCCAAAAAAAAATTTAACCGTTTTAAAGGTTTTTTAAAGGTTCTTTGAACCTTCTTACAACGATTAAAGGAAATTATAGACATTCCCGAAAGGTTCTAAGACTTTTCTCCTTTTTTTTTTGCAAATTTTCTAAAAGTTATTAAAGCATTTCTTATACACACAAGACGTTCTTTAAAATTTTCTGTAGGTTCTAGACGGATATGAAAGGTTCTCTAAACGTTCCAGGAAGGGTCATAAGACTTTTTTTTAACACATCCTTTGAACTCTTGTTGAACATTCTAGACGGTTTTTGAAGGTTTTCCGGACATCCGCAGAACGTCCATAGAATATTTTTAATATAAAAAGTTTTTCTGACGTCTATAACATCCAACAGGTTTTAAGCTAGTCCTTAAAAATTTTGTCAAGTTTTTTTTTTCTCAACGTTTAACAAAGTTTTTTAACGTCCATTGAAAACTTGCACAAAAAAGACGTTCTGAAAACGTTTTGACAAAACGTCCAAATAACAAACTTTGAATATTTGAGGGGCGTTCAGAAAAGTCCAATTTCTAGCTGGGAAACACATTACGCGTACGTATGCGATTCGAGCTATTTGTAATAACTTCTTATGCATACTATAAAAGGATGGAAATACCTAGAATCGTGAATGTGTTGTGAATTGGACAAGAGATCTGGAAGCACGCACTTGGCCACCGTGTTCATGTTAACCCAGAGAAGATAGTATGTACATTCCTGTGCATGTGTATGTGTGTGTGTGTGTGCAGGGGGGGGGGGGGGGCGGAGGGATGGGTGTGAGACCTTGAGTCATTGCCTAGGTAAAATCATTCAACGAGTTCGCAACTTCTCTGATGTGATGTCATTTCACCATTCTCAATAGATTGTGTTCCATGCCACTGGGGAACTGGGGATCATGATAGAAAATGTAAATATGAAGATTCTACGGAATAGAAACATGGAAAGTAAGTATAAAACAAGGTCCTTTCCGCATTCTATAAACTATCTCTTCATTTTTTTATCATGCTATGATTCAAAACGCACAATTAGAATACTAAATTGAATAAGGATGATGAAGAAGTAAACTAAGATTGTTGTCTCATGACTGTTATAAACCATAGTATCTTGATCGTTAATAAAACCTATTACTAGACAACATTTTATGTCACGCAGAAAAACGGATTGATGCGTATTCCTCTGATAATAGTTTAAAGACCTTCTAAGATGGCTTTGAGATTATGGAGTATCTAATTTCTACATAAAATGCCGTTTACAAGTTATGATATTCCAATTCAGAAAGAGTGTGTATACCATATCCTCTAGAAAAAAAAAAATGTCGTATTATGTTCAAGTATTACTTTACGAAAGTGATTGATGACGTACAGCGTGGGTCCTAATTATGAAATCGAAATGAGCTTTTCCCTCCGAATAGGGAGGAGGTTATGTTTTCGCTACCGTTTGTTTGTTTGCTTGTTCGTTTACTTATGTCTTTGTCTGTGCCAAAATTACTCAAAAATTTGTGCACGGATGTAGATGAAATCTGCAGGAAAGGTTGAGAATGACACAAGAAACAGATAATTAGATTTTGTTAACTATCCGGAAATATTTATGGATTTTATGAAGGGTTTTTTATATTTTGGCAGGTAGGGTCAATGAACTTGGGAGTTTGGTTTTTAAACACGCAATGAAGGCTTATGACGTGACAAAGGCTTCTATATTGGGAAATTGGACAATATTTTTCAGCATGCATACTAATACGTATGGGTGGAAATCAATGATCTCTGTGGAAGAGCAAGGTCATCGGTGGAAATGAAGTAGCTGCTTGGCGGAGGTCTGCGCTCTCAGAGTGCTTTTCTAGTTATTGTTGTTATTATTATTATTATTATTATTATTATTATTATTATTACAGCGTTTGATAATAATATGCAGTCAATTCGGTTAAAGAGAAACGCAGCTGCCTCCAAGCAGTGGTGCGCACGGCAAGTTCAGTCTGCAGCCGGCCTTTAGTGTGTCAACGTACGTGGCCAGAGATTTTTTCCCCTTTTTGAACTGTCGAGTCAATAATCACAAAACCAATACAATTTTATCCGGATAGTCTTTGGAATCACTGCATCTACAATTAAACCAACCTGGAAGTGTTGGAAGACCACCAGGAGAGGGATTTGGGGAAAGGTAAATTCATATAGGTTTTCCCGGTCAATATCATACTTTTGTCATTCAAGTTCCTATTCCGAGCATTCCATTTCACGCATTCCACGCTCGCGGCACTGAATCAGCAATCAAATTCAAAATCCGGTCATTCGAATTCACTATCCGAGCATTCAAATTCACTATCGGAGCATTCAAATTTAAGAGAGGAGCACGCATTTCATCAAAGAGCATTCAAATTCATGTCAAGCTGGCGACAGAATGTCGTCGGTCATTCAAATTCGTGAATAGGCAACCATGTTCCAAATAACTGCATTCAATTTAAAAGAAGTCCTGAATTTAGTTACTTTGGGGCCGTGTATGCATGTGTTTGTCACTTGGCTTTGAATATATTGGGATTTATGATGATTATTCATTTTTTTCAGTAGAGGTCCACCTGTTAAATGACAACTTTGAACTCGCGCTTAGCAAATAGGAATATGCAGGCACATTTCCCTGGGATTGGACATAAAATGGAGGTCCCACGTGTAAAAGAGTCACAACTCATGCACGTAAAAGATCCCACTTCATTTATTCATCGCAAAGAGCAAAACATCTAACTGGACCCCATATGAAAGACCAGCTTTTGCAGCTGAATATGGGTTATCCAGCCATCTTCTTTGATAGAAAATTATAAAAAAAAAAATTAGGCACTGTATAGGCCTACAAACGAGCACAATACGGAGGGTTGAGTGACACTTTCGAGGAAAAAAAAAACAATTTCGACTATATTGAAACTGATACATGAGCATTTTATACGTGTTGTTTGTTGTGTATTGCTGTCTTATTGATTTAATTTTGCGGGACTATGTGAGATCATTGTGTGTCAATTTGTCTTAAATTGATGAATTGTCATTATATGGTTGGTGTTGGGGCCTTGTCAGCATGCAGTATCATCAAGAAATATGATTACTAGTCGTTGTGTTGTTTGGATGCACTGCTGATTGGACATTGCAATTTGAAATTTATTGAGATGAAAAACAAAGAATACATGAACAGAGAACAATGTAGAACATGTAAACAACCTAATTACACTATATGCAAGCATTCATTGGTTGTGTTGGCCCTTTTTCCTTTCTTAAAAGTCTCCTCCATTTTCCTCGTTAAATTGATTGCACGAAGTAGGAACTTGATCGCCTAAAAATGAATTTGAACGCTCCAAACAAGCTCATTGGGACTATCACGTGACTATCGTATGAATTTGAATGCACGAGTAGGAAAGTCGGTGCTCGCATTTTGAAATTGAATGCCCAATCGTGAATTTGATTGCACGAAAACGAAATAGAACGCTCATAAATGAAATTGATCGCCCGGATTCTGAATTTGAATGCCCCAATATTTTCGCGTGCGTGCGCTGCGTGAATTTGAATGCACATTAATGAATTTGAGTGACAAAAGTATGAAATTGACCGGGAAAACCTATATTAACCCTAAAATGAATGACAAATTCTAATGAAAAAATAGGGCTTAATGGGGGCTTTTAACATTTCTGGCTATACTACTCATTATTAATATTGCAACCCTTTATACGCAATACAATGACGCAGTGTGGAAATATAGGCGCCAGTAAAATTCATGGATTTAGAACAGTCTCACAGTAGTAGTCTTGAAAATTCAACTCTGTCTAATACTCGCCCGACTTCGCCCCATTCTCTTCAAAACTTTAGCTGTACAGACGTGACTCCGGGCATAACCTTTACTAGACTTCTTTAAGTTCTTAATTTTAGTTTCAGTCTCCTCATTTTATATGCCTACGGTCACCTTCTCTGGTATCACGTGAGTTAAAGTTGAAGTTTTCCTGCAGCTGCAAGCTCAGGGCACCCTGAGGACACCTTTATGGTGGGTAAAACATTGGTTCTGGTGCTGTACTGCGTTTTTAGACCTGGTTTGGTGATGTCTCATCCCTGCATCCATAAAATGGCTGCAGGAATGAGACACAATTCAATCAATTAAATTTTCTGAAACGAACGCAGCATTCCACTAGTAAACTCACAGTCCTACCTGGCATTCTGTGCGAAGGGATCTAACTCACTATCACATTTTCAGTTTTGGAAAACTAGATTATATTTCTAAATCTGATCTATCTTGGATATGCTCTGACCGACATCCTCCCATAAAGACACATATCGTGATGATGCAAGATGATGACTAGATTCAATAATGTCGTTATTCCTGCAGAGCTTACAAGGATAACGACCCCTTCCTTTAATGTGCGTGAATTAACAGCCTGAACAAAGATAAATTGTTTCCTGTGTCTTTGCAGCAACGAGCCAATCCTCAATAGTTGTGGATGGAACCAAAGGGCACTACGCTTCTTCTACCAGGGTTGAATTGACCACTCCCGCTTTATTTTCTGCTGGCAGTAAGATAATTATGTTTCAGTAACTTTAGGCAGAATGATATGTATGTATGTAACTATGTATGTATGTATGTATGTGTGTACTGTCAAACCGATTCATGACGAATATGTTCAGCTTTAAAAGACTGTATTATTTATTTCTAAATTATTCTTTGATGTGGTACGACATTCTCCGATACAGATACATGATGACGGCAGATATTGACTATGGATGCAACATTTTCGCTTTTCATGTGGAATTTACAAGGATAACGACTCTGTCCATTAATTTGCGTGGATTAACTGCCTGAACAAAGACATTCTTTTGCCTGTGTCTTTGCAGCAACGAGCAAGTCCTCAATTGCTGTAGATGTAAGCAACAGGCACTATGACTCTTGTACCAGGGCTGAATTGATCACTCGCGCTTTAATTTCTGCCGCTAGTAAGATGATGAATATTATGTTTCATTAATTTTAGGCAAATATAACGTATATCTATTATTATTTCGTAGGAGGGAAAGTGAAATTATATTAAACAGCAAGGATCTGTTTAAACATTAGGAAAAAAAAAACATCATTCTTATGTATTTATTTGATTTTTTGATTTTCAAAGAATATAAAGTTTGTACAAGACATAATTATGCCAACAAAAGGCACAATACATATTTCATGTACATGGTGACACGACATTTGCTCCTTAGACAATATACTCCGATCTTATCTTCTCCGAAGATTTATGGTCAGGGTATATAGAGTTCTGATATAGGGTTTTAGGTCTAGTTTTATGTGAGGATTAGGATAAAGGTTAGCAATGGTTAGGGTTATGTTTGTGATTTTTTTAGAATTCAAAATTTACAACGTTTGGTTCAGCGTACAGATATTCCATGGGAGCAATTGTCGCAGGACCATTATGTCATGATAACCATTCTACATGTATCAGTATAATGAAATATAATTATAAACCTATGTAGATTGTGAAGCCTGTAAGTGCATGGTATTTACTGAAAAAATGTCAAAAATGTTGAAATTGGATGGGATGCCGAAGAGTAGGGCTTATAATATGCACTGCCCTTAAACCACTATTAATCTTAATCGATCTTGTCAATTATCAGCATTCGGCAATCTCAGCGACTGGCGTGTTGAACGGTCTCATAAACGTACCTAGTGCAAGGATTCTTGCTTTAACTGTAGCATGCTCTCACGCCTACTTTGATGTATTCAGCGTCTGGGATAAAATGTAAGAGGTAATGATGTGAGAGGTAATAATGTCAGGGGATAAATAGCCCACATGTAAAACGTCAGAGCTATTTTAATGCGACATCTTAAATGTATATTGATAAATCAAGAATCAAGAATATTTGATTAAGTTCAATCGATATATAGGCCTATATATTGCAATATGTGCTTGTAGATTCGTTTTGAAAATTACAAGTGTATATACCCATCAAGCATTACTCATACCTGACATTTCTTGATGTTCCCTTTTCTCTCCTTTTAATTTTACTTTAGTTTATTGTTTTTCTTTCGTTTCTTTTTTCAATTCTCCCAGATTAAGCAGTTTTGAAGTTTTCAGAAATCTATATTCCCCAAAGATCATTTTCCTGTAGTAACTTTACCACAGGCACTTTTTTTCAACTATTTCGACTGTACTTTCCACGCATAAGTCAATCCGAAATTCCAGCATTGCTGTGTCTACTTCAGAATCATCAGTATTTATCATATTAAAAGTTTATGACCCTTGAATTGAGACGTTTTATTCCCCAAATAAGGAGGCTCATTCGCTTACAGAGATTCAGTCCAAACTAAACGGGGACACTGTAAACTATTCAGATCCTTCCCATAATGCTATGTATGTAGAATTCTACCTAGGTTCCCACCACACACAATTGTACCTCTCCGCCATAAATGTAATGTTCCTGAAAATGATCTCATTTGCTTTGGTGTCATGTAAATGTTATTTGTAAATTACTGAACTTACCATTTATGTGTTGTTTTTCCACTGTCATGTGGTATTGAATGGATGTTGTAAATACAACACCGTATGATTTGAATGGAAACTTAATAGGCCCTAAATGAAATGAAATGAAATGGTGATGCTAGATGGCTGCAATTAAGTTATGATAAATTTGCTGTTTATAAGAAACTGACAAAGAATTATATAATGTCACCGTCCTTCAAATTGGATGATATCATCCTGAGCAAGGATTGGTTTATATCCTGTGTCTTCCCGTTTGCAGCCACCACCAGGTCCTCACAATATAAAGACTCAACCGAGAAGCAGGCCGATCTCCCTCCCCGCCATGGCTTGACCACTCTCGCTTTAATTCTTGCAGGCAGTAAGATGATGCAATTCAGTAACTTTCGAAGAAAATATGCTTGTATACTGTATGTATGTACAATTTCGTGGTATAGAAAGTGGAGTAAAACGGACCCTGCCGGTGAAACGTACCTAAACCCCATGCACTCAGTATAATCATCAGTAGGCCTATACTGGTAGATAATAGAGTTTCTTGGGAAGGACATAATAACCATGAGTACTGCAGCAGACAAGTGATTTAGGTGGAATTTGCTCAGTTCTATTCATGTAGTATCTAGTCAACAAAAGCTCCGGACTCAACAGCCGCAGTCTTTCACAGACTCTCAGGCGCCAGTTTAGTGAAAAACTGGATGACTTGGCATGTAGGCTTCGGTCACTTCGATCACAATATCGAAGATGAGTGAATTTCAACCTGCACCTGCACTCAGGGTCTTGAGGAATTACTTCAATCTTCCATCTCAGCTCATATGACTAGCAATAAACCAATATGGTGCTTGTAGATCCCTGAAACCGACTTATTTGCATGGATGTAATCCACTCCTCACCCCTATACATTCGTCTTTTAAAACGTACAGGAGTGATCTCTATTGAAATGAGCAAACCCACACATGTTCACACTTTAATATTCACATTTCTTAACCTTTAAAAAATGATCTCCATTAGCTTGGGCGTAACCCAACATTTTGACTCATGTTAAAACACGATCGAAACAAGCCTCTCTATATTCGTCGTACGAACGCTAACGAATCTGAATATTGAAGGAAAATAAAAGGCCTTCGTATTTTGATAAATGAAAACTTATGCAATGTTTCTTTTCAATCCCATTTCCCACGTTGTCACTAAATGAGAAATTGCTGGTTTGAGCCCCCCCCCCCCCCCCCGCAGTAATATGTCCGTGGGCAAGACACTTTATCTTTACTGTCTTTTATTTCTGAGGGGACTTTAAGCATTGTCTGCCCTGGGGTTACTTACAATCATCCACTGCTTTCATAAAAAACAAGTATTCTAAGGACAAATAGTCAATCAAGTAACATAAAACTATTCCATTAACTCTAAGAAGAATAATAGATACTGTATGTATAAAAAGTGTGTCCCAGGAAAAAAAAAACACGAAACCGAGTTTCATTGCAACTTTTTGATCTCAAAATCATAAATTTGCTTCATGATATGTACACCAACGGAAAGATTCGCTTCTGTTCTTTCATTTTAGTGTTCATAATTCATGCATGACTGCGTTAGATCAATGGATAGTGGTGCTACCAAATTTTCACTTGCAAGCACAGATTGCAATTTTGGGTGACTTTTTTAGACTTACATCGTTGTCTTAAAAAACAAAACAAAGTTAATGAAAAAAATGTCTATACTTTCTTCTTTTATATGGGACCTTATATATACCTAATAATACGAACTTTGGATGCTCGAGAAAAAGTTTCATGAAAACATGCTTCATTTCTACCTATTATATTCTACGGATAGGTGAAAAACAAGCATTCAGCTTTCCGACTTAGTACTAGACACTTGGCTCTATATCTGCCCAAGTAAATTCCCTTTATCACCTGCCCCACCCTCACGGTTGTGTAAATTCATCGAAACATGAAGGTTATTGTTATCTGCCAAGTCTGGAAAGCTAAATGGCTTTCTATTCAACTATCCATCTATGTGGGTAAAATTGATGAGTGTTTTCACATTAACTTTTCTCCAGCGTGTGTTATTTATTAATATGTTACCCATGAGATGTCAAGTGAAAGGAAAAATGATGGGCATTGAAGGTATGATTTTCCTTTTTTTTGTGCAAAGTTTAATGATTGCCGAAAAGATCTGAAAAAACTCACTCATAGTCACAATTTGTGCGTGCAAATGAAAATTTAGTATCACCACTCTCCTTTGTTTTAACTCAGCATGAATTATGAACATTGATTTGCGCATCAGTGAAAGAAGAGCTTATTCTTATCTATAAATCATGCTACGATTCTATTATTTTGATCCGAAAAAGTTAAACTCGATTTTTTTTTTTTGTCCTGGGATACAGTGTATATATCATATGTGATCCATATGCAGTGTACATGTGCATACAAATATTATTATTCATGTATCATGTGAGTTTTTCCCTTTCTAACTTCTTATTTCCTCGTTTGGATAACTTTTTTTCTTTTTTATAGAAAAAACAATCTTGGTATTCTTGTCTATTTTCTTTCAGTGTTAGTGTGTCTGATTGTCATTGCTATCGTCGCGAGTTTGGTGTTCATCAAATGCTGGCGAAAGTAAGAAAGACATACTGTTCCCAAACTCCTGCTTTTGCTCCGTTTACACCAACACATTTACTGGTTGTTGTTGTTGTTGTTGTTGTCAGGATGACCATGCATGTAAAGTCTACCATGCATGTAAAGTCAACCATGCATGTAAAGTCTGCCATCCATTTGCTTTCAGTAAGATTTCAGGCAAATGCTTTTGTCTTTGTGTTTGTGTTTGTGTATTTTGTGTGTGCGTGTATGTGTGTGTCAAAAATTCATCACAATTTTATTCAAAAGGAATCACAAAGTTTCAATGACTGATCAGTGTGAAGTGCAAAGTAATCCTAAAGAAATGTTATTATTATTATTATTTATTATCATTATTATTATTATTATTATTATTATTATTATTATTATTATTATCATCATCATTATTTCATTCTGCTTTCAGACTACACAGCCTAGCCGAGCACGTAAATATCTCCGCGGCTGCAGAGAGGAAAACGCCGGAGAATGCAGACATCATTCAAAGCTCCGAGGGAACAAATTTGCAAGCATCAAATGATCCTATAAATGCCAGTGTCTACTACGAGATACAAGAGCAGAACATCCACCTACCTTTCGGGTCAAGCGAGCATCATAAGTACAGCAACCCGCAGGAACGGCAAGAGGGGGCCGCGACTGCCGGCATCGTTGTTAGTGCCCGCAAAGGTCTCACTCCAAATTCCGCGTCGAATACGATCTCGAAGGGTGTCAGGTCGACACAAGCTAGTATGACGAAGCAAGATGCTGAGGATAAGAAGCGAGCAACGGCTTCTCCAAGGATAGGAGAACATGGGTATTTGGAGCCGAGGCACGATGACCACAGCTACGTAACCCTTGAACCCGATAGAGTATCTTATGGTTATCATCCCGCGACGACCAACCTAAGCTCTCCTGCTATCGTTGGTGAAGACGATGAGTACTCACTTCTTAACCAAGGTGTTCCTGGTACTTCTGGAATATCTACAGGAGCAGGAAAGTCAAACGACAAAGGCCAGGGCAAAACTCAAGGACCGTTACGAGAGAATGACTGCGATATACTTTCAACTCCGGCACCAAATGCGTCGGCTTACGAAGAACCTATGACAAAGACATCTTGTTCCCCCAAAGGGTCGGCTCAAGCGTCATTGGATAGAGATGATGATGGATACAAAGAACCTCAGATTAGTTCACCATCCGTGGCTAACCCTGAGACCTACGATACGCTCCAAAGGCCCGCAATATCTAAGGTTGTACCATCTACAAACACTAAGATTGACAATGTGGATGACAAGTTATCTACTGCAGACGGTAATTCTCTTAATGACTACCAAGGTTTGGAAATGCTCCCTTCTCCTCGTGAAGCCGCTGATGTTGACTCACAAGATTACCAACATCTGCAGCGACTTTTTGGCAAGAAACCTGCTGGTTCTCGTGAGGATTTAGGTACAGCTAATGGAACCGAGTACGGGACACTTCTCAAGCCTTAATTCTCCAATACCCACGGATCGCCCTGCTACTCTTCATCAGTGTCAGACGCCCAAAAGGTCACATTGTCCAATCTAGAATAAACGGACCACTTTCATGAACAAAGGACCATTAGGAGACGCCGAATCTTGACGGTAATTCTCTCAATGACTCTCAACCTCTCGATTTAAATGATTCCAGTCCAGGTGCTGACGATGCGGAATGGTGGGAACGACGATTTTCTACTCTCAACGAGAATGATAAAAGTACTGAAGATGATAGTCCTTCCTTGGTCTTTTATCTACCCAGGTTGGCCGATCTGGTGAAAGTCTGTTCTTCAAGGAAATCTTTTTGTGTTGTTACATTGTTAGAAAAGAATAAATGATCTATTTCCATGCTTTCCTTACGGACAAGCACATGCACATCTTGTTCTATGCTTGGCAGATCAACAAAGAGAGAGGATGTATTTTTAGGCAGCTTGTGATATTATTCGATATGGTAGTTGATATGCTCCTAGGGATCAATGTGACCAAACAAGGGTTAGTTGTGGACCAAGGAATTATTAATTCAAAAAGATCTTCTTTTCTCTTTTTTTTTCCTTGATCAAATACTCCGGTGACGAAATAAAACAAACACACAAACACACACAAATAAACAACTAAATCTTCTTGATATAGTGTGTTGATGAATCATCAGTCGATAGGAAAACAACACTCAAATCAAAGTTTATGAACCTATAACCGGTATGTACCATAATGATATAGCCAAGATGCATACTGTAGCTAATAGAAGATTCAATAACCTTACAGGTATTTACCATTGGGAGCAGTGATTTAACAAAAAAAAAAGGAAAAAGAATCGTGTTATCACATTTGATGCGTATGTGCAGGTCAGTTGTATCACAGAACATCTTACCATATAAAAATCTTGGAATAAAGCCTAAGATATAATGAGATATCACTTTTTTCTCTCAATAAACCACAACTGTAGACGGTCTATTTTAGAAACAATTAATTCATTATAACTTTTGTTCTCATTTTATATATTTAACACTTCTTAACGTCATTTATACAGATGAACATGTTTTTTTACATTGGTTATTTGTATCGCTAACTCACATTTTGGAACTTATGTTGTGCTTCTGTTTCATCTGCAAATGGTAAATAATGCCTTTAAGTCTAGCCTACGTGTAAAACTTATTTGTACATAGTATTATACTGTTTTCAAAGTTTACATTAGCCACGTCTTCATGTACATCGCAGGACGAAAATAATGTCAATGGTCAAAGCGTTAAATAACACAAATGGAACAGAGAATGATAATGTAAATGAATGGCTCTTATTGTCTGTGATCTACACGATTAATGTTTTAATTCAAATATGTGCATATGTCATATTGTAAGGCATTTTTTTGTATCATAGGATGCACACTGTCAGTGTTTGAAGAAGAAACTAAATTCCTTACAGGAGTATGAAATCAAAATAAGCACGTCTATCGGGTGAACGCAATATCATCAATTAAACGTAAGTATCAGTGTTGTTTCAAGGAAATCATACCATAAAATGCACAGTTATGAATTTTTAGAGTTTCAGTTCCGCCATCTTTGTATGAAAGGACAACGTTTCGTGATGTCACATATGGACAACGATATAAAGAAAACAAAAAGAAAATTCAACATGTTAAAAATTTTCTAGAAGAGCACTCGGCTTTCCTCTTTCAGAAAACAGGGAAATTCAGATTGTCCTTTACCATCGTTAGCGATTAATGCACATGTCAGTATACTTTGTTTGTTATGCACATGTATTGTATACTTTGTTTTTTATGCATAGATTATGTATTGTATATTTTGAGCTTGTTTGTTTGAATATTGGTTACAATATGTTTAAAATCTTTGTACATACATGTAATGCCCTATGAACGACCAGCTGTATAATCCTGATAGAACTACGCATGGGGAAACCATCCATGTTTTGTTATTGTTGTTGTTGTTGTTGTTGTTTTATATACGAAGGGGAATTAATACTATATTATTAGATTAGGAAGGAATACTTTTTCATACATAAAAAAAAGCCCACTTTGTCAAACTTTCTTTATATTTTCTACACAAGACTTCTATCGTAATTCACTGAGAAGTGTTAATGTCGCATTCACTCAATCCACAGCCACGGTCACACAAGCACACACACACACACACACACACATACGCACATAATGTACTGGTTCTATTCCCTTTTTTGGATTTTTAGGTATATAATGTAACATCTTGTGAGTGTAAGAAATCTGCACACTAGCTATTAAAAAAAAAAGAGTGTTTGTCACATGTAGGACTTAAACTCACCATTCTTAACGCTATTTAGAATATCTTACAGACACCACATTGTCTTTTATCGTATTTATTTTCACAATTCTTTAAATCTTGTCTTACTTCATTCAAGTGAATAGAAAATGTTTGCTTCGCACTGAGATATGTGTTATATTCTAAACTGTATTGTGCTATGACGAACTCGTAGTATGTAGCTTCAACGGTAACGGTAATGTCAAAACAACATAACATTGCATTGTATCTTGCAATGATAGCGAATAAACAAACTTGGTGCATCAGCACGGCTTCCCACTGCAATTGATAGTGTGCTGTTTTTCCTCATGAGTGGTTGCTGTCATGGATATTTAATACACACACACACACACACACACAATACATATATATATATATATATGTATATATATATATATATATGTATATATATATATATGTATATATATGTATATATATATATATATATATATACTCCTAGATGGGTCATTTGGAAGACATTTCCATTTGTTTTATATGCAAATTTATTATTACATGTTCAATGGCAGTTTACGCAATGGAGACACGAAAATTGTCTCTTTAATGACCAGTTGTCTCCCTAATGAAGACACTTCCCCCCAATATGTCTCCCTAAGGTGCCAACTACGGATATATATATATATATACATATATATATATGAACGAGTCTCAAATACGCCATGGATCCAACAAGAAGGTTTAAAAAACAAGAAGGATCCATGGCGTATTTGAGACTCGTTCTTCTTATAATTACAACATTCAAAGTCCAACACGTGGAAAGTTCCAAGATGAACATATATATATATATTTATATATATATATATATATAGTACAATATATAGTAGGATGGAAGGCGTTGCTTTATTAGTGACTTAGCTGGACAGTCTGTTTCGGCCGAAGCCTCGTCAGCAACTCTATATGGGCTCCTATATAGTTGAGCACTGTCAGCCATATTGCAGTTCACACTCTACTTACATATATATATATATATATATATATATATATATATATATATATATATACATTGAACAAAAACGTATTAACCACTTGTGGAGCAATGGATTCAATACAGGCGAGTTTAGATAATTTGTACAGACACGGAGAAAAGACTTTCACTTTCCTCCCTTTTCAGTAAGAAATGTCAATCTATTGGCTGGCTATGTTTCGATACTTGAAGTCTTTATTGGTTTGCGACCCTTTTCTTTCCATATTTTTTTTTTCTTTGGTCATAACAACTGGGCAATTAAACTGTATTAGATGTTCTGAGTACAGATTACTACTACCATGACTACCAAACGTTGTGCCTGCGTGTTACTTATCTACAATACGAATTCGAAATTTAAAAGTACTGACCATTTTTGAACGCCAGTGTGCCGTATCCTCTGATTTCTCATACATGCCAACGTTTTAATCATAGTGTTTACAAGCAAAGAATATTTATTTTTTTACTGATTGTTAAGACACACACAATTTCACTGAAAGATAAAACTTGTCTTTACAATTTTTAAAGCCTGTAAATGAAGATGGTGTATTTACTTCCCTTTTCGGATTTTGAATGAAATGGTTGGTCGCCTAGCTTTCTTTTAGGAAAAAAGGAATCCACTCTTCAGTATTGCATCAAAAAAGGAAAATGCCGATAGATCTTCGCTACTCAGTCTGTCTGATTTGCATGCCATGTTGGACCTTTATTTGTTTTTGGCGAAGTCATTAAGAAAAGCAATAGTAGTTTAAAGGTACTGTTTTCCACAGAAAACAGTGATTTAAAGAAATAATGTTCGAGTTGTCACATTTTATGGATATGGTAGGCCAGTTGTATCACAAAACATCCTACCATATAAACAATCGGAATAAAGCCTGAAATTTAAGGAGATATCACTATTTTTCTCAATAAAAACATATCTGTCTACGGATTATTCTAGAAAACAACATTTTGTTCAGATTTTACATACTTAACAATACTTAGCAGTGATCGCACTGATTACGAATTTTACATTGGTTGATTCTTTCCCTGATAACTCACATTAGGACTCGCATATTTTGAAGTACTAAAGCTGTGTCTTTGTTTCATATGCATATGTCAAATTGTCCCATTAAATGCGATGGGAAAATTAAAGCAATAACTGAGTTAAAAAAGCAAACAAACAAACAAACAAACAATCAAACAATGGTTAGAAGAGCAAGGCTATAGAAAAAAAATAGTCCAAGTAAAAACCGTAGGGGTCATATCAAAAAAGTTCCCACGGAGAAAACAATCATAAATTGATACAAACCTTTATTACTAACTAATAAAAAAAGAAAGGGGAGGAAAAGTGAGAGAGAGAGAGAGGGAGAAGGAGAGGAAGGGGAGAGAGTAACCAAAAAAAAAAAAACCCTGACGTGTAATAAAACAAGTCCTTCAGTAAGTGTTACTTGAGTCTCCAATGGTTTCATTTTCAATTTGTATTCTCCCGTTTGCCACAACCACAACCTCACCGCATTAAGTACCTGCGTTACATTGAAAACACTGTATACGAAGAAGACAAAGCAGGATTTTAAGCCTTGGTTCTAAACCTCAGCACGCACCATTCTCGAGAGCATTAGGTCAGTCCTTATGTACCACAAAGCTGTAGTGTCAAGCATACCGTCACGACTTCTTGACGTGTTTACGATGGATGCATCTGTATACTGATATAACATTCTGATTGAGAAATATCTACAAGCATTCCGGCCTACAGAATATCTTCAACACATTTTCGGCCGATGCCTTTACTTCTATAACAGATCGTTACATCCCTTTCAGCGTTGGAGGTCGGTAAGACTAAAAGACTTTCTTCTATTTTGACTTTCTCATCAATGACATGACCCAGGTTCCAAAATTATGTTGCTCAATAATGGCTGAAGTACACTTTTGTTTATGGTATTGTCAAATAGAATATCATGTCTTTTTAACTGATGGCCATCATTTATTGATTCATGTAATCTGGATAATCGCCGCATACCATCAAAGCATTATTCGCAGTGTTTTGAGATACATCCCTTTCAGCGTTGGAGGTCGGTAAGACTAAAAGACTTTCTTCTATTTTGACTTTCTCATCAATGACATGACCCAGGTTCCAAAATTATGTTGCTCAATAATGGCTGAAGTACACTTTTGTTTATGGTATTGTCAAATAGAATATCATGTCTTTTTAACTGATGGCCATCATTTATTGATTCATGTAATCTGGATAATCGCCGCATACCATCAAAGCATTATTCGCAGTGTTTTGAGATACCTTATTATACAATTTAATACATTGTATCATTATACGGATAAACATTTCGACCACTCGTACAAATGTATTTTGTGGAACACAATCGTCGAAGAGCCAGTTGCAATGTAGCAAAAACAAAATGCATTTTTAATGAACCCACCCCCCCCCCCCACACACACACACAATTAATGTATCCGCGAATCTTCATGTAGTCTAAACTTGTAAGCGGAGAAATATTGACATGAAATAATGTTATTTAAAAAATAGGGATATTGTCAGCCACACCCAAATACCCACCACCCCCCCCCCCCCTTCAGAAAAATAGAAATTTAAAGAGGAAATGTCTTTATTGCATGTTGGCTGCCCTACTATCTCAATATTTGTAGGTCTCAGTGTCTAAACGTACCCATTACTCTCTAAAAAAAATATCGAGTGAAAATATTCACTCTTAAAGGAGTAAATTAAAAACAGAGTGAATTTAGAGTGAAATTGGAGTGAATTGTGAGTGAAAATATTCATTTTCACTCGTTTTGGAGTGACGTCAGGGATCACTCCAAAATCTTCGAGTGATCCTTGAGGTCACTAAAAAATGAGTGAAAATGAAAATTTTCACTCGAAATTCACTCCAATTTCACTCTAAATTCACTCTTTTTTGAATTCACTCCTTTAAGAGTTAATATTTTCACTCGATTTTTAAAATTTCGTTATAAACGAATAAATGAACAATAAACCCCCCCCCCCCCCAAAAAAAAAAAAAAAAAAAAAAAAAAAAAAAAACAGAGCGGATGATGCTGCGGCCTGAATGTTTTCTTCATTGTATCCGGAATTTCGTTATAAGCGTGTCCGTTATAACGGGAGTGCACTGTATAGAGAAAGATATAACGTATTGTACATATATAGAGACCGTCATCAATAATCTAGGGAGTTTTCGCTACGCGACGGGAAGACCAGTCCTAGAATACGCGGAAGCAATCAGCTTGTGACAGTCGCTGTCCTGTTATAGGACGGAGACGTGGGGTCAAGATCGCTGATTGGCTGCATGGCTGGCTGGCTCACTCCTACGTAGCATCGGCCGAGTACCGTCCTCATTTTCCCCATCAGGACGGAATTAAACCTATTTGAGATATTATTGTTTTTCTTAATAAATCATAACTGTAGATGGTTTATCCTAGAAACAATTGTTGTCATAACTATTGTTCACACTTGTATCATCAATACTTAACATTGATTATACTGCTTTTTGCACAGTTTTGCATTGGTTGTTTCTGTCCCTATCTCACAGTTTAGAACTATTTTGAAGCACTAAAGCTGGGTTTCTGTTTCATCTGCAAATAGTAAATATAATGCCTGAGAATCCAAATATTTCCTGATATTGTTGAGTGGAGTTTGTATAATGTGATATGACCGAAAGAGCGGGCTTCAATGGTCTTTAGAAAATAATGACAAAGACCTTTGTTGCAGTTGTTGTCCGTCTACATGTTAAATATTTGAAACTGAAACCAGGTTCACGCAGTATTTACGAACAGTTTATTTCAGCATACAAATTTTCGAGCGATTCGCTCTTTCTCAATTGTTATTGATACTGAGAGAACACTTGAGAAAGAGCTAATCGCTTGAAAATTTATGTGCCGAAATAAACTGTAATCGGTGAATACAGCATGAACGTGGTTTCAATTTTGGTTTTTTTTTTTAATGATATCACCTTTTTCAACAGGAAAATGTTATGTAAGGGACCAAAATATATCATTTCGGCTGTCCAACTCAAACTTCTAGATTTTTAAACTAAAATCTTAAATAAATTTATTTTTCCAATCTCATCTCAGAACGTGATGTCTTCGGGTATATCTCAGTAAAACTTTTTTAAAGCAAATCTTCTGAAAGTCAACGTCAACATGAAATACAAGCCATCTTTAATGTCTTTTTTAAAACTGTAAAGATGACTGTACTAACATTGACACTCCACTCCTGGTAGACTGCATTATACAAAAGTGCCCGACATAGACTTTATTTCATTTCCCTTTCTCTCGCTGCTGCTCCGTTTGCGTTCTTACGCACACTGATGCAAGGGCTCGGAAAACATTTTCGTCGCTATACCACATACATCTCAAAACAGAGATTGGTTGAAACATTAGTCACCATTTATTTTTCTGCAGGTTTCATATCCTTATTTCTCTACAGCTGTCGCATACTCTTGGTACGGTATACAGCACATTGTGTACAATTTTGCAGTTCGAGCATTTCAAACGTCTTGATGTTGTATTTTATTTTTCTAAGTCCTGGCCTTGGATGCTAATCATTCACATTCGTTAAATTACGTGTCATGATTGTGATTTTGTAACTAGAATCTGTCTTGGTTTTTCAGTTTTGGATGGATTTTTCAAATCGAGAATGGAGCTTTCTTCTCTGTGGTCTTCTGCTTGTAGATTCAAATACTTTTAGATATTTCCACAAAGGCAAGACTGCAACTATATTTGATGACTTAAATCGTAAACTGCTCATTACTTCATGAACCGTATTTCCGCATGGTTTAATCTTTAATCAATATAGTATGAGGTCACGTGATTTTTAGTATTCTTTATTATTGCTAATGGTGTCTTCTCTACAGTCATACTCTCATAGACAAGGTTTTATGTGTAACACAAAATAAAATGCCACCAATTTCAATTGTCTGGAATATTTTGATTTCCCACATTGCCAACCTACTTAGTTGCTTTTGTACTTGGGCTATTATGAATAAGAATAAAACTTGTATTTGGAGATATGAAATAATGATGGTCAAGAGTGGAGCAAATAAGGTTAGAGAAAAAGATCAAAACTTAATTTTATCTTCCTCCCCGTCCTCCGTACTTTCACTTTACTATAACAATGTAGCACCAAATAAGAGAGAAAGATATAAAAGAATTTAATCCATGGCCTTTAGTCACTCTGGTATCTCATTAATAAACTTGGAATTATTTCTCTTGGGCGTCGAACACAATAAAAGAAACATGGAGTACGAAATCCTAATTCATAGTATCAGGTAGAAGTTGTTTTCTTTGACTTTTATTGATCTTTAGGTGAAATTTAAAATCAGTGTCACTTCAGAATCACTTGATAATACACAATCCTTGAAAATTAAGGAAAATTCAATGCTTTCCATGTTAGCCTTCTCTGTGAGCAGAATACGGCTTCAAGATTGAAATTTCTGCTAACTTTCTGAAGGCAGAGTCCCAACACCCCTTGTCACAGAATTTGCCCGATTTCCATCCTTTTATATGGAAATAAACGGAACAAAGAAATTTTCATAACCTCTCAGAACTGTTGGCAGGCTGTAACTCATGCAAGACGAAACGGAGGAAACAATGTGCATTCAGTTAACTCAAATATTTTAATTGTCTATAACTGACTATTGGTTTTACAGCAAATTATAAAAAGAGAAAAAACGAACATAAATTATTCCTGCTCAGTGGCTTTCTGGCTCTTAGGACTTTACTATGGT
This sequence comes from Diadema antillarum, assembly GCF_040938485.1. Lineage (NCBI taxonomy): Eukaryota > Metazoa > Echinodermata > Echinoidea > Diadematoida > Diadematidae > Diadema > Diadema antillarum. The sequence continues at coordinate 478,282 of NW_027271575.1, read as the reverse complement.
TAACTCAAATTGGATTCATTTCACCTCGAATGGCTGTCACGGATGTACGTTGTGTGACGATGGCTTATGACGACGACGTATGACGATGGCAATGCAGGTCGACGACGGTGTCGGTCGACGACGGGGCCCCGTTACGCTGGTGCTGGTATGGACTGTCGCGTGGTCTGTCGTAGCAACTCTTCGCGATTGCCGTTCGCGTGGTCGCTCTCCCGACGGACGTCTTAGCGGTGTCTCCTCAGCATCCAGGAATGAAGTCCGGTCGACAGTCTATGCTCCCTTTACTGCCTCGGAGCTGGTCGACAGTCGACGCCTTTAATTATGCATCTGCCTCTTGCAGTGTCAGTGGGCCCTTGACCCTTCGGGAAACCCGGAAACCCTTCAAATATTAAAATAATCACATAACTTCAAGCCAGAGCACTGAAACACATTCATATTACATTCACATCCTGACTGACGTTCAAATTACCTCATTATACAAATATATTCAGGCTCATGCAACTACACATAACAGCCATTGTATATTCTATATCACATATTAACCGAAACGTTTACCACAATTCACTCTCACTTCGGATATCCATTGCACAAACGAATTATACCAATTGAATACATAAACATTTCAAAATTAATGCACTTACCACTATCTGTGGGTATCTCTAGTTTATACTGACTGGGGTGGCTGTCCCTGTCACCGTTACCGAGTGGCCATTCTCAGCGTGTCACGGAGACAGCACCACAGCGTGATGTCCCCTTCACGGCCTGATGTCATACTGCCGCTCCTTGCCACACATAGCACTATCGTGGCTCTACCGAGAGCGGTCTGGAATGTCTTCTATTGAAATGCTAAACAGTTTGCATCAATTTACATGCTTAAGTGCTTATTTACAAATTCCATGCAAATTGACCTCAGTGGAGAAGAGCGTCTGTCACTCCACTCGTGACACCCCTCATCCGTGTATTCCTTTTAATATTCTGTAATAATCTCTTGTTTGTCAATCCTTTTTTTGTGTGTGTGTGTAAAAAAAAAAAAAATCTGAACAGGAGAGATAACAAGACATAGAAAGGGATAGATCTCACACATTATGGTGGTGATGGCATCATTATCTGAAAGTATACATATATGATGGTTTCATGATCGATGATGGATATTATCACTCAATTTCAAAAATCCTACTGAATGAAAGATTGCTCCGTACAAGTTCCCCACCAGCAACTACCTTAATCCCTTTTAACCGTTTATCTCATGTCCGAGTGTACCTCTGCTCTGTTGTGAGTACTCATTGATTGACCATGATTCTACTGTTCACTCATAATGAATATCATCCATACTTAAGCGTGCTTAGTCATGATATCAAATGTAGATGTTTCGTCAAAACCCGGGTAGAACAAGGAAGCTAGGTATAAATATCAAAATCCTTCGTGTTTCATGAAAATACCAGTTGCAAGTGACACGTGGAAATTAAAAGTGACTGTAACATAATCGTCTCGTCCGTCTCCTATTGGTTTGTAGAGTGCCATGAATAAAAATCTTTTAAAATCATGATTTTCAATTTTTTACTAACATTTTACTTTTCGAAATCATTGTTGTGAAGATAGTGAAACTCATCTGCAATCATATGAAGCGAAAGATAATATTCATATTGTATACATATCTATTTTACTTCAACAAAGGAAACTGTTGTTTTTTTTTTTACTTGTGTGCACGACAACGAGAGACAGAATTGGCAATGGCATCATGAAGTCATTATAAGAGCGTGCGTATCATCCAAATACCTAAGTGTTTGTAATTTTTACCTCCACCAGTGTTTGTATAATATGTGAAACGGAACACAGATCTCAACACCATAAGTTAGACTCAATTATTTGTGAGACTTCTTCTTCCTTTGTATCTATCTGTTTTCGATCCTGACTTTACTGTACAATTTTACGACGCAAAATACACAGAATAAAGCAGTTTCTCATGGTCATTGCTGGTAGCGAGAATAAATGATTGGTGTCAACTTTCCTCTGCAGGCGCAGCGAAAGCAACATTCACGACAATGAAGATGAGGAAGGACCTCTCGGCTCCGAAAGCAACGAGGAAAATCGTAAGAATTGTTTTTACGTCACGCACACACACATACACACACATAATCATTTGGCTTTATAATTAATGTGTATGTTTCCGCTTGTGTGACTATACGAGAGACTAAATACGCTTTTTTGTGTGCGTTGGTTACCGTGACGACATGGTGAATCTAAATCAAATGTTTCCACAAGCCTGTATGACTGATATGCACTGCATTTTGATTTTTGTATTCAATTTATGCCACACATTACAATTATAGTAATGTGAGCAAAGTCTTTTTAAAAGGTGTAAGATCGTGAACACTCACAGATACGCATAAACATACAATTAGGCCCTTAATCTAATAGCTGAATATAATAAATATCATGCACAGCGTGAACCTAGGTGGGCAATATTGATAAGTGCCAGAGGCTTCAATTCTTTTAATTAATGTTTGATTTAGACATGAGGACAGGCATCATAAAATGGAAATAAATATTGTACTTCTAACATATAGTCGTCCGGGATCAGTCATACTCATCAGTAAAGAGAAAATCTCTTATTCCACCAGGGCGTGTCCACAGAGTTCGACAAGATCGTGTTTCCCGCAGCTGTCGCTTTGTTTGTCATCGTTCTGGTTGCTGTGGTGATATTCATCATAAAAAAGTGCAAAGAAAGGTAAGACTGCTCTCATTATGTTTCAAACGCAAATAAATATATATTATATATATATATATATATATATATATATATATATATATATACAGGTGTTGTATAAGCAAATTGGAGAGTATAAAAATGCAGAGGCAGCGGATATTGGGTGGGTGATGGGAATTACTTTTAATGCCATATCCACGGCAATAGCAAGGAGAAGTCGATATCTAGAGTCGCACTCGGCAAATTTCTGCACCAGAGCAAAACAACATAAGCAACAATAAAGTGTAAGTGACCCCTGTGCTGTTATGCATTTACACAGATATTAACAGACAGAGAGTGAGAGTGATAATGAGGGAGAGAAAGAGAAAGAGTTAGAAAGGAAAAGAAAAGTATTTCAAAGAAGGAATTTGCATTGTTTCTTCTACTACCCAGCAAACACACATTAGGTCCGCTACGTCGAATTTTGTCTTTCATGAACGTTTAAAAAACGTTTTTATTTGGTCCGCTACGTGTTCGTCATTGGTTTCTTTATCATGAATATTCATGTCTATCATGAATAACTTACGTTATTGTTCAGTTATTCACAATTTCAAATTGTATTATGAAGAGATATTTGCGTATGTTAATAGGCCTAATTAGGGTGTGTGTCATCTAATTTTAGTAACTATGTCTTCATGCATTACAACATTTTGCTGGTATATAAAAGTATGTGATACATATTCATCAATTAGGACTAGGATGTATCTGGAGTTCTAGACGGTTTTCAAAGGTTTTCGGGGCGTGCGCAGAACGTCCACAGAATATTCTTAAAATGTTTCACTGACGTCTATAACGTCACAAAGGTTTTCTGCAGGTCCATTAGAATTCCGAATGGGTTTTTTTTGTGGTTTTTTTTTTCAGTAAAAAAAAATAAAACAAAAAACGTTGTTATAACGTCCATTTAAAACGTTTTAGATACGTCGAAAACCTTCCACAAAAAGACGTTCTGAAAACGTTTTGACAAAAAGTCCTAATAACGAACTTGGAACGTTTCAAGAACGTTCAAAAAATGTCCAAATGTTAGCTGGTTATCCCCCCCCCCTCACATACACACACCGTTTATTCATTCTGTTTTGATATGCATTTAAACAAAGACTGTTCATACAATCTCTATGGCAGGTGCGGGCGAAGAACAAGATCTAGCGCCCCCGGAATTTCCCCTGTGCACTTTTTGCACACTGCTGAGACAGCGACGACAGAGCATTCGTATAATGATATCAACGAACACAACCTCTTCTCCCCGGACGAATACCCGAGCGAGGATCACGAGTACAACGTAATACAGGAACGACAGGAAAATCTTCCACCTGCTCCTTTATGGGATTCCGTTTCGGAGGCTAACAAGTCTAATTACGATGATCTTGGAGCACTACCGTCAGGTCCCCTCACTCGTGACAATGTTTTGACTGCTACCAGGGAATACAATGTGCTCGAACGTCCCGAAAGTCTGTCGAGTGACAGCATTTCCATCGTTTCTTCACAAAACTACGATCATGCATGGCGAACCTGCGGCAACAGACCTATCGAGACTGTCGACCTCGTTCCAGAAGCTCATCCTAACGACTACGGGGAGCTATCCATACCTTCAGGCCAGTTATATCAGCCCCTATCACACCAAGACGATCATGATAGCTTGGTAATCCAGTGTGTCCGGATGGTGACTTTGAACACAGACCGAAAGTATGATACGTTGAGAGACCGGACGCCCGATCTTTTACCGTCTGGTTCGTTGACTATAGACCACACTAAACTTTATAGTGACACAGAGTACGAGATGCTAACTCCAGATAGTGAAACTGACAAAGACTCCATGAATACAGTATCTGCATCCCGTAATGTACCGGCAGTGACCAATGCCCAGTTGTACAACCATCTCCGACGACCCTTGATAAACCGGTCACTTGAGTCTGGTCCAGTGTCCATGGATTATTCCACTCTTTATAGTCACGCAGATAACGACACACGAATTCCAGATGGCAATTCCTCCATAGAGTCCCAGACTCTGGTATCTGCACGCACAATCCATCAGAAACCTGCTGACACCAACAACCAGATATACCAGAATCTCCCACTGCCTTTGAAAAACTGTAATGTTGAGCCTTTATCTCTGAATCTGTCATCCAGAAAATGTTCTCCACAACGGGACCCAGCCTACAAAACACCTACTCCAAGTGGTGATACTTCCATAACCTCCTGGACTACAATATCTGCATCCCATCAGGAAACTACTGAAACCAACGCCAAGTTATATCAGCATCTCCAACGACCCTTGATAGACCAGTCACCTGAACCGAGTCCATTTTCCAGGGATTATTCCTCTCTAAACAATGTCGCCGCAGATTATGAGACAACAAATGCAGATGGTAATATTTCCATGGAGCCCCGGACTGTAGTATCTTCACCCCATTATGATGCTTCAGAGGCCAATACCCAGTTGTACCAACATCTCCGACGACCCTTGATACACCGCATACTTGAGCATAGCCCATTATCCCCAGATGATTATTCCACTCTTAGTGACGAACATTACGAGGCATCAACTCCAGATAGTAATATGTCCATAGAGCTACGGAATAACTTCTCTGCAACTCATCAGGCACCTGCGGAGACCAACTGCCAGATATACCAGCATTTCCATAGACCCTTGATAAACTGCTCGCTTGAGCCTAGTCGACTTTTGGAATATCGTTTACTTGAGCATAGTCCATCATCCAGGGACTATTCCACTTTTTCGGACGGAGATTACGAGACAACAATTCCAGATGATATTTCCACAGACTACCTGACTGTACAATCCGCATCCCATCATGATTCTGCTGAGACCAACGCCCAGATGTACCAGCACCTTAGACGACCCTTGATAAACAATTCGCTAGAGACCAGTCCATCATCCAGGGATTATTACCCTCTTAGTGAAGAAGATAACGAAACAGCAACTACAGATGGTAATGTTTATGTAGAGTCACAGAATGTAATGCCTGCATCCCATCAGCAAACTGTTGTGAGCAACGCCCAGCACTAATACCAACATCTCTGAAGACCTTTGACTGGTGACTACCGTAATTTTGAGTCTCCGTTACTGGATCCTTTATCCAGGAAATGTTCTCTACAAAGTAAAAGAGCTTTCGAAACAACAAATCCGTGTGGAAATACACTCCATGGAGTCCCGGAGTGTAGCGTGTATAGGCCTATATGCATTGCATGAAGGATATGCTGACGCCAAAGCTCAATTATGCAAGCTAACAGACCTTGATACACACCCTTTTGATCCTAGTCGGACCACCGATGAAACTTTTATTTGAGGCTATATAAGCCATCATCCAGGGATATAATTGTTCCTCTCTTAGAGACGGAGATTAAGCGACATCAAATCCAGATGGTGATATTTGCATGGACTACCCGATTGCAGTACCTTCGTTTACCTCCGATCAGGATCCTGACGAGATCAACGCTCAGTTGTACCAGCACCTTTGGCGACTCTTCATCATCCTGCTGACACCAGACACCCAGTTACACGGCGCGCTGCATCTACATCGGCCATTGATGAACCGTATACACTACCTGTAAATACCTGAACCATGTCCCTTGTCTAGTATATGGATGGTTCATAGTGACACGACACACCAACTCCAGTTCGTACCAGCATTCACTACGACCTTTAATGTGAAGACATAGTGGCATGATCCTCAGCATCTTATTTGACCTCATAATGTGTCACTGTCACGAGTATGGCAAGGTACCCTGTTTGAAGCTGGGTCAATTGTAACAGGGACATTGTCGGGAATTCATCCTGTCTAAGAATGCCTATAATAGATGGTCAAACATGAATACAGGATAGCCTTCTAAATGACCGGGTCTAGGGCAGTTACCCCCTGGGCAATTACCCCGGACCCTTCCCCTGGCCCTAATCCTAATCCTAATCCTGAACCTAATCCTAACCCTAACCCAAAATCCTAACCCTAAACCTAACCCTAACCCTAGTTTTACTCTAACCTTACCACTAACCAGTATTTAGCCGGAGGGTAATTGTCCTCTGGGGGTAATTGCCCGGATACGTTTGAAATGACTAATGGCTGCCACACCACATTTACAGTCATTTGTGTTCGGGTCGGCGCTCGATCCTTTTTGCTTTTTAAGGGGGTGGGCAGCTCATATTTTTGGTTCCACTTCCGGGTTAAATCATCTGACAATCCCCCCCCCCCCCAAAAAAAAAAAAAAATAAAAAAATAGATGAAAAATAAACATAAATGAATAATAATAGTAATAATAATGAATGAAAAAATAAACAAACAAAAGAAAAACAGAGTTACCGCACTTTTCTGGTGCCACTTCCGGGATTAAGCAGTGCACATTTTTCTGGTACCACTTGCCGGGTAAAAAAAGCCCCCCGGTTGCGCATTCCCTGTCTATCTCCAGACACTTACACAACGATCATGGCCGGGAGTGCACCAGCTGCCCATCAGGAGTTTGGGGCAGTACTTATTATTTTCGCGTGGAGCTCATGCAAAAACCGTCCGTTAATGCGAGCTGTGTCCAATGAAATTAACTTCAGATTCCCTGCTTACAATACAGGGCACTGAGTTACGGTGAAGTTCTCGGGACCGGCAATTTTTCTTCGTTATATCGAAATCCCGGTATAACTGAACAGATACAGTATAATGATGCCCCTTACGAAAAAGTCCTGTGGTACCCCTGTGGTAATTACCACAGGACGGTACCACAGGACAGTACCACAGGAAAGTACCACAGGACAGTACCACAGACAGTACCACAGGAATTGTCCTGTGGTATTTTGGGACATACCACAGGACAGTACCACAGGAATTCCTGTGGTATTTTGGGACGTACCACAGGGCAGTACCACAGGAAAGTACCACAGGACCGGTACCACAGAACAGTACCACAGGAATTTCTGTGGTATTTTGGGACATACCACAGGGAAGTACCACAGGACTAGTACCACAGAACAGTACCACAGGAACTGTCCTGTGGTATTTTGGGACAGTACCACAGGACAGTACCACAGGTCGATCATTACCACACAGCATTACCACAGGGCAGTACCACACAGCATTTCCATGGTACCACAGGAGAGTACCACACAGGATAGATCGAAAAAAAAAAACTGGGAGAATTTTAGTCACATATCATGGAATATTCCTGATGGGTGAGTGATGGATTTCAGGACAAACATGGCCCTACTTAATAACCTGTCCTACTCCTAACATATAACCTCAAACGAGAGTCTAATGGCCAAGTGCCAATCTAGTCCTACAATAGATCTATATAGTCATATTCTATTCCTAGGTAGCCATCGACCGTATCAGTACATATATATATGGCCGTCTATCCGTAAAGCATTAAGGCATGGTTACTAACTCGATTATACTTTATTATCAAGATATGAAATTACACTTTCATAACAATATCTGTGATATTGGAAATAACATAACATAATTAGACAATCTTTCATAAAGTTCAAAGTAAGTTCCATCATTAATACTTTGACTTTTTAAGTCATATATGTATTTTCAAAAATCTAGAGTGCTTTTTATGAATATTCATGAGCTATGTAAAAATTTGTACCACAGGAGTACCACAGGAGTACCACAGGAGTACCACAGGAGTACCGTACCACAGAAGTCCTTATGAAATTTCTCGTGCTTTACATCAGCACTTTCACTAAATAGGTAATACTGTAGGAGTATAGGACAGGATAAGTAATGGCAAATCAATTGCTATAATTCACAGCATAACTCATCTATCAATTAATTGAGGAATATCAATATGTGCTTTTCTGTTTGTATTTTTATAATAAATTTCAGTAGATTCTGCCTTACAATTTTCCTGTGTGGTACTCCTGTGTGGTACTGCTGTTTGATATTCTCCTGATGTGATAGTCCTCTGGTATAAAATGTTAAGAAAAAAAAAAGAATATCCTGTAGCATTTTTCTGTGGTACTTACGAATTTAATTTGCTGTGTGGTACTTCCGTGTGGAATAGCACCATATTATGATTTTCCTGTGGGATTTTGGACAGTTCCTGTGGTACTCTCCTGTGGTATACATCGAAAATTACCACAGGAATTCCTGTCGTACTGTCCTGTGGTACGTCCCAAAATTCCACAGGACAATTCGTGTGGTACTGTCCTGTGGTATGTCCCAAAATACCACAGGACAAGTCATGTGGTACTGTCCTGTGGTACTATCCTGTGGTACTGTCCTGTGGTACTGCCCTGTGGTACTGTCCTGTGGTACGCCCCAAAATACCACAGGACAATTCGTGTGGTACTGTCCTGTGGTACGTCCCACAATACCACAGGACAAGTCATGTGGTACTGTCCTGTGGTACTATCCTGTGGTACTGTCCTGTGGTACTGTCCTGTGGTATGTCCCAAAATACCACAGGACAAGTCGTGTGGTACTGTCCTGTGGTACTATCCTGTGGTACTATCCTGTGGTACTGCCCTGTGGTACGTCCCAAAATACCACAGTACAAGTCGTGTGGTACTGTCGTGTGGTACTGTCCTGTGGTACGTCCCAAAATACCACAGGACAAGTCGTGAGGTACTGTCCTGTGGTAATATCCTGTGGTACTGTCCTGTGGTACTGTCCTGTGGTACGTCCCAAAATACCACAGGACAATTCCTGTGGTACTGTCCTGTGGTATGTCCCAAAATACCGCAGGACAAGTCGTGTGGTACTGTCCTGTGGTACTATCCTGTGGTACTGTCCTGTGGTACTGTCCTGTGGTACTATCCTGTGGTACTGTCCTGTGGTACTGTCCTGTGGTACGTCCCAAAATACCACAGGACAAGTCGTGTGGTACTATCCTGTGGTACTTTCCTGTGGTACTGCCCTGTGGTATGTCCCAAAATACCACAGGACAATTCCTGTGGTACTGTCCTGTGGTATGTCCCAAAATACCACAGGACAAGCCGTGTGGTACTGTCCTGTGGTACGTCCCAAAATACCACAGGACAAGTCGTGTGGTACTGTCCTGTGGTACTATCCTGTGGTACTTTCCTGTGGTACTGTCCTGTGGTACTGCCCTGTGGTACGTCCCAAAATACCACAGGACAAGTCGTGTGGTACTGTCCTGTGGTACTATCCTGTGGTACTTTCATGTGGTACTGCTCTGTGGTACTGCTCTGTGGTACTGTCCTGTGGTACTGCCCTGTGGTACTGTCCTGTGGTACTGTCCTGTGGTATGTCCCAAAATACCCAAGGACAATTCCTGTGGTACTTTCCTGTGGTACTGTCCTGTGGAACTGCCCTGTGGTACTGACTTAAACAGATTCCGACGGGACATCTTGGAGTCAAATCTAATGCGCACGTCCGATGGTGATGACACTTCTATGTCGGGACCTGAGGCTGTTAAGTGCTACAACTCCACAATGTCGCATCTTCTAGACACACACGCTCCTCTGAAAACTGCTGATATCTCACTGCGCCCACACGCCCCTTGGTACACGGACAGTGTGAAAGAATCTAAGAGATTGAGAAGACGTGCTGAGCGTCGTATGATGAAGTCTGATCTTGAGATTCACCAACAAATCTACAAAGCATGCTGCAGAGAGTATCAACAGGCACTTGACACGGCAAAGACAGCTTACCTAACAGCAGAGATCGCAAAAAGTGATAACAAGCAACTTTTCAAGCTTGTCCAAGAGCTTTCCACACCAAGGAGCAGTGCGTCACTTCCTGATCACGACTCTGACGAACAGCTGGCTGCAGATTTTGGACACTTTTTCCAAGGAAAGACAACGAAAATCATTGGTGGTCTCAACCATTGTGATCCAGTTGCAAACCTGCAAGACGAAGGAGATACATGTGGTAGCGAGTTTTCGTTCTTTGAACCAGTGTCCCAGAATGATGTTCGCAGTGTTATACTGGGACGTGCAACTAAGACGAGTAGCCTCGATCCAATTCCAACGTGGCTCCTTAAGTCTTGTCTAGATGAGCTTCTTCCTTCGATCACTAATATTGTCAATCTGGCACTCTCTACTGGCACATTTCCGGAATCATTCAAGGTAGCCCATGTGGTTCCTGTATTGAAGAAACCACACCTGGATCGAAATGTACTCTCAAACTACAGGCCGATTGCCAACATTACTTTTCTTGGTAAGGTTCTCGAGAAGGTAATGTCGGAACAGCTCTGCGCTTACCTCGAGATGCACCGTCTATTTCCTGAGATGCAGTCAGCTTATCGCAAGTTTCATTCCACCGAGACCGCACTAGTCAAAGTTTACAATGACCTCCTCCTGGCCTTGGACAAAGGGGATGAAGCTGTCGTTTTACTCTTAGATTTTTCGTCGGCGTTCGACACGATCGATCACACGGTTGCCCTCAAGAGACTTCAACGGACATACGGCATCACTGAGCTGGCCCTGCAGATGTTGAAGACGTACCTCGTAGGATGGACGCAAATTGTAAAAGTGAATGGTTCCTTTTCTCCCCCGTTCTCTGTACAGGCCGGTGTACCCCAGGGCTCGGTCATGGGACCGTTGGAATTTATCCTGTACACTGGTCCTCTTGCTGAGGTCATCAGATCCCATCGAGGGATCAACCACGTCATGTATGCGGACGACACGCAGCTGTACGTAGTTCTTCAGCATAGTAAACATAAGGAAAGTCTGGAGAGATTGTCTGAGTGTGTTACCGCGGTCAAATTGTGGTCAAGTCGAAACCAACTCAAACTCAACGAGACAAAGACTGAAATCCTTCACGTCTCATCTCAGTTTCGCCAATCAACGCCCTTTCCGAACAACTGTTTTGGAGATGCTATCTCCCCATCAGCATCAGTTCGAGATCTCGGGGTCGTCGTAGACCACAAGCTCAATCTACAGAGGCATATAAACAACACGTGCCGCTCAGCCGCGTTCGGCATATGCAAAATTGGGAAACTTAGACGCTTCTTGGACCAAGCCAACACGGAGCGTCTTGTCCATGCCTTTGTCACCACACACCTCGACTATTGTAATTCTCTGTATGTCAACCTTCCCTATGTCCATATTGCCCCCCTGCAAAGAATCCAGAACACAGCAGCTCGTCTCGTCTCTCGCACCAAGAAATCCGACCACATCACTCCCATCCTTCGCTCCCTTCACTGGCTCCCCATGGTTCAAAGAATACAATTCAAAATACTCACCCTTACCTACAAAGCCAAGCACGGTTTAGCCCCTGGATACATCTCTGAACTATTACTTCCCAAGAATTCATCCCGTGTCCTGCGATCCTCCCGCTCAATCCATCTCCAACTTAGCCCTGGACCCATACCACGTACCCGCTATGGAAGTCGTGCTTTCGCCGTCGCTGCGCCCCAACTATGGAACAAGCTCCCCCTGCCCATCAGATCTTCACCCTCGCTAGATACGTTTAAGACCCTCCTGAAGACACATTTAATGAAGACAACATAATTTGAATTTCCAATGATCTCGTGTTTCTCTATGTTACCCTTTTTTCTATTTTTGTGTGTATTATATTAAGTAATGTAAATTATTGTAGAGTTTGTAGTTATGTTGAATGATATGCAATATTATGTTTCGATATGATTATCATATGTGTAAGGCGCTTAGAAACCATGTATTAAGCGCGGTAAAAATGCTAATTATTATTATTATTATTACTGTCCTGTGGTTCGTCCTAAAATACCACAGGACAAGTCATGAGGTACTGTCCTGTGGTACTATCCTGTGGTACTGTCCTGTGGTACTGTCCTGTGGTATGTCCCAAAATACCACAGGACAATTCCTGTGGTACTTTCCTGTGGTACTGTCCTGTGGAACTGCCCTGTGGTACTGTCCTGTGGTTCGTCCTAAAATACCACAGAACAAGTCGTGTGGTACTGTCCTGTGGTACTATCCTGTGGTACTTTCCTGTTGTACTCTCCTGTGGTACTTTCCTGTGGTACGTCCCAAAATACCACAGGACAATTCATGCGGTACTGTCCTGTGGTACTGTCGTGTGGTATACGTCCCAAAATACCACAGGACAATTTGTGTGTATCCTGTCTTGTGGTACTGTCCTGTGGTACTTTCCTGTGGTAATGTCCTGTGGTACTGCCCTGTGGTACATCCCAGAGTACCACACGAGCCTGTGACACAGTACCACACAGTTCCTGTGTTAACATATATTTGTGTGGTACATTGTGTGGTACCAACCAGTACCACAGGGAGTACCACATGAGCCTGTAAAACGGTACCACACAGTTCCTGTGGTAACATTTATTTATGTGGTACATTGTGTGGTACTGACAAGTACTACAGGGAGTACCCTACAAGCCTGTGGTACAGTACCACACAGTTCCTGTGGTAACATTACAAGTGTGTGGTACATTGTGTGGTACCGACAAGTACCACAGGGAGTACCACAGGACTTTTTTGATAGGGGAAAGCTCGCAAACCATGTGCATATTAAGGATGTCGTTTTCTGAGTACCCATCTTACGCAAAAAAAAAAGTAGTGCTAAATGGGATACTATTTCACTACTTTATTCAAATTTCACAAGTCGTTTGTATTTTAATGCATAACTTGGAAATCCCAAAGATTCGTTATTACGAAGGGTTCGTTGTCCCAAGGTTTGCTGTATTACGAAGGGTGTTTTTTTTAATCCAAAGGCTCGTTGTTCCGAAGATTCTCTTTTCCAAGAATTCACTATTTCCGAGGTTTGTTAATTCAAAAATGAATTAAGGCTCGTTATTTCGAGGGTTCGTTGTTCCGAATGTTCCTTAATCCGAAGATGAAATAAGGTTCGTTTCAGCGAAGGTTCGTTTATCTGAAGACGATATAAGTTTTGTAATTCCGATGTTTTATTACTGTGCTCACTTTTTTTTTCCGATCTTGAGTTTACGAACGTTATATCATGTTCTATTTTCGGTTTAACAAACCTTCATGATGTAATACTCTATTCCCATTTCGGATTGACGAACAGCCGGATAACACCAACAATGTCCTTAATGACAAACCTTATTCTATATTTTTCTTTAACTAAGGAACATCTAGAGATATATGGAATTTGTGTGTTTCGTAATAAGAAACGTTTGGAATAATGAATCTTATTTCATTTCGGATTGACATGATTAAAACAAGTTCTCTTCGTAAACAGTGTGTGACATATTGAGAGAACGTTGCGAGATTTCTGTTTAAATTCATGTATAAAAAAACAGTGTTTGCCCATGCACAGACGCTCTGTTATTGTTTGATCAGCTAAAACGGGAGTACTGTAAAAGTGGAAATTTTCGCAGTGTTGAAATTTTCGCGCATTTCGCGCAACCGCAAGCTAGCGCGAAAATAAAAGCACGCGAATATTTTTGCGTGCCATATGTCCCAGTTGTTGATGTCTTGATTCCTCGGAATTAAAAACACGCGAAACTCTTCTTACGTGAGCAAGCGCGAAAAATTAGTCGCGCGAAAATATCCACTTTTACAGTATGTATTTTTCGTGAGGGATCCGCATTTTATCACAACGGATCACATTTCTTTCATTTGTTTGTCTGTTGTTTGTTTGCTTTTGTAAATGGCGCTAGGTGGAAACTTCGTTTGTGACAAATTGTTATATACCTGTCCGTTGTAAACGAAATTTGTACCATGTATAGATAATTTTGGGACCTGAACATTCCCGTTGTGATAACGACAATTCGTTAAAACCGTGAGCGTTATAACGCGAGTGCACTGTCTTATCTGACACCTATCTCCTTTGGCCGTCATTTTATGGTTGAAGACGTTCAAAAGCATCAGGAGATGAAGTGACCTTCAGGTCATTAGAAGTATTTTTGTATTTCGTCCGATACTGACACGAATTTTCATCATTATGTTCGAATGTGTAAACAGTGCTGAAATACAGGATGTAATTTTACATAAATAATTATAATGATAACAGACATCTAGTAAATAAACTGGGATATAGTGACGAATAATAGGAAGGCAGAAGCAAGGTACTTGATATCGAGCGCCACATGGTTAGATTTCGATGTACAAACACACAAACTATCTAAAAATGATTAATTGTAACATGTTTGCGAAGCACAAACGTCTACCGATAAAAACACGGTATAACGCACAACTGCAGAAGCGTACAAATATAGTAAAATCAAATCTAAGCTGGTAAATTGAATGGGGTTCAACAACACACATGGGCGGCGTCACGTTTTCAAAAGTGGGGGGGGGGCACTTCATCAGGTAACAAGCAAAAAAAAAAATAAAAAAGAAAGAAAAAACAAATCGTGTTGAAATCGTGACGTGCACCCTTAAAATCAATGCCACGGAGAGCAATCTTTGCACTTTTCATGGAGGTCAAATCCATATAATTAGCCATCAGTCGATCACTGCATTGCTGGGTGATGGTTAATCTGAAGGTTCTATAATCCGAAAAAGAAATTAGGTTCGTTACTCCGAAGCATTATTTTTCCGAAGCTCACATCTTTCTTATACCTAGATGTTACCTATTTTTATCAGAAAATAAAAAGGCGACTCGGTCATCCAAACATTTTGTGGCATTTTACCGAAGTTCGTTATTCCGAAGGTTCAGCTATCCGAAAATGAAATCAGGTCCGTTCTTCGGAAGTTTCAAAATAAATATAGGATTCCTTAATCTGAATATGAAAAGAAGGCGCGTACACCGACAAACGTTCGGAATAACGAACCCTATAAATAATTTCATCTTTGGATTAACGAACACTAGGAATAACAAACCTTTGGAATAACGATCTGTACAACAGTATATTGTTGATTGTATACTGTAAATGAAACATTTTTATAGTTACCTACACGGCACGGATCACAAGCGTTGACAATAATGATCATTACCTATGCAACTTATTTGAAGGTTATGTGAAAAAAATCATGTTCTACTTTAGTCGCCCCGTGAAAAAGAAGTCACAAACAGAATAACAAAAATTGCTACGCTCGTTTGTTTTATCGAAGAAGATTCATCTAATGTTCTATACATGTACTATATTGCATCCCTGATAGAGAGAGAGAGAGAGAGCGGATTATTGCAGATAGTCCAAAATAGTGCTGCTTGACAGGTAAAACGTGCAATAATTGTAATTAAATTGGTTTTGTCATGGAGTTGAGAAACAGAAAAAAAAAAGAAACAAATTCCCTTCCTATTCAAATAACATTGTAACTTCAAACACAGTCATGTAAAAGCAACATCCGCTCTCTTGATAATCGTTTGTTTCCTTGCTGTACCTGTACCAGTTTCAACCGTCTATTCATAACAATAGAGATAATTCATTGGAGCGCCACTTTTGTGGCACAGTTTACATTGTGCCAGCCAAACTTATAGTACAGTGTACCTGGAACATAACACCAGGCAATTTTTGAAGTCTTCTTAAACTTATCTTATGATTAGGTAGTTTTGTGAAGGGCATGGATATTTCTAGATTATCTATCATGCGCGAAATGAATGAATTTTTAACATTCATAACCATGTTATATCACAAGTTTTAGATTCTAGATAGTGCACGTTGTCAATACATATATCGCATAATAAAGATAATAATAGGTCCTCTACACAAGGAAGTTCTAATGAAATAAAGTCAAGATAAGTAGGTATGTACATTGCTAATTCAAATTCTGAACTTGTACTTACTTCCATGATTGCGATCTCGTTATAACGGAATTCCCCTGTACAGTGTATGTGATCGTGATTTTAACAAATTCTGTATAATTCTCCCTGAATAATAATTTACCCTTTAATCGAGTGTGTGTGTGTGATTGTAATTCTTTATTAAAGGAGACCTCCGGATGATTTTTAGACTTTTACATTTGAACAACTATAAATTAGTCATACTGAGTACAGAGTTTCAGAATTTCGAGTGATTGGGATGAGGAATAAAAATGTTTTCAAAATTTATAACGAATAAGCCAGTTCGGAGTTCCAGTTTGAGCATGAGCAGAAAAAGGTCATTTGTACCGAGAGACAGGTTGGTTTTTAAATTCACTGAGATAAGCATCAGTAATACTATGATTATTCATGTAATCCTTATGAATGGTGCCTGCCAGTACATCCACCTGACAGCAAGCATGGTATTTGGCAATGTTAACAGAAAGTTTGTTAATGTATTCAAAACAGCACAATGAAATGGATGCTTCCCAAAGTGCTGATTGACGAACCATTCTGGTCACTTCATCTACACAGGTTCATTCTTTGTTAGAATGCGAGTTCCATGAATTGCTATATTGGGCAAGCTGCTGTAATATGTCGCTTTGAATTGAGTGAAGTGCCTAACCAACTGAGAAAAATGAAAGGTCATTTGTACCCATGTGCGCATGGCTATCTCCGAACTGGCTTATTGCAATGAACAAGGATGATGACACGGCAGCCTCACCATAAGAATGCGAGTTGGGGCTCAAGGAAGCAGCTAAAACAAAAGAAGGCGGCATGCATAGATTCTACACAGGTGAAATTGTTAAGCAAGCGGCATTGTAATGGAATTGTACTGCTACATTTCTGAAATATGTGAGGCTCCTATGTCATCAACACTGTTCAGTGTAATTTGTTTTAGATTTTCAGAGCATTGGTTTTTCTGCTCTAAGACCAAAAAAAAAAAAAAAAATCCACTTGTGAATCTATACATGGAACTGTTGATATACGTATAACATGATGTGGAATTATGAAAATTATGAAAATTGTCCGGAATGTCCCTTTAACCATTCAGTTCACAGAAGTAGGGCCTACATGTGTAACATGATGTGGAATTATGAAAATTGTCCGGAATGTCCCTTTAACCATTCAGTTCACAGAAGTAGGGCCTACATGTATACAATTTTCATCACAACTAACATGAAAATAGACTGGAATTGCATTTTTTTTTTTAAGTTACAGCTGTACATGTATGAAAGAGTGACAGAAAAGTTGGAGGTAAACAAAATGTCTTTACCTTCTATCGTACAGTGTACTACAGACGTCAAAAACCGAAAAAAGAAAAAAGACAGAAACATCACAATTCAATGGATGATATGTACACATCTTTTTAATCCATATTACAAATCATGTCCAGAAGACAGCCATGCAAAAAATTCCAGTCTCCAAGTCCGACGACACGGAACATGACACATAAAATTGCAAAGTAGCATGCAGAATACCACTCTATGGGCTTATATTTTGGAGACTGGGTGCCTAAATGACCATCTATGATGAGTAAGGTGATACTGCAGGACAAGTTTAATAACTGTCTCTCTGATATTCAATACATGTATACCATCATGGAATTGAGTGTACCTCAGTTTATAGATAGTTAATTATTCAGCACTTACGAGCTTTGTCCGATTTTAACATTTCATTCAACACACAGAGTTTTATGCAATACATGTATGCCCTGCAAGTAAAGATAGTCGGGATAAAACTAGCTCTGAAGTGCAGGAACCCTTGTTTGAACAAGGAAAAAATATATGAATGAACAAATAAAGAAAGCAACGAAACAAACAAAACCATTACTATTGGTGAATGTTGCAAACAGATCATTTCTGTAATGTATTCTGACTATGCTCTGCTCGCAAAAGCTTGCCTTAACGAGGAGAAAAATCAGCAACAGCTTGCCCTACCTAGCAACAACTAATGCCAGAATTCCTGTCTACGAAATCTAATTGGAAGGAGCAGGTGATTAAAAAATTTCAAAATTATCTTGCACAAAAAGAAACATTAATGAATTTTAACACATTACAGGAACGGTCTACTGCAACTTTCATGCAATTGCTACATTACAGATGACATTACAACCCTATAATGCCACCCCAACCACCATTTGCAGAAATGACACATTCATAGCATTGCTATGACTGCTGCTATGGTATAAGGGTAGCAGCCAGAAAAATGCCCCCCCCCCCCCCACAATAAAAAAAAGAAAGAAAGGAAAAAAAAAAAACTAGAAATGTCGCTATGGCGACTGGTATGCCTCCGCCATAATGCATGATTCTCCTAATAGGTCTAGATAGTACATGTGGACAATGTGTGATTATATTTTCACAAAATTGGCAAAAATATTAAAAAGACAAGTTTGTCACAAATGTGTTGAATGTTCACCTTCCTTGACCTAGGTTTAATTGGATGAATAGGAGAGCATATATTTGGGATTTAAGGACTTAACTTTGACCCATTCATACGTTTATGCATTGAGTAATTTTCAAGGTAAGGAGAAAAAGTGCAATTTCTGTATTGAATAGTAAATTGTTACCATTTTCATCTGACCTTTGACCCTCAAATTCATAAGATAATCACTGTCAGGCAGAACATGCATAAATATGTAGTACGTTTCAAGATAACTTGAGCCACTTCCGAGATATGGAGGAAAAAATTAGTTCAGCACTTTCACTTGATCTTTGACCTTTTGACCTTTGAGGCAAAAACAAAAGAAAAAAAAAACTTCCCAGAGAATCTCTATCAGGTTAAACACGCATACACCAAGTGTAAAACAAAAAAAAAATAATCCTGCGGGTATTGCATAAACATGAGGGAAATAGTAAAATTTTGAAGTGTTGCCCTTGACCTTTGACCCCTGACCTTTGACCCCATGAACCCTAAATTCTCTAGATAATCACTGCCAGTTAGTACATGTATATATACTATGTTCCATGAAGATACCTTGAACAATTTCCAAGGTACAAAGAAAAAAGCTGAAGTTTTAATATCTTTACTTGACCTTTTGACCTTTGACCTCTGACCTCATGACCCAAACTTTCAAAAGAGAATCTTAATTGGGCAATACATGTATACACTAAGTTTCAAGTAAATAGCTTCAGGCATTGCATAGATATGGTGGAAATAGTATAATCTTATGTATTTGACCTTGACCTTTTGACCTTTGACCTTGAGCATGTGCACCCAAAAGTTGACAGGCACAACTTCACCCCCTAATACACATACATGCCAAGTTTCATTAGGATACCTCAAAAGGTTTTGATAGTTACCCTGTCCACAAAATTCATTACGGACGGACGGAAGGACGGACGGACGGACGGACGGACAACCCGAAAACATAATGCCTCTGGCACCACTTCGTGGCGGAGGCATAAAAAAAGAGCAATCAAACAAAAATAAACACACAAAAAAAGACAGTGAAGACCCCTCGCACTACACCATAACTCCCTCAGTGAACATAACAGATGTGCGCAGTGAGTACTTGTAGTGACATAGTTATTTTATGCATAGAATGTATAGGCCTTGCTGCACCCCTCAGGCCGGCAAAGTGGTCAGTTCTATCACTCAGAAGAGCAGAAGTTTATCACAGACTTAATCATAATCTCTGGGATCATCCAGGATCTAACCCTACATTACACTTCACACACTTTGCATGCTTTCTGGGCACTTTTTTTTTGTTTTGCTTCTGCTAATATCAAAATGTAATAGATCTGATGTAATGAAAGGAACTGAAACTATACTTGTATTCTCTATTAGAAAAAAAAAAAACAATAACGAAATAACAATAAAATACCCTTTACCGACAGCTATAAATATGCATAACGCTTATACACAGGGGACATAATCTGCGTACTGGCAGGTTTAGTCTTGTACTATAGAGTACATCTAATACATTTCTACATAATCATTAGGATTTTTTCCTGGGGAAAAATATTCAAAGGAAGTAATTTGATTACTAAATACTGTTCTCACTTTTTGCATACAATACAGGGGAGAAGTAGAATGTGAATATGTGAAAGTTCAAACATGTACCAGTGTCACTCTTTGCTGCTACATGTATGTTTAATAGTACAATAGATCTATACGATTCCTTTAACAAGAATAAATACTTTGACTTACGAGGAATGGTTGAGCAACATTAGCCACATTGCAATAATGCCACTGGAAAACATTTAACAAATTTGATTAGAATGGTTGCACAATGGGCAAAGATACACTTTATATGCAGTCATTTTTTGTTTGTTTTTTCCTTTAAAAGTATCATTTAATTTCAGGATTAAAAAAAAAAAATGCTTTGACCCTTACAATTCTGTTACTATATAACTGGCGCCTCTGCTCATTCATGACACTGATAAAACTTGAATCCAATGCACACAATGCACTATATGCATACAATGCACTATATTCTCCACAAGTCTTACCTGTGCCATACAGCCCTGCCTGGAACACATGCATAAAACAGGTTTGATATCAAGCATTACATCACAAGCATTCAAAAAAACGTCCCATTCTGACTGGCTGAAAGCATATTTGCATTCGAATTTCATATCTGATTTCAAACATACTTCAAGCAACACATAACTCTAGGCTCCGTTGCATGTGTGCTTCTATGTAATATGAACTTTATAACCTTGCATCGTGGCAACTTCCGTTTATTCACAGTCATTACAGTTCAAACACTTCATCCAACCACACACTGACGTGTTTAAAGTGAAACACCTGTACCAATGTTAGCTTTACATGTATACACTGTACTCTGCGCCCAGTAATCATCTATCTGGCAAGACAAAGTTCATTTGAGTGCTTTCTTACTTCTTTTCAATTTACTTCCAGGATATCCGACAGCAGAAGAAAGCATTTTTAAGAGACATAGCAGCCAGATCGCTCTCTCATTCAGAGATGCCACATACAAATATCATTTTTCTGTGGCAAATTACATTTCAAGACTTAATTCTTTACATACAATGATTTGATTTGCAGGTGCGGGGTAAAGCTTCCAACATTGGTGTGGTGCAGTTCATCCCTATTCTATCCACAATAAAGAGGCCATCTTCTACAGTGTATCTTATGACATCGTCAGCATCTTGCAACCCATGAGTTACAAACCCTATTCACAAACATCGTAGTTTAAAAGGTACAAGTAAAACAAATCACAATTGAACATCAAACGGATAATAAATAACACAAACCTCTCAACCAATCAGGAAAGAGCATTCACAGTTGTCTCTGCTTTCCAAATGTACATTCAACCTTGATGGCACTTTCTTCTTGTACTGTTGCCAAGGTACATCATTATATTTCACTTGCATTTAAGATGACGGTAAGTTACTTTGGAAAGAGCACTGTCCGTACTGAAACACACGAAGATTTTTATTTCAATTGTTCTCTTTAGGTTAAAGTAATGATTATAATGATCATCTGTCATTAATCATTATTATTATTACTATTATCATCCCTCCTGAAAAAAGGGGAAAAGAAGCTTCATTGCTACCAGGTAAAGCAGGAACAGAAAAAAAAAGCAGACAAAAAAAAAAAGAGAGCATAGACTTGCACACTGACAATAACGCAATAGAAGCTTTCATTAAGCATCACATATTAAGCTCGCTTTAGCTTCGCTTAAATTCAATTCAAACAAATCGAGCACAATACAGATCATGTCCTCATCCAATGTACTAGTATTGGATGATGCAGAGTTGAAGATCTGCTTAATATTTGCCCTCTACTGAGAAAGAAAGCACACTCAAAAGAATTTCTTGGAATCTGAATGAAACAGTTTCATTGCACTTGCATGGACAGTCAAACGAGAGCGTAGAAAAAACAAAGAAAAAAGATCTAATCGCATTGAAGCTCACTCTGAGTCAGTTTCATCCTAACAGAGCATCTCCAATAAAAAAACCAACCCCATGATGTAACAGCAAACTTTGGGATGGGTCTGAATTATTGAACTAAGTCCCTCCACAGACATATTCCACGAGTAACAATCTAAACCCTATGCTGTCATGCAAAAACACAAAAAAATAAAATGAACGAACAGAACAGACATAACGCTTCCTGGTTACACCGGAAAGCATCTTGCAGGACTCTGTGGAATTTCCTCATCGCTGCAGAATAACATTCCCAGAGTGCCACTACCACTGTTCACAATGAAACACTTATTTCACATCATGTTTGATTACTTCAGACTTCATTTCAGAGAACATGCCTTCATGTATAAGGCTGTTGGGCATTTCTATATATAATGTGACAATGCCATTTCACTACAGGTGATGCTGGCAGAAGACCTATTTTCTGACTGTTTTAATGCAATTCAGTCTATTGGCTACTCCTATCTGTTTGCGATCATTTCTCTGTGCGTATTCTGTAAAGATTTGTCGTATATCTTATCTTGACCTTTGACCCTTAAGACAGCAAGTCTCATTACTCATTTTTCATTTGAAATTTTCCATCTTTAAGGGTTTTGATGGCAGAGGGGGTTTCAGATTCTTTGGTTTTTCTTAAATAGAATTATGAATGCAACACATAGCAATAATAGCTTTGATGGTCACCCTTAACCCCTGAACCCAAACATTTCAAGTAATATTTGGACTACTGATTTATTTCCTGTGAGAGACCTTCATCTGTATCAATTTGCAATCTCATTAGGTTGCTCTGAATGGTTCTAAGTACATCTGGATCAGTGTTTGAGAGTCATTTGGGTTGCAGGAATTGACTAGAACATGTGGACGGAGGACAAAAACAACCTGAAACACTTTTGCACCTGAGGCATCACTACAAGGATTAGACAATCTTTCAAGGTTGCCGAGTGTGATCTAGGAACTCCCATCAGCTGATTGGTTTGCCCTCGTTTGCTTGACCAGAATCCTAACAGATATCCATGGAAACAAGGTTCTTTAGAAGACATAGAGATGAAGAATCACAAATGATCTTTTCAGACAAGAAAGGTGCACGTTGAAAAAGAAAATAACGATGTACAATAACGGAAGAGTGAACAAACAACTCCATTACGTCTTGGTAATGACTGTCACTTCACATGGCTTGGACTGTACGAGTGTGTGTGTGTGCGTGTGTATGTGTGTGTGTGTGTGTGTGCCTGTCTCTATGAGTCTGCCTTTCTTAACTACCATCTACTTCCTGACAATTTCTAAGTGGTTTCGAGAGAAAACAAAAACCAACAACAACAACAAAAATCTTCCTCCGTCTCGCGACAGTATTTACAATATTGGTACACACTATGTAATAGATAATATATTTACAAACTTTATTCGTCATATAGCAGCCTGCAAGTAATAGCATTGACTGCCAGGTCTTTCCATGCTCACCCTTCTCTGCCCCCCCCCCCCTCCTCCCCACCCATCCCCTTCCCCTTCCCTGTAGAGAAGTGACCTCTAGTATTCGTCCTGTACTTGATCGTCGAACTCTTCAGGCGGATAGGTGCCCGCGTCGCCGTCCGCAAATTCACCTTCTGCTTCCTCTGGTGCCTCGAAACCCTCCTGGAGAGACAGGTAATGAATGAGAGATAGGAGAGATAGACAGAATGGACAGATGAAAGAGGAATGAAGAAAGGAGAGGATGACATTGGAGGGAGAAGAGGGCGAGAAGTATGTGATTAACACTGTCAGTGTAATTGAGAGGCAGATCAGCAAAGAACAATCCAATAGACTGAAAAGAAATATCAAATACAAAATGTAAGTGCTAGATAAATTAGCAGCAAACAACATGTGACCGAAACTAGGCAAATACAATGTACACAAAAAGTAGAAGTCAGGAGGTAAAAAGCCAAATGCACGTGGATAAAAAGAAGGAAAAGTATGCATATACAGTGAACAAAGAAATATGACATAATATGGAAATGATCATCAGATAACTAGCTATCGAGGAACGTACAGCAGAATACACTGGTTACAACGAGTAATGTACACGAGAAGGCATTATATGCCAGGTGGATTATTGGTACTGATCATACTTTTATTGATTAAAACATTCATGTTAATAAAGAAGGGCAGTATATACGCTTTCCACGTGGCACATGTAACAGTAAAAATAAAAATGCTTATACACGGACAGAACAAGCATACATGTGTATTTTCAATGCAAAATATAAGGAAGTATGAAGCTGCATTTATAAACTGCTGTACAAGAGGTGCTTGACAGAAGTGGAAGAATATGATATAAAAAGGGGGGGGGGGGTGGAGAGAGAGTCGCTGAACAGAATGCACAGTTGAAGCTTTTCTTTGGCAAGCCCTTTCAGTTTCCAAACAGAATTTCTCCACGAGACTGCTGCTAGCACGATCAGAGAAAATGCCAAAGCCTCGTGCAAAACCTCCGTCCAGTATGGCAGAGAAACGAAAACATACTCCACCTTTCTCTTCATCACTGAACATGCTCAAGAAACTGCCTGATTGAGTGGGCAAAATGAGAAACTGCTCTACTCATAGATATACTATTTATTGCAATGTTCTGAATACAGGAGTATTTGAACTACGGGAACTATCACTTTGAGGTGTATAAATTCAATTCTTTTTGAATAGCGAAGCTTGACTAGCAAAAGAGGGAAGCTGCATTGAAAATGAACAGGAAGTCAGGATACCGAAAACACCTTAAATGAAAAAAAAATATCAGTCAGAAAATGTCATGTGATATAACAATCACTGCTTTGAAATGCATCATTCTGTGAGTGAAGGGCCAGCTGGGACTGTCAAACACCTAAATTTGCTACCCACCTACAATTTATTAAAGACATTTTACACAATCTCTACACTCTCTTTATGCTCCACAATCTGCAGCTGTGTATGCCATTTGAAGCTTCATAAACCCATCAGTGTGTCCATTAACCCAGAAATTACAGATTTCCACCCAGGGAGCACATTACCTTGGTACACTTAACAGCACTTGGACACTTTCATGCATACATTCCTTCAGACAAGGACTTAACAACATTGCATGTTACTTTTTCTTCCCCCCCCCCCCTTAAAACATAAAGAGAAATAGAAAAAAATAATTATTAGGAGGACAATGACCCTTAAGTAACACTTAGGTATTCTTACCCAAACTCATTTTTTTACATGCATGAGGGGCGTCGCCCCTACTGTATATCCTGGAAATTTGCACACATGAAGCCAAGAAACGACAAAATACAACAAAACACTTTTGATTTGGCTGAAAAATATGAGAGAAACATTACTGACTTTTGGTCACAAATCTTGAGTTTGATATTTGTCCAATCCACTACCTGAAATTTCAAAGTCAAACAATGTCTGATATTATTTTCACACTTTTTGATTTTCAAGCTTTACAAATTTGTATTTTGCTCTGGTGTACTGAATTGACCCACTGTTAGTTGTGCCATTTCAGATCACCTACATGCTTAATTGCAATCTAATCTTTAAAACAAATTTCCTTGAAAATGTGTTTATCTCATGGCTGATGTTTTTTTTTTCTTCTTTCTGTGTATTTCATGGTTTCCTTTATATGGCAGATTTTGCCAATTTCCTTGTAACTGTGTTTATCTCGTCATTGATTTTTTTTTTTCTTATTTTCTTATTTCCTGGTTTCATTTAATATGGCAGGTTCTGGGAATTGAAGTGGGATAGGAGACATTAAAAGATTACAGTCTGAGGAAAATATATGTGACCCTGCACCACAAAACAAACAAAAAGTTGCCAGACATGGATTTCTAGTTAAGGACACTTCTGAAAGAGCAGACTCTAATGGACTCTCCTAACCTATCTAAATATTGGAAAGAAAGCACACATTCAGGATAAGTGTGAACTGAGAAAAGACGCTCGAAAGTACAGTGTCTATTCAAGCGCTTTAAATCTGTACCAAGTTGTGCTGAGTGTGCAATGAATGGGACAAAAAAACAGGATTAAGCCAACGGAGTATCAACAATGAAGGGATTATCAGATTAAAATGAAATTGAGCATGCCTTATTAACACATTCTGTCCATAATTAATGCCAACTTTCAAAGCAGTAGCATCATCCTTTCAAAAGTTATTAGAGTTGAAAGTGAAGAGTGTGTACAAGGATTTTAAGAAATGAAAAGGGGATTCTACAAACACACCTAATCACACTATTCTACAAAAAAAAATATTCGAGATAAACTGCTAAAAAAACACACCTTGCTGTTCGTTATATGATCCCAAATTTTATCACAGAGTAGAAGAAGACTAACTTGCTCTTTCAGAAAATATAAAAAAAGTCAAGATTGGCTAGGTTGACCCATTTCACCTATTTTCAGTCCTTACACAATATCAGTAAGTGCGACTTTTTGTTCATTTTGTGATGCACGGTCATATGATAAAATATGAATTACAGTAATATTCAGTGACTTTATTAGACTGTCGGGACGATGTGTCATAAACATGCATTAGTACACTACTGTATATGTCCCAATTATGGCGTACATATCCAAAATTAACTGGTCAAACTTTTATAAAGTAAAAGCCCTGAGGAGACAAAGAACACAATACAGTGTACACTTGTAGCATCAGATTGAAAAACAATCAAGCAGAAGTTTGGGAAAGCTATTAAACGCTATCACAGTAAAGACTTACTACAAACAAACATTTTGAAAGAAAATATAAGAAAAGTACAGAATGGCACACACTGTTTTGATATTGCAAGCCAGGACGAAGACACGACCCTTTGAAAAGAAGAATAGAGCTAATAATCACATATCATGAAAATCTACACATGAATAGTTTGATTCATCTCAAACCACTCTTCTACTCGAAGATATATCAAAGTCACGAAGGAATCTAAATTCAATATGAGTCATCCCATTGCTCTGACACTTGTAAAATATTTCAGAATCCTTGTTACAAATAGCTGTGTACACCATTTTCACTGATCTCTATGATGTGAAGTTTACACACAGCCAAAAAATCTCAACTGGAATAGACCGTTAACGTTGAGCATACACTTTGATACATAAATTTGGTGGGTAGAAAATGAGATCAATTCAATCGGACTATTCATGATTCCCCTGGCTATCACTTTTGAGTGTTTAATCAATCCTGCACGACAGATAAACTTTTGGGGAAGAAGTGCACAGGAACAGTGCATAACAGAGCACTTGCTATTAAAGGAACATTTTATAAGAATCACACATGGCATATGTGACCGTGCACCTCAAAACGAACATAAAGTCGCACACACTGATTTTGCGTGAGGACTAAAAATAAGTGAAATGGGTCAACCTAGCCGAACTTGACTTTTTCATATTTTCTGAAAGAGCAGGTCTTCTTTTACATTAAAGGACAAGTTCACCTTCATAAACATAAGGATTGAGAGAATGTAGCAATATTAGTAGAACACATCATTGAAAGTTTGAGGAAAATCAGACAATCCGTTCAAAAGTTATGAATTTTTGAAGTTTTTTTGCAGTACCCGCTGGATGAGAAGACTACTGCAGTGTATGAATATCTTAGATGTCACATGCGTACAACAATATAAGGAAAATATAAAGAGAATTTCACAAAGTTCCATCTTTTGAAAAAAGTACACATTCCCCTGACTCGTTACTGATAAATGTTATGGGTAATATTATTCCCCCTGCCTTTAGAAAGAGGCAAGTCAATTGCTCTTTTATTTTGCGAAAAAAGTGAAAATATGTTGAATTTTCTTTTATATTTTCTTTATACTGTTGTACGCATATGACTCACAAGCTGTAGTAGTCTCCTCATCCAGCGGTTCCAACACAAAAATCTAAAAAATTCATAACTTTTGCATCGATTGTCCAATTTTCCTCAAACTTTCACTGATGTGTTCTACTAATATTGTTGCATTTTCTCAATCCTTATGTTTATGAAGGTGAACTTGTCCTTTAAGCTAAAATTTGGTATCATAAAACGGCCAGGAAAGTGTGTTTTTTTAGCAGTTTCTCTCGAACATTTTTGGTAGAATAGTGTGATTAGGTGTGTCTTTAGAATCCCTTTTTCATTTTTGAAAAACCTTGTCCACACTCTTCACTTTCAACTTTTGAAAGGATAGTGCTACTGCTATGAAAGTTGGCGTTGATTATGGACAGAATGTGTTAATGAGGCATGCCTAATTTTAGTTTAATCTGATAATCCCTTCATTGTTGCTACTCTGGTGGTTTACTTCCTGTTTTTTGTCCCATTCATCGTTCAGCCAGCACGGTTTGGTAAAGATTAAGCGCTTGAATAGACACTGTACTTCAGAGCCTCTTTTCTCAGTTCACACTTTTCCTGAGTTTGTGCTTTCTTTCCAATATTTAGGTAGGTTAGGAGAGTCCATTTGATTTGAGTTATACATCATTTTAAAGCTTAAAGTCTGCTCTTTCAGAATATGGTCTTAACTAAAAATTCATGTCTGGAGACTTTTTGTTTGTTTTGAGGTGCAGGGTCATATATGATGTTTTTTTTTTTTTTTTTTTTTTTTTGTTTTTTGAACACTAATGCCGAAAAGTATGTGTGTATTCTACGACCCCGTTTACAGTGCGAGGCTCGGCCGCCGAGGCCGAGCCCAGCCTCGCTTCAGTGTAAACGCGCAAAAGGCCAAATGCGAGGCCAAAATTGGCCTCGCATTTGGCCTCGCTCTGGAGGTGGTCTCGCGGCTGCGGCCGAGCCCGGCCTTCTATTGGTGTAAACGCAAACTGGGCCAAATGCGCGCCCAATTGCTCGGCCAATTTTAGTCTGGCTTCCAAACCCACTGCCTGTATCTTTCGCTATTCAGGATATTAACCCCCTCAAAGTCGAAAACTAGTATAGTTTAAGGTGGTTTTGTCCTGCAAAGGATTTTTTCCTTCAGCAAAGGCTTTTGCCCGAACGGCGACTTCGTCGCCACAGAATTCATCTGGCAAAGGGTCTGAAAACCAGACAATATCAAATTGCGTATGTTTACAAGCAGAACGCCACTACGACAAAATATTGAAAGGTTTGAATCAAAAGCGCGGCCGAGCCCAGCAGTGTAAACGAACAAAATTGCAAATGCTCGGCCGCGCAATTGCGGCCGGGCTCGGCCGCGGCCGAGTCCGGCCCCGCACTGTAAACGGGGTCCAAGACTTGTATCTGATATGAAGCTCTTGAAAATGAACAGAAAAATAATAAAAAAAGAAGCAAAAGCACAAAGTTCTCCACTTTTTCGCCAGATGGGATTCCCATACCTGAATGGACAGAAGAATTAAATGTAATGGCCATGATACAAGTTTTTGCATTCACAGTAATAATATAATGAGTAATAATGGTCAATCTGCTACAAAGAGTCAAACACACACAGAGTGAGATTGGACAGAAAAGAAATGGGGAAAGAGTGACGGGGATTTTATGCGTCTTGGAAAAGATTTTTTTTTTTTTTAAATAATAAGATGGAGAGTGCGAATAGGGTGGGAGGTTGCACATTGTAGAAACAGACCAGACAAACTTAAATACATTTTCCTATCCTGAAAGTTCTGCACAAGCAACCCGTACAGAGACATTTCACCCAGAACTTAGATGCGCTAGAACTGAAGAAACAAAGGAAAAGACAAAAATGAGCAGCATACCTTTTTGACCACCACCCTTTACCCCCCTCTTGACCCAGAATGACATGTGGTTTAGAACTGCTATTTACTTTAATAGAAGCTCAAAGTGTACAATACTGCATGTAGCAATGCTTCAAGGGGGTGGGGTCAGAACTGTTCATGAACACATTTGACTTTTGTTTGGATTCTGCTTCACTGCATAGTGATGAATTCTCGCTATCGCCAATGACGTAAAAACTACCCGGATGTTGATTTAAGCATCATTTACGGTGCATTATGGGATAGTTCGGGAGCTAAGTCACTTCCATTCGTATGCGCATGATACGCGACTAATGCTCTTTAGTACATAATATACAACCGACTGAATCTTACATGTACTTACTGTTTCCTCGACTTGAATTTTAGCTTTTACATGATTTGAACTTTCTCCATTCCAGAGAAATTGCTTTGAATACGACTATATGGGTCATTACTGCGAAGCTTGCATGTGTTGGTCGCACGACAATAAACGAACAAATCTACAGAAATATCCCTGGCATGCGAGACGTGACATGGGTGAAGTTTCCGGGTGACTCCACAGCGCGTGCGACTTGCTTGGTAGCCCGACCAGACGCTGTGCGAAGCACAGTTACTTACGTGTATACAGCGACTGGGCTGTGTATAGTTACTTGCTTGGAAGAAATTGCTTCAGAGACAGGATAAGTACGAGATCACGGTTCGTTCCCGATTGCGTTCGCAGCACTTCGACAGACAACAAATAAAAAAAAAAATGGGCATTCCATGACGTTATCCAGGTGGGTGAATATTTTCCAGTATTATTTTCAGCGTATGCAGAGATGACTGATATGAAAGTCGATCCCAATGATCAAGCAGTACCGGTATGTCTAGCTTGTATGCGTGTGCTGCATGCTATACACAATGCAAGGCCTAGGGGAATGCAGGAGCTATAGCTACAGTATGTAACACAGGCCTGGCTGGCTCGGGTACAGCCGTATATCCGTGGCTGGCGCAGCCCTAGGTAAGGTACACGTATGCGCACGCTAGCGCTGTGCAAAATATGCCCTGCACCAGAAGTGCCCGAGTCCCGGAAGTGCACTAAATCTTGACGAAAAAGCCACATCCGGGTACTTTTTACATCCTTGACGATAGCAAGAATTGCAGGCATGAAAGTTTATTGGCATCAGAGCCATGAGCCTTATACGGATTAGAATACATCCCACTGGAATTATAACATGGGGGGGGGGGGGGTAAAAAGAAAGAAAAAAAGAAAACATTATACTGCCACATAAAATTTGTAGATTTATATAATACACAGCTTCACAAGAATAAGATAGGAAAATATATTGCACAACGTACAAGTATAAAATGAAGTACAGTCAAAATTCTGCTATTGATATTTGCTCACAGAGAAAGGCAGCGCGCAAAAAGCACTAATAACATGAAAGTACAAATATGTTCTGACACAAAAGAGACGATATTTTTATGGCAGAGAGAAACCAAAATGCAGGGGGAATTTGAAACAAGATGAGGATAATAAATTTTCAAGTAAGGAATGACACGGGGAACAAAATCAAATCAAAGAATCTGACTGAGAAATTGTACAATTGTACAAAGATGACGTAAACAGTTTACTTTCAGTACAGGCAGAGGGGAAAGTGCACAATTTGACGAGCAACATTTATTTTAGATTAGAAAGTGCTCTATCAAGCTTATGTTTCATCTCTACCCTAATACTGGTCTGATGCCCGATCATCTAGATCATCTAGGCTCCCAGGTTCTGAATCGGTAGCACCAAAGTCTTCAGGAACAGCAAAACCCTCCTGGAAGGCGGATTGATCCCAGCGGTAGCAGTAGGGGGGGAGAGAGAGAGAGAGTGGGGGTGGAAAGAGGGTGGGGAAATGGGGCGGAACAGGACCGGAGCAAGAAGTTAATGAATGGGTGCAATTTAGACGAGAGCTGCTTTTAACCTCACCAAGCAGAAATCGAAGGCATTATGAGAGATTCTCACAGAAGCGAGATTTTCTTCTCTTCCTTCGGCAGTTGGAAAAAGGAACTCTCCTTGGAGTGTAACTTAATCCTCTAGTGCATTCTAAAACCAAATTGTCCTGGTTGCGCAAGTCTATGTAGCAGCATGCATTCCTTCACAAAACACAGAAATCTCAACTCTTTTCACCAAACAAAAAAAAACTCTCATCAAATACAATCCAAGCAGTTCATTTAAAGGACAAGTTCACCTTCATAAACATAAGGATTGAGAGAATGCAACAATGTTAGTAGAACACATCAGTGAAAGTTTGAGGAAAATTGGACAATCGATGCAAAAGTTATGAATTTTAAAAATTTTTGTGTTTGAACCGCTGGATGAGGAGACTACTACAGCTTGCGAGTCATATGCGTACAACAGTATAAAGAAAATATAAAGAAAATTCAACATATTTTCACTTTTTTCACATAATAAAAGAGCACTTGACTTGGCTCTTTCTAAAGGCAGGGGGAATAATATTACCCATAACATTTGTCGGTAACGAGTCGGGGGAATGTGAACTTTTTTCATAAGATGAAATTTTGTGAAATTCTCTTTATATTTTCCTTATATTGTTGTACGCATGTGACATCTAAGTTATTCACACACTGCAGTAGTCTTCTCATCCAGCGGTTACTGCACAAAAACTTCAAAAATTCATTACTTTTGAACGGATTGTCCGATTTTCCTCAAACTTTCAATGATGTGTTCTACTAATATTGCTACATTCTCTCAATCCTTATGTTTATGAAGGTGAACTTGTCCTTTAAGTGGCCCCACTAAATTTACCACCCATGCAAGAGAGAAAAAAAAAGTAACGCCAGAGAAGGCCCATTTTTTCATCCGAGAAGAACAAGCACCATATGGGTTGTGGCATGGACTCATCACCTGAATGAGGCCAGATGGGGTGTAGTTTTTCTTCCCCTTGGAGGGGTGCTGTAACATTGGTGGAGCCACCTGTATGCTGGGTCATGGGTGGGCCATAACACCCCCTCCACTTCAAAGGCCATTGGTGGCATGCCTGTGGGGCCCCCGATAGATTTTGGTTTTAATGGGTCAGGAACGGGCTGAGAGGGGGTAGCTACTGGGTTGGTATTATGTAGGCTCACGGTCACCGTGGGCTGGGGCGGGGTCTGGCCCAGGTCGGCACCAACACCAAACTGGAAAGTTCCAGAGTCGTAGTCTACAGCCCTGTAGACAGGATCCCCAAGCCAGGGAAAGGGTCAGCCATCCCCGGGATTGGGCGGACCAAGTCCGGGACACAATGTGGGTGTTCGTGGGAAATGTCAGCAGCGACAGGGACAAACTGACCAGACCCAGGGACTGGTGCAGTTCTTCCACTCTGGGGCATATTGGGGGAGGGGGGCTTGAGAATCCAGTTGGGGTCCTCTTGTTGGGTGAGAACTCCACCTCATCAGCTGGAGGAAAAACCCTCCTGATGAAAGCCATGGAATGGAAGACAGTAACACCGTCAATGTACACATGTACAATGTATGCAGGGTACACATCGTGGAATTTGCTTGCATATTTCAGGAACTCCCTTCCAACGCAACATTCATCGGTCCCTGTATTTGAATTTTCAAGACAGGCTCCTAAATCACTCGTTCTGTGCAGTGAACATTTACTTTCAATGGGACATTTCAGCAAACTCGTCTCAACTCTCGAAATTGTCAAGGTGGTTTGGGTTCTATCTTCATCTAACAGTCAAAACAAAATGCTTCTTTTTTTTATGGGCCTTTTTTTTTGGGGGGGGTATGAATTGTTAAGATAGGCAAGTGCCATAATGTATCTCGCCCATTCACGAACAAGAAATTGTACGCGAATGGGACATAACAGATAAAATAAAGAGATAATAACAGATAAAAAGAGAGATATAAAAGGGTAAAAAATCTATGGCAAAAAAGAAACATGCCATAAAAACTTAACATTGGGCCCTTAAAGTTCGTTGACCCCTGCCTATGACCTTTGACCTTGTGAAGACCATCCACTCCCCAAGGGACACCTACCATCCAAGTTTAGTCACAAATGGAGTTATGGATCAAAAGTTACAACCCATAATAGAAACGCGCCATAAAAACTTAAGGGTGTGTACAGTTCTGGTCCAGGTGAGGATTTAGCATTTCATGTTTTGCGAGATATTCAGAAACAGTCTATGAGATGTCAAAGAGCATGCAATTCTTAGGGTTATCAAAAGATTATTTGATGAAAATCGATTTAGGAATGGCCGAGATATCCAAAAACAAGGTGAAACAAAGAGATCCTAATAAAGTTGTGGCCTCTGTGCCTTTTATCATTATCGGTTTTTTGGATATCCTCAGCATTTGAAAACCAATTTTCATCAAATAAATGTTGGATCCTTCTTAAAATTACATGCTCTTTCATTTTTCACAAGAGGTTTCTCATTATCTCACTTAGGAATGTTCAAAAACATGAATCCCCTCCTCAACCAGTACTGTACAGTCCCTTTAACATTGGGCTGTAAAAAGTTTGCTGACCCATGCTTGTGACCATTGACCTTGTGGCTGACCATCCACTCCCCAAGGGACATCTACAATCCAAGTTTGGTCACAAATGGAGTTATGGATCAAAAGTTATGACCATTAATAGAAACGCACCATAAAAAGTTAACACTGGGCTCTAAAAGTTCAGTGATGCCTGCTTGTGACCTTTGACCTTGTGGTGATCATCCACTCCCCAAGGGACATCTACATCCATGTTTAGTCACAAACGGACCTATGGATCAAAAGTTCATGACCCATCAATAGAAACACGCCATGAAAACTTAACATTGGGCCCTAAAGTTCATTGACCCTGCTTGTGACCTTTGACCTTGAGGTGACCTTCATATATATGGCAAAATGTGAAACTTTGTATGACTCCTCTTCCCTCAAAGTTTGATTGCAATTGAAGCCCAGAGTAAAGAGTTATTTCAGTTTTTGTGGCGTTACGGACAGACGCGGACGACGGTACGGACAGACGCCGCAGGCGATCCCTTAGTCTCCCCTCACCTTCAGTGGGCTCTACAAAAAGGACATGGAAGAGTAATGGGTGGTGATAAAGCCAGTTAAAATGTAGTTTGCATTTGAAATGAATGATACTCCACTGTTAAGAAAGAAAAAAAATGGCAATATTAGTGAAACCAAACCACAGAAATGATGTAGCACTTGCTTTTTTCTTCTTTTTTTTTGTGTGATGGAGCTTGTATTAGTATTTGCTACCAACATTTTAACAAATAAAATTTAGTACACAAATTCACTAAAGAATATACCGACTTAAAAGATAAAGTGCACAAACATTATCATTGATAGAATGCATGTAACATAAACACAAGTCAACCTTGCCTAGAAAATTTGTCAAGTCGAAGAAAAGTTCTACCCAATATGGATACAGGTTGAATCCATTGGGTGAAAATTCATTTAAATCGAAGAATTTCCTCCAGTTTCTCTGGATTATTAACTGCATACTTATATCTTTGTGTTTGTTGTTGTTTTTGTTGGGGCTTCTATTGCAGGTTCAGCACTCCAATTTGTTACCTATTCCTATTGAATATACAGCAGGTGGCTAGCATCGGGAAAGAGAAATCGATAGGATATCTGTACAGCAACGCAGAATTAGGTAATTGACCTGGGAAAGTTTTTGCTCTGTAACATTAAAAAGCCTCTTACAAACTATTTACAGCATTTTTTTCACAAAATTGTTAAAATGCCATTCTTGTGTATTCTGCCCATTAGTGACACGTAACAGAGCAGTAACACTGCGGCCACAAGTCGTCACCTCAAATACGTTTTTCTGACAAACTCGTGTGCGCAGACCTCCTCATCCACCCCCTACATCACATCTATGCATCGTCGGTAAGTGATAATCAAAACGAGGTCGTCCCCTATCCTACCTCCGTGGCGTATAAGACTTCCAGTATCTTCTGTACGCCACTGTGCTCCTCTTTCTCATGCTCTGTGCAGATGACCTCGATCTCCCGCAGCTTGCCGAAGTAGAAGTCCCGCTCTTTCTCCAGTCCGTTGATGGTCATTAGCGACTCTTTCAGCTGTGAACGAGGAAGGGACGACAATATCACAAAATGTTATTTAACCAACAATCGCAGGTGTGATATACTGGTGATGGGAGTTGGCATACAAGCATGGATTATTGTCAAAGCAAGGCATGGATTTTTTTTTTTTCACTTACACAATATCAAATTGCCTCCTTATAGCAAATGTCAACATTTAACTAATGAGCCATCTACTAGTAAATGATCTTTTACGCATTGTATCTTAATTTGGAGCAAGTATGTTGGAAAGTGAAATAATACACATTAAACAGGACTCAATGAATATAACTTCCCTCCAAAAGTAGCATTATGCTGTGCAATGCAATCCGCCCCGCTCCGGTCTCAAAAAAGCCCCGCCTGATTAGGATTAAACAGGCATAGTGATTTCTGTATCAACTTTCTATTCCTCCAGTAGTTCTATCACACAGAACTATTACTTACAGTTTCTGCCTATAATACTTTCACTGTGACTACAAAAACGACTAAAACTAAAACTAATACTTCGATTGCAGCATCAACCTCTATCAAAGTATGATTTTTACAATGATGCTAAAGAATTACCTGCATTTCAAGGTTTGCGATCTCCTCATTTGACACGGCATTCTTATTCGGGGCAGGTGGGCCGCCTGCTTTCCTTACCCCTGAAGAAGGAGCTGGCTTCGGTTTGGGTGCTGCAATAAGGAAAACGGCAGGAAAATCATTTGATATGGTTGAGGAGATTTACTGATCCCCAGAAGTGTAAATCAAGGAACATTTCACAGAGCAATAATGGTAATATTATGATAGTGATATTCTTTAAAATTATTATAATAAAAATAGCATAAAAATGATAGCATAAAAAGAAAATCATCTTCGCCACATAGATAACAAGGCACTTTAAGACAAGGCACGAGCAACAGAATAAACTAGAGAAGCACTCTGAGAGCGCAGACCTCCGCCAAGCATGCAGCTCATTTCCACCACTGATCTTGTTCTTCCATAAAGATAAGTGATTTCCACCCATACGTACTTATAGCATTGTGTGCTGAAAGTCGCCCGATTTCCCAATATAGAAGCCTTTGTTACGTCATAAACCCTCAGCTGCACGGTGCGCCTCGCCCTAGCAGAAACTAGAGCACGCACTTTAGTGCGCGCATGCAAACCTCAAATACGCGAAGCCTGAACTCCCAAGTTCATTGGCCCTACCTGCCAAAATATCAAGAATCCTTCATATATTCCCAAAAAATTCTTGGATCACTACCAAAAGTTAATCGTTTGTTACTTGTGTCATTCTGAAACTTTCCTGCAAGTTTCATCCTAATCCGTTAGCTACTTTTTGAGTTATTTTGAACACGGACAAACAAACGAACGAATGAACAAACCAACGAACAAACCAACAGTAACGAAAACATAACCTCCTCCCTTGGCGGAGGTAACAAGGTAAATACACCCCACACATGGAGCGCAAAGTCACAGAAATGAAGATAAAAGCCACGCTTTTTGCAGAAAATAAACTTTAGGCGCAACAAAACAAAATATATACCGGTATAAAAAAGAACTAATTCAAATACCTACAACTCATCTGTGTACAATGTTGTTTGTGGACTGTACGAGTAGTATTAGTGTTGACACAATCTGCAGAATGTGTGATGTAAAATTGTATACCACACAAGGGCACATTATATGCCTGTAGGACATAGCTAGACCCCAGTGTGGATGAATATACCTCTGGAATGTTACAGCTGCTATTGCTCATTGACACGCTTGTTTGAGGAATGTGAGCGTGCATGGTTGAACATCAGAATGGGCATAGTCTGTGTGCCAGAAGCTGAACCTTGTTGTGTTGTCCACTCTATGTTTTGTATTTTTGTATTTTAGTATTTCTGTTTTTTTTTTTGTTTTTTTGTTTTTTTTGTTTTTTTTTTTTTGGGGGGGGGGATGGTTTTACTGTATTTTGAGGGTGCTGAATTCAAATCTAGAGTATGTAGCTTTTGCACTCTGGAAGGTTGTGCGGTATTGAAGATGACTGCCGAAAACTGAAATTCCCATATACATATTTCTTTATAAATGGTAAAAGACTTGGGGAAAAATGGTTTTAACCTATTTTGGGGGTGCTCAGAGAAAGAATCATTCTCTTGAAAATGGCAAGAACTTGCTTGCCGTAACATCTGGAATGAGTAGATCCTTTTCAGGGCCACATACATACCCAAGAAAGAATACAAAATGCACTGTTAAGACTTCTACCACCCAATGTTCTTACTACCACCTCGGAAGTCTTCAAAGATTTCATCAGTACAAACATATTACGGCCACTAGTTTAGGGGAAAGGGAATGCGCATGACTGAATACTAGTTCTAATAAAGTTCTCCCTTTTTGGGAACTCTAAAACAATGTGTCTCAGGTATAGTAGATTCTCATGAAAATGGATGGGAATTCACAACTTATTTTCCAAGACATTCGTACTACAACAAACTACTTGCACTTTTTGGTTTCATGACAAATTGCTACTGCGACAGTTGCTTCCATGAAATATCTGTACGCTAAGCCAAACATAAAACCTATCTGCAAACATAGACCCTAACCCAGGGCTGCACACCAACCCATTTTTTTTTCCTACTGGTCTGACCTGTCTGTCAGACCAGTAGGTACCCAGTTTTTTGTTTTCTTATAATAGTTCATTCCTGAAAATGTTACTGGTCCGACTGTGATTTTCAGTGGTCAGGGACTGTCGGACAAGTGCCAGTGTGCAGCACTGCCTAACCCTAATCCTAATCCCCACGCCAAACTAAGCCTACAATCCTATCACAACCCTATTTACACCCTAACTCTATGTCCTTGGAGAAATGAAGACAGTTGACAGCAAATTGTGCCAGGAGCAAATGTGAGTCACTGCACTTTTCAGCTACCCAAGAAAGGATCACGGAGGGTACACAAGGAAACTATTAAAAAAACATCATTTAATAATAGAAGTATTACAAGAGGTCATCATAGATGTTTGACATTTTTCTTTAAAAAATATGAAGATTTGTAATTTCTCTTTTAAATTTCCTTCATATTATTGTACTATCGTGACATCATAAAGGAGAGTTTCATCTACACAGGCAGCAAAACGAATCAATGTGCTTTTAACAATTCATGACTCTCTGAACTAATATTCTCCCAAAATCTAAAAGGAAAAAAAAAATCACTAAGTGACTCTTTATTAACTAATCTTTTTGCATTCAGTAAATCCATGCTTCTGGAAGTTTTCGCTTTTAACTGGCCTATTGATAGCAGGCCTGCTAGTGCCCAGGACAACAATAAAACTTAGCAAACATAATTTTGACAGGAGCACCAACACTGAAAAATGAAACAAGCTGTTTTGGGTTACGAGTTCAGGGTATTCACAAGGCAGCCAGGTAACCCAAGGGGATGGGCAGCTTGCCTTGTTGGTCAGTGAAGGAAACAGGGTGGCTGCTGCGTACTTCAAGAGATGAACACAAGCATCAGGGCATGTTTCTCACCTTGTGTACGCTTTGGAGCGCTCGTTTCTGTTTTCCGGGTTGGGGCAGCTACCCGGCTCGCAGCTGGCTTTGCAGGGGCCCCGCCTGCTCCCCCTCTCGCCGCCAAGGCGTCGTACTCCTGGCCCCCGTAGTTGGCATCGAAGAACTTCTTGAACCATTGCGCAAATTCAAAGTTGTCCTGGAACTTCCCCTTGACTAATCTTTCTACAGGGATGACCTAGAGGTAAAACAAGGAAAAGTAGAAATTACGCGGTGCGTAAAATATGTCCCCGCCGGAAGTAGCATTTAGTAGCAAAATGTACAATATCGGTAAAAAATCAAGGTCAAAGGTCAAAGAAGTCAAAGGTCAAAATTCTGTGTAGAAGTTTTGAAGCCCTCACCTAGTGCCATCACAAAAAGCAAACGGAATCGAAATCGGGTTAGAAATGGCAAAGGAGTAGCATTTTGTAGCCAATGTACAATATAGGTCAAAAATCAAGGTCAAAGGTCAAAGAAGTCAACGGTCAAAATTCTGTGTAGAAGTTTTGAAGCCCTCACCTAGTGCCATCACAAAAAGCAAACGGAATCGAAATCGGGTTAGAAATGGCGAAGGAGTAGCATTTTGTAGCCAATGTACAATATACATGTAGGTCAAAAATCAAGGTCAAAGGTCAAAGAAGTCAAAGGTCAAAATTCTGTGTAGAAGTTTTGAAGCCCTCACCTAGTGCCATCACATAAAGAAAACGGAATCGAAATCGGGTTAGAAATGGCAAAGGAGGAGCATTTTGTAGCCAATGTACAACATATAGGTCAAAAATCAAGGTCAAAGGTCAAAGAATTCAAGGGTCAAAATTCTGTGTAGAAGTTTTGAAGCCCTCACCTACAGGCTGTAGTGCCATCACATAAAGCAAACGGAAATTAAATTGGGTTAGAAATGGCAAAGGAGTAGCATTTTGTAGCAAAATGTACAATGCAGGTCAAAAATCAAGGTCAAAGGTCAAAATTCTGTGTAGAAGTTTTGAAGCCCTCACCTAGTGCCATCACATAAAGCAAACGGAATCGAAATAGGGTTAGAAATGGCGAAGGAGTAGCATTTTGTAGCCAATGTACAATAAAGGTCAAAAATCAAGGTCAAAGGTCAAAGAAGTCAAAGGTCAAAATTCTGTGTAGAAGTTTTGAAGCCCTCACCTAGTGCCATCACATAAAGCAAACGGAATCGAAATCGGGTTAGAAATGGCGAAGGAGTAGCATTTTGAAGCAAAATGTACAATATAGGTCAAAGGTCAAGGTCAAAGGTCACAACTGAAATTCTGTGTAGAAGTTTCAAAGCTCCCATGTAGTGCTATCATATAAAGCAAACAGAATAACAATTGGCTCATAAATGACAGAGAAGTAGCAAATTGAACATTTTGATCACACACGGACGCACAGACAGACAGACGGACGGACAGACAGACGGACACACGGACACACACACGTACGGAGCCCGTTTCATAGTCCCCTGCTCGAACTCGTTCGGCGGGGACAAAAATTCAAGAAGGTATCAGCATTGGTAAATCTATTCTTTGCTTTTTTCCTCTGAAAAATAGCAGACTCGTATCAAACAACTTTTTGAGACTCTTTGTGGAATTAGCCTGTTTGCTTGTGGTGAACTATGCAATACAATGAGCACACATGTATAAATGTTGTACCTTACTGTGACTCTAAATCTTATGTGACCAGCAACTAATTGGACAAGTTTCGCCCTCATCCTGATATCACGAGTGTGAGAAATTTCGGACTTAACAGAGCAGAATTTTCCAGGCCTTAAAAGCATTTGTACAGGCCCTGCTTTTGCATTCAAAGAGCTTGAGCCCGGTGTTTGGACATTCCAGGAGGGTTGATAACCAATGGCAGCGTGTTACACTTCCACTTGACCAATGGGCCTAGACAACTAGAAGTCACTATTGGGCGAGTAATATAAAGGGGCACCTGCCCATTAAAAGTATGGGGGTCCTTGACCAATGTTCATTGAGGCACATTGGTGGATCAACTTTTGTTGTGCCCCAACGGCTTCTTGAGTTTTGGGCACATATCTGGATTTTAACCTGTTGAAGACGAGTTCCGAGTATACTCCAGCAGGCGTCTATGGGAAATGCGTGTCTTAGCAAAATCAGCCTGTCCTCAACAGGTTAATTTGGGGAGCAGAAAGAGAAAATGCATGGAGACATAGAGAGGGACTACCTTGTCTACTCCGACCTTCTTGAAAGACAATTGTAAGAGTTTCCAGTTTCCGATGTACTCGTGCTCCTGCTTCGCGCTGAACTTCACTTTTTTTAGAGGTACACAGTTTTCAAAGAGCATATCCATGAACTGGCAATAGGCGGCCCCTATAATGACAAATGAAAAATAAAAGAAAACAGCAAACCTGGTCATTGACAAACAGATAGGAAAAAGATCTTCCTGGACAGAAAATGTAGCAAAAAAATAACTTGACTTCATTAAAAAAAAATAGAAATGAAATAAAATAAATAAATACGTGAAAAAAAAAAATGCCTCATTTCACAAAACGAATCTAAATGCCTCAAAGTCCAACTGCAACAAAAACTGTTTTCATGAAACATTGTTTGAGAACAAAAACCAAACAACCATGACTATTTTCATCATATGTACACTGTAGTGTACAATTGTATTACATTTTGTTCCTCTCTTGTTTGCTAGGTCAGAAGAAGAGGACAAAATCTTATCCAGCTGTACACAATTTTGTATATGGCCTTTTTTACGATCAGTGGTGTAACTTTTGTACTCGGAGGGTCAAAATTTCAAACAAAATATTTTTTCATTATTCTGTTTGATTCCTGTTTGAAAGTATTCAAATTTTTGAAAAAATAACATTTCAGACCTTAAAGCTGAAGGGTTATTGGTGTAATTTAAGGAAAACCCTGGCACCTGAAGTAAATTTAAGCAAAATTTTGCTTTCATGAATTGCACCATATTGACAAAACTCTGTAGTCAAACTTCACCATGCAAAGTTTATATGGTTAACAACAATATATAGTTTGTGAATCAAAACTATTTGGGGGTTGAATATAAAGTGAATTTTTAAAAAAATACATCAGATTTATAAATTTTTGCTAAAAATACCAATTGACATGCAATTTTTAAGATTTTAACTATTTATTGGAGGGCAGGCCAGGTCAAACTCTTACTATAACAAGTCTTTAAGAAGGGCTACCTTCCTATGTAGGTTAAATAAAATTCCAATCATTTCTTTAAAACTTGGATTTTTCACACATGGATGTTTCGGAGGTGACAGTTAACATATTAGAATGTTTCGGAGGTGACATTAATATTAACACTCACTTTTTTTTTAGAATAAGTGACAATAACACAAAAACTTCTTCTTTTTATCAATGTTTTTAATAATTATAACTCGAGAACAAGAAATTAACTCCTGTTTCAAGCAGATAAACCACACAGAACAAGTGTTTTGTTACACTTCATTAATTAGCATGGGTACCGGTAGTGTGCCTTCCATTTGGGCGAAGGATGTAAGCTAAATATTGTAATCTGAAGAAACATGGCATTTCATTTTCTACCTTAACTTGAGATGAGGGTGTGAGATCATTTTAGTAATGTTTCTTTGCTCTCTGAACATTTTATTCCACAACACCAGGGAAGAATCACTTCGTTTCGGAGGTGACATTCAATGTTAACATTGTGTTA
Source organism: Diadema antillarum (assembly GCF_040938485.1). Lineage (NCBI taxonomy): Eukaryota > Metazoa > Echinodermata > Echinoidea > Diadematoida > Diadematidae > Diadema > Diadema antillarum. The sequence goes on along the minus strand of NW_027271575.1, from coordinate 435,178 downwards.
GAATATTAATTTACAGTAAGAATATGATGGACATAAGCTAGATATTGTAACCTGAAGAAACATGGCATTCCATGTTCTACCTTAAATTGAAATGAGGGTGTAAGATCATTTCAGTAATGTTTCTTTACTCTCAGAATATTCTATTCCACAACACCAGGGAAGAATAACTTTGTTTCGGAGGTGACATTCAATGTTAACATTGTGTTCATGTATTCATATACTATGTCCCCCCCAAAAAATTTACAATTAGACTTTTGCATTGATAGCACCCAATATGATTAAATCAACTAAATTCTACTTTGGGGTCTTAAATTATAACATCTTAGCTCTATTTTGCAGAAAGCCCCAGTCAATTTGGTTAAGTGATCTCAAAGAAATGTGGATTGTTATAAAGGATGTCAGGAGTCTGATTCTTCCAAGTTCAGCACTTGGATGCTCTTGGAACTGCATATTAATGTGTAAGCACAATATACAGAACTTGGAGGGAAGGGAATCCTCACATGCTCTACAAAAATCCTCAATTCTCTTTGACCTCTGAAGCAAAGTGAATGGGGTTTTCTGTAAGGCGTGGGCAATGAGTTATAGTTTCAATCCCTTACATTGTATTTTAGATTGATTCACTATCTTTAAAGTTATCGTTGCGGAGGGTACCACTGTAATTTTTTGGCGGGGACATACGGTATGAATACCAAAGGCAAAAATTCTTATTTGACTTGTGTACGTTTTTGTTTGCAGGTAGTTTTATAAATACATTAATTCAAGGATGTTCATGAATTCTTCATCATCCTTGATAGCCACCATACCAATGTTATGATACTGGTGAAAGGTGTTTGGTTCATCTGGGATAAATTTTCTATACACCAGATTCATTTAAACTGTTGACATTACTAAAATATATTGTACATTTTTTGAATTGATTGAAAATTACCTGCAAATCATGCATATTTAACAGTCACTTTTGAGAGTAAAAAGTATATGATAAGAAAAAACATTTTATTGTTTTTGAGGTGACACAACACAGAGACAACCCAACTTCTCAGGTGTTAAATATTTAGTGAACATTCATGTCTTTCCTCATAGCTTTAATTTTCAAATATAAGCTCTTTCTTTCAGTTTTTACTTGTTATTTTGTTTGGTTATTCTCTTTCATGATAATGGATACCAGCTCATATTTTGTTTGAGATTGTAATTCATACTAATCTTTAACAGGTTTTTACAGTTTGGTTAAGACAACAGTTTGTGTTTCCCAGCTGAAGAGAGCAGCATAATGCTTTTCTGTGAACTTGAGGGGAAAATTTGTTTTTGTTCAGTAATTTTCCCCATCAACTTCACAGAAGGTCCCGGACACAAACTGGTCTCAAATAAACCTATAAGGGACCGAAACTGGAAAAGGACAAGTTCACCTCAATAGACATAAGGGTTGAGTAAATATAGCAATATTAGTAAAACACATCAGTGAGAGTTTGAGGAAAGTAAGGCAATCCGTTCCAGAGTTATGGATTTTTGAAGTATCTGCTCAGTCAAAGCTGAATGAGAAGACTTCTATAGCTTGTGATGTCACATGTGCACAAAGATATAGAGAAAGTATCAAGAAAATTCAACATTCTGTATTTTCATTTTTCTTGCACAACAAAAGAACACATGACTTCTCTCTTTTGGAAGGCAGGGTGAATAATATTGCCCTAAAATACATCAGAAGCAAGTTCAAGAAATATGCACTTTTTTCAAAAAGTAAAGTTTTGTGAAATTCACTTATATTTTCCTTATATCGTTGTATGCATGTGACATCATACACTGTCGTAGTCGTCTCATCCAGCAGTGATTGCGCAGATACTTAAAAACCCATAACTTTTGAATGGATTGTCCAATTTCCCCCAAACTTTCAATGATATGTTTTACTGTTGAACATTTGCATTCACTCAATCCACATGTATATGAAAGTGGACTTGTCCTTTAAGAAACTATTTTCTTTTCCTTGAAATTCCAGTACTTAAAGCCAAATTCTAAGATAAAACATAATAACAAAACAAGGTAAACACCTCATCAAAAGTACTGAAATAGAACTACAAATTTTGTTTTTTTTTTTATCTTTCCCTTTCCAGTCCTGGGGACTTGTTCCTCTGTTCACTTTAGTTGTCACATAACTTCAATAATCTTTAAAAATACAATGTCATAAACAGTTGGTTCAACTTGGAAAATGTAATAGTTATTGTCATATTAAAAAAAAAAAGTCACATAATTTTGTTTATGATTACCACATTGTACATGGAAAAACAACAATTCAAGAACAAGTTGTGCACCAGCTATAGGCATGTGGCCTTTTTGTGGAGTTTGATGATTTGATGATTTTTTTTTTTTTTACATTCTTTTTTTTAAAGATTGTGGACTAGGGCATGCATGAACTGCCACATGTATTACTTTGGTATCAAGGGAATTCTGGTGAGCTATGTATACAAAAGTCACTTCTGTTGTGATAATTTTGTAGTATATTAAATGTATTAGAAAATGTTAATAGATAGTGAAAAGGAACTGAAGTCTTGCCTTTCACTATCACATAACAATATGGTGTTAACAAACAATGTCACCTCCGAAACACAAGAAAAAGCAACCTACAAGGAAAGCTGTGATTGGTAAATCTTCACAACTAAATTGCTTGTTGGAAATCAAGCTTCTAAGATGAAAGCATCTATATGTTTACTTAACTAAAGCAGGAGAAATGATCTTGATTACAATATTATATATACAACAGATGGGTATATTTTGTGCATTCTCATTGTTAAAAAAAGTGAAAAAATGTAAATTTGCCCTAAAACGTACAGTCTAGTAATAAAAAAAAGAGTGAGAGTGTGGTAGTTGATTTCTCCACTTTCAGACTTATGTTACTAAAATAAATGAAACCATTGGAGTACATGATATGGTTTCTCTTCAACAGAAATGAACAAAAAATCTTGTTAACAGTGTTTTGTCACCTCCGAAACAGTAATTTTTAGTTTTTATTGAATCTTTTATTAATCCCTAGAAAATTCTCACTTCCTGTTGCCATATTACTATTGTCATCCAAAAGAGATTCCTGTCAATTGGACAGAATCAAACAAAATTGCTTTGTCTTCGAGAAATTATCAAATATAATATGCCTGTTGTTTCGGAGGTGACAATTGTTTCGGAGGTGACAAGTGTTAACGGAAAATTGTAAATTGCTCCGAAATGAAAACAACAGGCTATATTTCTACTACCTTCCTTCAGAGATAATGTGAGGGGAAATGTTACATTTTTGCAAATGTAATGTATAACTGATGTCAAGAATAAAAAAATTAAATACATAAATCTGTTGTCTCGGAGGTGACAGAAATGTTAACGGAAAAGTTACATAAATTTATAAATGCTCACCAAAATATGATAAGTTATTTGAATTAAATAATCTTTGGATCAAAGTTAACTCAGATTGATTACTATTCTGTTTTGATGGAAATTAGCAAAGTTGAATTTCAGAATTGTGAACAAGAGCTAACTCAAAAGAGGGGTTAATTGTTAACGGAAAATGTCACCTCCGAAACATAAAGTTTGGACAATTTCAGTATTTAAAGAAGACAAAGCAGAACCTGGTAAACATAATAGGTCTTAATGTTGGATACCTGTCTATCACAACAGCAACAAAAATAATGAAAAGGAATAAACAATTTAATTTGCTAGCTCTGACAAAAATACTATGTCAGAGTGAGTACACCAAAAGTGTTGGATTTCAAGCATGTAAGTGCCTGCCACATCTGAAAGAAAAAGAGAGGAAAGTTCATTAAGGTACCCAAGGTAGACACTGTGGGTGGTAAGTTTATGAGAAAAAATAATGCATATCTGTCAGTGTATAAGAAAGTTATACACCAATTAGTGTCAATACTGCATTTTACACCACTGATTGTAAAAATGGCCATATTCAACTTCTGGGACATACATTGTTTCTCAAGCTTATATACCTGACATATACAATATATGTACACTGTGTCTATTTGCAAACTTTAACCCTATCAAATTCATCTTTGCTCTAATACCCTCACATATACTGTATATTGTATAAGCCAACCTGCACATATCAAAAGAAAAAAAAAAGCAAAAAAAAAAAAATTATCATAAACTTCTTGTCATATAAACACAATATACACTGCATGGAAAAAAAGACAACAATCAAAATATCAAACGAAGTCTGTTTTTCAAGGAAAAACCACCAGTGTTATTTCACATTCAAACGTGTTCACTACATGTATTACACATAAATGATATGTAATTTTTTTTTTATGCAAGACAGGAACCTAATTTCAAAAATTTTCAAAACAAAAATGAAAGAGAGAAAAAAAGTTTTACACGCAAATATGTTCCATGACATTTTCACTACATTTGTACATCTTTCATAGGCAGAGGAATGTATCAAAGCTTGTCGACTGCATGCTGAGTGTGCCCCGATGAATTGCTGCGTAACATCACAGTACTGCCCTGGGCTAATAAGAAGATATTATAAGGTGTAGTTGTATGTAGTTGAGAGGATGGCTGGTGGAAAGAAGCTCATCTCACTGTTAAAGAACCAATTTTTAATTACTATCACTACAATTCCCTCCCTATGATAAATCTGCATAAGTGACAGGTACACTGTACGTTGTAGATTTACAAGATATTCAATCTGTAGAGTTTGTAAAATGTATGTACTACACACTTATCCAGCCGAGGTGTTGCAGAATGGCAAGTGATGTACCGGTACCCAGTACTGATGCTCAGAATAGCACAGCATTTGCAAGTTACATGTAGCTTTATACATAGCATACATACATGTATCAACATGTACTTTGGAATATGTTTTGAAAATGATGCTACAAATGAAGCTTATTGGTGCTGACAGATAGACAATGACTCACTTCTAAAGTTTTATGATATTTTAAGCTTGATTTACGGTACTCACCAGAGCACAAATTCTCAATTTTTGTGTAACCAAGACCGAGACACATGTTCACCCAGTTGATCATCTCATGCCTGCTCAAGTTCTCTGACGTAACAGACGTCTGAAACACGTTGACCGCCATTCTCCTTGCTCTTGTAATAACTCTGTATTGGAGCAAAAAGGAGGGGAAAAAATACAGGATAAACACCATCCATAAAACATCCACAATATAACAGAACATGCTCTTGATGTACAATTGTAGGTAGGGATGAGGGTATCATATTCTCATCAAAAGCTGCACTTCAAAGATTGAATCTGAAGAGTAGATGGGTTCTTACAGGGACATTAATAGACATTTTCATCTAATAAACCTGAATTGTTGATGCTTTGTCTTTCGCAGTACAAGCACGGAACAGTGAGACATACACACGTATATAAAGCACTTGCCTGATTGCCAAGGGCAAGTGAAAATCAAAGTTGGGTAAGAGTTTAAGAACAATGAGAGAACATGCCTACCCAAATTTAGCCTTTAAACAAGGCGACTCGCTCTGCGTGCCCCCGTATAGCGCGTTTACCCCACAAACCTGTTGGCCGGCGAGTGGAGCGAGCCGCCTTTATCCACTCGTTCAGGGATGTGTACTTTTGTCGTTGTTGTTGCTTTATATTCTTTGACAAATTTGCGTACAAATTTGACGCAGAAAATACACACGGCACCAAGGCAAGCCTCGTTAATATTAAGTAACTATACTACTTAATATTAACGAGGCTTGCCTTGGTGCCGTGTGTATTTTCTGCGTCAAATTTGTCAAAGAATATAAAGCAACAACAACGACAAAAGTACACATCCCTGAACGAGTGGATAAAGGCGGCTCGCTCCACTCGCCGGCCAACAGGTTTGTGGGGTAAACGCGCTATACGGGGGCACGCAGAGCGAGTCGCCTTGTTTAAAGGCTAACCCAAATTGGGCAAGCAAAAAGTTTTGAAACCACTGTTTTTCTCACCTCTTCTCTCCTACAAACCTACATTTGTACAAAGTCAACTATACAGGAGCCCACAGGAAATGACTGTTCCATGATGCAATGCACTACATTGTAAATTTCCTTTGCAGCAACTTTCCAATGCTTTAATGAGAAGAAGTCCCATGGCAATGTACGTAATACCAACACTCAATCAAACCAGGTTTGTTAATATTCCAATGTGTCCAAGCATACAGATCAATGTGTGCTGTTTATTCAAAATGATTGTGTTTTATTAAGCCCTCAACTTTTCTATTTTCATTCTTTAGTCTGTTTTGATTTCATGATCGACAGCAGCGCATGAGCTGTTGCGTAGGGGCGGGCAGGAACTGCTATAGATGTCGCTATCATGTGTATCCTGTCTGCTGCAAACAATGTACAAGGAAGCGCTTCTTTGAATGTGCATGCACTTCAATGTGCACTCATTCACATTTTTGCGATTGTACATGTGCAATATTGTAGATCTACTATACACGGCCAAAGTCCTGCGATACGTTGTATAATGTACCAAAACTTTGTCATAGCGGGGCGATTTATCCTTACAGTCCGTGAGTTGTATCAATCACAAGTTCCCCATTTAGACCTTAAACCAAAGGTCCCCAATCAATGAGAACGTACAATGTACAGCAATGCAATAAAAAGCAAATCTCCTCCTGTAGGTACGCAAGGCTCGGTCTGAAAATCCCACAGCTTGCATGGCTTGCCCGCTGTCTGCACTGGTGGATGCAGCGGGACACTCACACAAAAAGTGCCCAAAGAATGGTGGACGGCAGAATTCAAGAAAGTGAACTCATAATACTTACTAAGTGATAAGTTTGCTGACAAATTCGAGTATCCACCTACTCTATCAGTGTGTAATAGTAATTTCAATTCAATTCAATTCAATTCAATTCATGGTTTATTCAATCATCTTCGCAGCTGAGTAGCTGAATTGCGATAATTGTGTATACATAGTAAAATGACATAAAAATAACATAATTTCATCAATTAAAACACATCATATAAAACATGCATTACAATTTTCAAATACTTCGTTATGAATACAAAATCTAATGAATTCACAGAATTATTGCAAAATGTCATTATGCCTGTAATTTTAAATGATATGAGTGCGTCACGAAATTAAAACTGAATAAACTCGGTAATCCTGATATGAAAACATAATAATGAACCAAATTAAAAAAAATGCTATTTGATAATGTAATGTATAATATAGATGTACAATTTGGAATATACATCTACTGTATAGACTCTATAAAGTAATTGTTCCAGTTTGCGGCCATGCGGCGGTTTGCGGCCACTACAGCATATTCGGTCATATAACGCTGAACACAGCCACACACTTTATACATGTATACCACACATTCACTAAGACACTGTCATTCTACAAAAATCAACCGATAACATGGAAGAAATCTCCAACAAAAATGAAATTTTCTCACTATAATGATGACATCTCGCATCAAAAACTTCATTTTTCGGTACTTCTTAACATCACAGTTAAGGATCAAGGGTCTAAGAAACTGGATATTTTGTCGTTTTCCCGATGTTTGTGGATTTCGAATACATGTCCTCACGTAGAAATAGAACTTTCGGAAGCCGATGTGGGATGCCATTTTTTCTGGAAGTGGATGTTCCGATCGAAAAATACGAAAAACATGAGAAAGACAACAATAACACCGCCATGCCTGTTTGCGATCAGTGCAAGCGCGCGAACCCTTTTCACTAACTACGACCAGCAACCCCATACGCACAGCGTAATGGGGCTGCGCACTGTAGCATTCAGGATCTTGACAAAGTAGTATAGCGGACTAATATCAACTTAAAATCGAAAAATTTCTTCAATTTGAAGACTCAGTAAAGTTGAAGTATTGACAACAGGGTTCGTGCAACGTTTAGTTCTGCCAATTGTCCCTTTTTGTTCAAATTGATGACTCAATGTGACTCGATCCAGAGGAACTTTGGAGAAGTACAGTAAACCTCACATGAGTCGAAGCTCTCGGGACTGACAAAAATGCGTCGACTTAAGTGAACTTCGACTCTCGCGAGAGTCAATTTTTTTTCTGACTCACAGTTATGTACATGTATTATAGTACATTTGCATGCATGTGTGTGTGTTTGCATTCAAATTTGTCTGTTCTTGAAGATAATGTTCTTATTTTGTTCTAAATTGAACATGGCATTTGTATCAATACTACATGTAGCAGTTAAACGTAGTTCTGAGAATGCCTGCCCTAATGTGGCAATGTGCATGTGCTATGTCTATGGTGCAACATAGGTAGCCATCTCTGTCAACCTACCCTGAGACAAACACTCTCCCAGGCCCATCCCACCTCCATTGAACAAAACTATATACAGCCAGCCGGGCACGCACAAACAAGCTCCGCCCACTTGCCCTGTCACTAAAATATTAAAGCGATTGGTTGACCAAGGAGTTCTGGCTTGACATGGATAAAGTATGGATGTGCTGTGTGTATGGATAAAGTATGGATCGATGTGCTGTGTGTATACATGTATGTATTCAACATACTGTACGTGAGGAGCGGTACGGTGAGTGTGCATGCTTACATGTACCTGCAGCAGGTCAGGGACGGGGTTCTGCAACATGCCGATTTTTTTGTTCTCCTCTAAATGTAATGAGAATGCCAGACAAATCTTCTTCGGCTCAAGTGATGTAAACTACGTGTATTTTGTACAAAAGGGACTGAATGTTTTACTTCGACACAGCCGAAATTCGACTCTCGTACTTCGGCTTATCCAAATACTTCTTAGAGAAAATACATAGGGAAAAATCGGGGCTTTTTATTTTGCTTCGAGTGAAGTGATTTTCGACTCACTCGACGTCGACTTATCCGAGGTTTACTGTACACTGAATTGACAGCCAGCTCATGCGCACACAGACTCAATGGATTTGGGTTTGTACGCATGTGATGTGTGCGCATGCGCTGGCAGTCAATTCAGTGTACACGTAGCTCTCCCAGGTTTCTCTGGACCGAGTCATATTAAGTCATCAATTCAAACACAAAGGGACTATTGGCAGACCTAAACGTTGCACGAACCTTGTTGTCAATACTTCAACTTTACTGGTAAGTCTTCAAATTGAAGAAATTTTTCGATTTTAAGTTGATATTTGTCCGCTATACTACTCTGTCATGATTCTGAATGTTACAGTGCGCAGCCCCATTACGCTATGCGTATGAGGCTGCTGGTCGTAGTTCCTTTTTGACGTGCTTTCGCAATGGGACTTAGCGCTTACGCAACGTTCGCGAGCCACAGTGAAGGCATTCAGCAGAAGATCGTGGAGCACACACGTATCGCATAGGAATTGTATTTTGTACATCAGGCCGCGAACCGGACTACCACGGTCGGAAAGCGGCGGACGTTGTACCGGATCGCAGCCATGGTCTTTTTTTACTATCGCGATGGACATTGGTCTTGCAATTTTCACAATATTGTAAATTGGTAAGTGGTCAACCGCTATAATATAACCTGGGTTAAAGCAATTAGCAAGTTTACGTTTCAGAGTGGAAAAACCCTTATGTGGCCACAAACTGGGACTTTCACTCTAGATCTCTAGAGTAAAATACCCAATTTGCAGCAGGGTGCCCATTTCTTGCAGGGGCACTTTCATCATCAACATTCATGATCAATAAAACAGCTAAATGAACATGTGTGCTATACTGTACATGTAGTCCCACTTCAGAACACAAGCAGGAGTTACTCGCAAGTATTAATTATGGGAAGTGACACCAGATTGGGTCTTTTCATCAATGAATGAAATGGCCCTTGCCGCAAATAGGCACCCTTTACAAAGCCTGCCACAAACAGGGTATTTTACTCTCTGCACATGCACATGATAAGGTTAGTTCTGATTTTATTTTTCTCTTCACAAATTATTTGTAAAATGATGTCAGACTTCACTCTCAAGGGGCCGATTCGTGCGTGGAGTGGCGAGAATTGCAGAAAAAAGCATCAAAAATTTCAAGTCAGATCAGGCCGAAAGGTGTGGCAGCGCCCTGCAACGAGCGAACTTCAGTGCTGGCACCCGTGTTTCTGTGTGTGTTGCGCTGCACACTGCTGGTTGAATAAAACTCGATTTTTTTCCTTGTCATCACCGAGAATAAGATGTGTTGATTGTGTGTTTAACAAAAAATCACCGTACAAACTTACAACTCCATGTCACTATTGTCAGATTTGAGATGGATGATAAGTGAACAGGGGCAAGAGGGACTTAGCTTTATGAGCATCGCACCCCGAAAGCCTCACTTACACCTCATGAGCACCCGGCGCGGCCGGCCATGCGGACTAGGCTTATTATATGACTCAAGGGGGGATCCTTCTGAGCAGGACCCGCCCCCTCATGGCTCTGAAATGAGCGGATTTCCCGGACTGATTAGACTTCAAGAACTGACCGTTAGGACCCTACCACTTTTTGTTTTGTCTGTAAGCCTAAGACTAAGAATAAGATGTAATGTTAAAGTTCAGTATAACGTTACAGGATAGAACTTTCGGTACCGGTAAATGTTCATTTGATCCTGATCGTGATCCGAATCAAGAATGTTAATTTAAATAAAATTTTAATGGAATCGAGAAAGATTCAAAGATCAGTATAATTCAGGGATCTACTCTAGCAAGTTACAATGATTTAGTACAATATCAGAGAAAAGATGTCGGCCCAAGGCCAAGATGTCATGCAGGCATTGCCAATGCCGCAATGGATCTGGTCTAACCAACGTTACGTACATGTAGTACCTCCTACCATCCACATGGCAGGGCAGAGCAGCAGAAAAACATCGGCGAGCATGACAGTATGCATGGTACAGGAATGGGGAGTGCTACTGCTACTACTACTAGCTGGTGACGTGAGTGCAGTCTCAGATCTACTCTGTATGTACAGTACCGTTGCTGTACATAAGACTGAGTTTTACGACCCCATGGCCCATCCATTCGGATCGTAAAGAGAGCGAGAGCTTTGCCTTTCACCGCGTACTTACGCAAGTCATTCATCAAACATAGCACAATAACTCATGTTTTTCCCCAAGATTAATAATGATTATAATTTTCAGTGATCCCTTCGTTTAACGAAACGACTCTGATTTAGCATTCCAGAGAAAATGTGTAACATACCTTTTCCAAACTCGATGAACTTCCCTAGCCAAGTTGCGAGAGTTCGAGTACACACGTTCAAATTTCCGGTGGATCAATAGTGTGCGCAGGCGCAACTTTGAGGGCAGGTCAAAGATCACGTGCCTAATTAAGTCATGTGACCTGCACTTCACCAATCAACACAGGGCTTAGGGAAGTCATAGGAACGTTGATCAGCAGTGTGTGGATCTGTCATCACATTATTTGATAAAATCTACCGTGTTGCAGAGTATTCTAGACTCATCATTTTCATGACGTTATTCTATGGTTCCTAAGCAATATAACGGATTGATATCGATGCAGAGACACGGATGAGGGGATGTATTAAGTCATTCAACAGATGAGTCATTCGTGATTTCCATATTATTTCCAGGGCTTGAAACATGTCAGCACCTACATTCTTTTGAGGGTAAGTGAATTTTTAGGATAACCGTACATGATAAAGATTTTGATAATTCCTGATTAGATTCGCGAATTGTTATGTTTATATATTGATAGAATGCTTGTCATAAATGCCGTCTGTTCTTTATTTTCAAGCCTCATCTCCTTGTTCAACCAGCAAGGCATATTTGAAGTGCTATTGTCACACAGACCAGCACGTTCAATTTTCGAGTTACCCATTTCAACAATGGATCATGCTTGTTCGCACCTAATGACTTCCGGGTTTGGTTTGCCGAGCCCGATGCACTATGCATACGGTACCTTACCCTTGGCTGCTGAATACTTTCATGCCCGAAGCGCTGGGGAGTTCTTTACCATACGTCCCGTACCCCGCCTGCCACTGCAGCTGCTATTACTAAGTCAGTAAGTGCTAAATCTGATTTCGTGGTGCGGCGCAGTGCAGTGGACACCAGTAAACTGTGATGACCCAGACATTGGCAGAAACGTCAGTGTAAACACTGCATTCTTATTTTCATGCACCCATCATTGTGGAACTCTTGCTGTCAGTAGACTTGGGAAATTATAAAAATAATCAAAACCCTCCAAATTTCATGTCCTCAGTCATTTGTTTTACAAATTGCTTAGCCTTAGCTGCCCTTATTAGTAATGAAATAACAAAGCCAGGGAGAAATTTGACTCCTGGTTTTAAACCAATAGGCAATAGCAATTCTTTGCTGTCATATAGTAGCTACACTAACTAAATCTATCTAGGCCCTATTGTGGACATTGTTTTGCCTTTGCTGACAAGTGCAAGTACCTTTACAAAGCAGGTAGAAAGAGAAAGCCCATGTTGGATATTTGGTCGCCACTCTTACGTAGGTGCTTCATGAAATAACAGCCACCCAGCGGATATCGTGGATGTGAGCTTGGATTTAATATGGATTTAACCAAATTGATGGAGGCCATAAGGAATCGTGCAGCTTCGGACGGAAATATCGTATATGAGAATAATCGCAGCAATGAGGCGGAGTTGAGATTGTCTACGTCCTGTGAGTGGATGTGTAAAGTCTCGTCTTTTAAGGCTGAAGTACCGTGTTGCATATCTGCTGCTTGATTGCAATGAATAAACTTGACTTGAGCAATGTGCATGAATATGTGAATCATTAACAGTGAAAATGCTTTATTTTAGATAGTGCATTATGACAGTTTCCATCCTGGAGTTTATTTATTTGAATTGAGTTTGTTTTTGACTTTCAATAAGTGGCTTTTCATTCAATTTGATTTTGGATGAGTCATACTATTACTCGTTATGATGTTTGAAACTTCTTTGTTTTTGTACATGTATGTGTGATTACTACTCTGCTTTAATATTTGTTCTTCAGAATCTGTAAAAAAACAGACAACTGGTAAATATATATCTACAGGATATTGACATCACTTTAGCAAGTAAATATTCAGAATTCTGAAGAGTAGAATGTCAAGCATGATCCTGAACCTGTTCACCAATATGATTATGAATTTATGATGTGACAATATATTTTTTTTCATGACGATTTGTACTGTAAAAAACTTCTAATTTTTTATAAATTTATAGATTTACAGGCATGGGCATTGTTTTGTTACGAGCCCAAATTATTGTATGTTTGTAGCTGTTGAACTGCATGTATTGTTCTGATACAATTCTAGATTTGTAGATTTGCAAACCTAAATTTGATTTAAGGGCAAGTCCAAGATATCGCGCACCATACGTATGGGACATTCAGAGATTTCAAACCTCTTAAAAGTAATGAAGGAGCACTTTGGATTTTACTGTTTATCATCAGGAGGACTGGTATCCCTGAGAAGAATATTGTGTATGAGGGCAAGTCCAAGATAACACGCGCGTTACGTATGGGACATTCAGAGACTTTTATGACCTGAAAAATAGTGTTAATGGCTTTTGATGATATTAAACTTTATCATGGTGATTGATATCTAGGAGAAGTATAATAATGCAAAAAATGGAGAAAAATGACCTTCACAATTATATTCTAGAGGAGAAAATAAGTGCCGTTACGTATGGGACCAGAAAAATTTTGTTTTTTTGAACATTTTTTTCAACCTCAAAACTCTCTGAAAGTATTTCATTCTACAACTTGTAACTCACTGTGATGAAAGTCACAACACTCAAGATTATCACAGGTAAGTTTCGTGTCATTAGGTAAAAAGCTCTAATTACAGGTTCTAATTAAAGACAGACATGACGTGTTACGTATGGGACAGTTACGTATGGGACAGTTTGTCCCCCATTCATTTAGTGTGTGAAGAACCATGTTTATGGGTATTTTGCATAATTATTGAAGTAAAATTAGTTGAAACTACTCAAATACTGATCCAGATTGTCAAGGAAACAATATTCCCCAAATATTCACCATCCTAATCATATTCAATCATATTTTTATATTTTTATGACCAACCTAAGTATGCATGCCCTTTGTCCCCCATTCGTTTAGTGTGTGGAGAGACATGTTTATGGGTATTTTGCAAAATAATTTTGCAAAATACCCATATAAAATCTTTTTGCATAATTATTGAAATGGAATCAGTTGAAACTACTCAAATACTGATTCAGATTGACAAGGGAACAATATTCCCCAAATGTTTACCATCATAATCATATTTAATCATATTCTATGGAGTATGTACACGTGTATGCCCTATTTCTATCAGGATAGTTACTACTGAAAAATTGAATACAGAATGTAGTTTAAAGTGTTTACTTCCATTGATGATGGGCAGTTCGCCATTTCGTTTCATTAAGAAACAACTTGACACAAGAAATATTAATTTTTATAAATAAGCAATACCTGTTGCGTGGAACCTCAGTGATCGAGTGTCTGTCTAGCAGTCAGGTCATTAATTCGAGTCACACCTCAGTATGTATACCCATGAATTTTGTCGTGGCTATTACTGAAACCTGAATAAGGACAATTTTTGTATCACTTGCAATAAAAAAAAATCATTTTACTTTATTTATTTTTTTAATATTTATATCACAACCATTTCAAATTGGATCTCCATCACTAAACTTTGAATTCCTCTTGTCTTAGGATTGTATGCTCTTTAGTAATTCATATAATTGGTTTCCAATCATCTCATTAAATGTTGAAAACTGAATCCCCGTTTCTACAAAAAACTATACCATCCCTTTAATGCTGATTTTTCATTGTGTATTTTGCCATTTTCCACTCTCCCTTTCTGAAAATTGTTCAGTCAAGTACATGTATTGTTTAAAGTGTCTATAACTCAAAAAGTAGTTACAATGTTGGGATGCTTTCTTCAGGATGATTGACCATTTGTGTACTGAGAGACCTTCCCAGCTAGCTACATGCATTCACATGCATTATGTATGAGGATGTCCCATACGTAACGCATTTGTCCCATACGTAACATTATTTCAATGCCTCATAAAAAATATTCCTTTTGCTGTTTTTTCTTTTTTCTATGGTATTTAATTTCTCTAAACAATAAATTAGAACTTTCCAAAAGGGCATTAATATAACCTTAGCAATTTCAGAAAAAACCTAAAAAAATGACCTCAATTTGTTACGTATGGGACATCTCATGATAGGACATGAGATAATTTGCATAATCATTTGCATAATCCCTAAATTTTCATACAAAGTTAAACTATTTGATGAACTTCTTATGTCCACATATTAATCAAATATCATTTGCTTTCCTTTGAATTAATATGAATTTTTGTAAATGTCCCATACGTAACGCTGTGTTTCACAATTATGCAAATGAAGCCCTTGAAATTTGCATAAATTTACGTAATATAATTTTTTCCTCCATGGAAATCAAAACTTTAACTCATAAGCTTCAAAATGATACCAAACATGTCAAAATAGAGCAAAGATGAATTTTTGCCTTCTGAGGGGACCTTATCTTGGACTTGCCCATAAGTTTGATGTCATTTGACCTTGGGTTAATTATTTTATTAAGAAAAATATGGCAACTTACGTATGGGACCGGAGAAAAACTGGATTTTTCAAAATAAAGTTTGAATTGAAGATTCTCTGAAAGTACCTTACTGATCAAGTTCTGTCTAGAAGTGAAGAAAGGTACAATACTGAAGTATTCTTCAGCAAAGTTTCACAGCAAAAGAATGGCGCATATTTTCATGAAGTTGGTTTAATTAACGAAAGTACACCTTATGTATGGGACATGGCTCAACTTTAATACGTATGGGACATTTGTCTTTAGTGCACAAGTGTATTCATGGGAATGACTTTAAATTTCCCCATAGTGTCATATTCAGTTCCACAAATCATACTACAACATATAACAAATGAAATAAACTTCTAAGTGGGTACTTTCCCGGTTCAGATACCTAACAAAAGCTAAAATAAGACAAATAAAAGTAATTACCAATTACCAATTAAATGTCTTAGTTTGGATTCCGTCATGCATTAACACTGTCCTCATGATGTCTACACATACAGATACAGTATACTGACACTCTATTTCTAGCCCATTTGTAATACTCTGGTCAATATTTTTCATCAAATGAAAAAAAAAAAAAAATGTGCGAATTCTAGCTTGCGACCTTGATGTACACTGTAGCATACATGCTCATGTACTACATGTATGACTAATTTGTAGTCTTGATAATTTCAACTGTAAAATCAAATGTCATGTACAGTGTCATTTGCAAATACAGTTTGAAGTGGGTACTTTCAGTAGTTCTAGGCTTACCTTGCAAGTTGTCTAAGTTTTTATAGAGCTTTGTAATTGTTTGAAATGCAGCACAAAACATAACAACAAGAGTAATTAATTTTGCTCTTTAATCATCATGTTTTGCCATGTGAATTTTAGCTTCTGCAAAATCAATCAAATTTTAATGAAACTTTTCGATTTTAAAAGCCGTGGTAGAACAAAGAGATAGAAGAATGTATGTGCCAGTGCTGGCTTTTTTTTTTTTTCAAATTGCTTGACTTCAGGTCTATGAAACCAAAGACGACAAAATTTGTGTTTTTAAATACTTTACATACATGCTTGTGTAGTGATACAGGAAAGATTATCATTTGTACATTCAAATCTTAAGAGAAAATGTAATTCTAGATTTGAAACACTTACGTAACTCACTGATCTGAAACTTACAATTTTGATAAATTCTAATAACCTAATTTGATCATACACTACCAGATTGCAATGCTTGTTGATACAATTGTAATTGTGTAGATGTGGGGTACAAAGTAAGTATGAGTTGATGAAGGTGTCTCAGAGCACATCTGTCTCTTCAAACACAATATAGAAAGGAAAATTGAATTCCCTATTTGTTTGTGTAATTTGTGTTATTAGCACTCCAACCACAGAACCAGTATTGATATTGTGGTTCATGGCAAATGTGAACTACAGTCTTCATTTTACAGGATTTTTTAGTTTCAATAGTTTAGTTTATTTATTTCCATCATCACATCACATTGAAACTAAACAGGATTGAAACTAAACAGGATTTTCAGAAATCATGTTCATGACCTTGATAAGTCATGACATATTCTGAGGGTGTGCAGTTGAAATATTAAACATCATATCAAAATAAAAAGTATTCTCATAGGGTTTTTACTTTGCTATCAACTCAAGATATGACAAAGTTACCTGCTGTCACCTCAAGTGATTTTTCTTTTTCAGTAAGACCTGTAATGTTGTCATTGATGAGCGTCACAAGCACAATTGTTTGATTTCCCTTTTTAGGCTGCACAGCCTGTACAATGTAGTACATGCTGAACAGTGTACTGCACCTAAAATGACACTCAGAGAATCCCATTCTCTAGGACAAAGTCATTTTGTGGAGAGGTAAAGTTGAAAATGATAACTGAATTAAGAAAATGTCCAATATCACAATATTAAAAGGAGGAATGTTAATTGAAGACCAGCTGCACAGCCTGTAATGAATATAAGAAAATACAAGTATAAATGAATATTCTTTATTTTCCTTTCTTAATCATAGAATGACTCAATAATGCTGTTCTTACACTCTCCCTGAGGTCAACTAAGTAGGAGAGGTAGATATATATCCTTCAGGGTAGATGCAAAGATAACCATTAACCAAACAAATGTAAGGATATATAGCATCCATGTCAAAAGGCGGTTTTCCCATTCACTTTGCATGTAATGTCCCATACGTAAGGCATTTGTCCCATATGTAAGCAAACTTTAATTAGAAGATGAAGGACTAATTAAATTTCCACATTTAGTTTTGCTAATCTGGAGTTAAAATGAATAAATTAGAACTTCCTAAAGTATGTATGATTGGTCAATGTTAGAAATCTTCAGAAAAAACTTTAAAAAACATATTCAAATCCTTACGTATGGGACACTTTGTTCTGGGAAAGAGCATAATTTGCATAATTAATGTGCTGACCTTGTCTTACCAATTGGAAATTATACTAGCTCATACAGGGGTCATGTCCATAAAGGAACTAGGTCAAGGACAAATTCAATTGATTTTAGATCAATATTTTTAATTTGTCCCATACGTAAGGTTTGTTTTTAATTTATGTAAATTAAGGCCATATTTCTTGCATAAATTTGCATAATTATATATTTTCTTTGCTGGAAATATATAATTTAACTCTTTGGCTACAAAATGATATCAATAACTTTTTGATTAAATCAATATGAATTTTGAGCATCTGAGGGGACATTATCTTGGACTTGCCCTTAAAAGAAAAAGCTGCAGACTCCAGAGAAAGAAACAAAAAGAAGAGTACTATGTCCAGTTTATTGAGTGTCTTTGTTAATTCTAAATGTGAGATGGGAACCATTTGCTTGGCTTAGTCTGTACAGTAGATTGTGATGAATGTTACTTTAAGTAGTGATATGTGTCAGTGTATTCAAAAGCACTTGCAGTCCAGAAGCTTGCCGTATCAATGCATCCAGAGTGGAAATATGTTTGTAGAACTTTTGGTACCGGTAGTCATGTTTACTACGTATGGTAGCATTACACTAGATTTTATAGAGTTGTGTCCAATGTTATTTAGATATTTTCATTATTAGCAACTTGGCATCCGCTGTGCTTTACAAACTGATTAATAATGACACAATGTGTTTTTTTGCCCGTCAATAGCCAGAAAGTGTTGTACAGATCCAAAGATGTCTGTACCAGTCTATTCCAGCAAGTAGCTTTGTTGTACATGTTTTGTTGATAACTGCACAACTAGAAATACCAGTCTGCTTGTACACATGTGTAGAGCCAAAATATTTCTAAGATTCTCAAAATATTCCAGGTGGTAGCCTTTACTTGTAAACATGTACATTGTGGTATGCATCATTTTCACACTTCTTGGACATGTTGATGGGGTACAATAGTTTTGTATAAATTGGCATTACTATGATACAAATTCTATTTGTTGTGGAATCTAATTTTCGGTGATTTTCATCATCTTTACAATACAAGGAAGTCAAATTTCTGAAGGTATTGTACATACATGTACACTGAACTTTAATGGTCGTAATGTTAGTGTCATGAATCAGGAGGCATGTGTTGGGGTGTGTAAGGATAAAGCTTGCTACAAATGTGTGTACATAATTATTTAAGATGATTTCAACCTAGAAAGGAATTCAGTCAAATTTGGACAGGTGAAACCATAAAATCAGTGCACAGATCAGTAAAGGCATCAGTGCTTAAATAGTAAATGGATTTGAATTGTGAGAGTCGAGAAATTCGTGATCAAGTGAATCAGAACATTTGTCATTTTAAAAAGTCATTGATCATCAAAATGTGATTTTTTTTTTTTACATTTACTTACTACATTACGCAGCCAGTTCACTTGCAATCTTCTAAAATCACATTGATCGTGTCATTTGAAACTGTGTCCATGAAGCTGAACCTTTTTTTATAGAGAATATTGATAAAATTGAATTAAAGGATGAGAATAGGATGGGTGTGCAATTAATAGCATTTATTCATCTGTACAGTTACACGTGTAGTTATCAAAAGCAATACACTTTTTTGAATTAAATATTTGTTCTAATATTTCTCTTCCATAAAGTGTAAAATACTGGCAAGTGTTGTGACCTTGGCTTAGGAAAATATGCATCTACCGGAAAACAGTGGTAGGGTGTATTATTAGCTTAGTCATCCCCCCCCCCCCCCCCCCCAAAAAAAAAAAAAAAAAAAAAAAAAAAAAAATTATAATAATAATAATAATAATTTATAATAATAAAATAAAATAAACTAAACTAAAATATTTGATTTTGATAAATACAATACCGGTAATGACAAATGCCACTATAAACAATGATAATGGTGATTGTATACCACACCATGCATTATAAAAATGAATATTTCTTGTCCTGCAAGAGAAGGCGCTTAATTCCCAAGAGAAGAATGAATATGCAGTATTAAAATGACACAGGTCTATTCTAGAATGTTAGTGGCCAAAGTATATTGTGCTACATTGGGGTCTACAAAGAAGAAAAAAAATGGGATTTGTTGTTATTGTTCAATGTACATTGTAATCCAGGTATGGTCAAGTTTTTTGCCGTCTTTTACATCTATTCAGTGCACTTCAAAAGAGAAGTTCAAGGCAAAATCGGAGAAAATTGTCACAATGCAATACAATTAAAGGCTGCTACCCTATGAATATGATGGACTCTTTCCTTTGAGTGGTACATGTTTAGAGTATAATGTGTGAAAAGAATACTGTAAAAGTGGAATTTTTTGCAGTGTTATAATTCTCATGCATTTTGCGCAGCCAGGATACTAGCACGAAAAGAAAAGCAGGCAAGTATTTTTACTTGCTAAGTGTTGCAGTAGCACAGTGTGTAGACCTTCATTCTGCGGAATTAAAAAAATACAATTTAACCAAACATACCCGGCTGAGCACAAAAAAATTACACGCGCAAAAATATCCACTTTTACAGTACAACTACAGTGTACGCGGTATACATGCTGTAGATCAAAAAGAACTCGGGGCCAGAACTTTACTGTAGTGTAACGTATTATATGTGTAATCAGTATGCCTGCCTTGTTTGCATAGATTACTTGAGTGTATGACTGAATACTGCAGTCCACAGCAGAGCATTGGATTGTAAAAAAAATGTGCATCTTTTACTGTGAAGTAATTTAGGTGAAAGAGCATGATTTCATATTTGTTCTCCTGTGCTCTCTCTCTCTCTGCATGGTTATTGTTTATTTTTGTGTTCTTTTTGTCTTCTTCCCCTCTGCTCTTTCTTTTGTTTATTTTTTACCCATACAGTGCAGCTATCCACCCGTTTTTGAGTTTTGACCTTTGACCCATAGGGGATTCCCCTCCAACTTCTCACACACACTATACATCAGTCATGTCTGAGGTCAAGGATAGAACTAGGTCTCGCTGGACCTTCCGCTCCTGGAGGCTGCGATCGACGCGGAAGAAAAACAAGAACAAACAGCAGCACACAAGTATTACAACCTCCAATTTGTATCATTTGTTTGCAGAAAAGAAAAAATGAAAAGAAAACTCACCTGTGCTAGTTCACATTTTCCTTCCTATTGCAAACTTTAATACCCCTTTGGTTTGGTGTTTCATCTTTAACTCATACCCTTTTATTCTCATCCCCATTCACTCCCCCATGTACCCTCCTACATACAAATGTATCACATTATACACTTGTTCTTCTCGCCAATCTTATATGAATTGAGCAATGTTTACTCTACCTGCATTCTACTCCAATTCAATCGCATTCTATTCAAATTGCAACATGCTCTTTTAGCTTTCTGTTTCACTTTGGAATAGCCACTCACGTGTTGTGGCCTCGTAAACTTGTGTGCGTACATTGTAGATCTGGGAAGTATTTCCACTGTCCTTGTAACTAATCTCTGTTTTGTGAGTGAATACAATGTATATGGGATCATGTCTAAATTAAGAGTGCATGACTTTTACATTTTGTTTGAAGTGTCGTGAGCTTCTGCTGTGTATTGCAAGCACAGAGTGACAAACGCGCACAGTGTTACACAGTGTACAATTGTACATGTGCATACAGTACGTACACTACATGATACATATATGAAAATACTGCGGCGGTGTCTTACAACATTTGTTTATTTGTGTGTCCATAGTACTACCGGTATCTGAAACTCTGACTGACATTGGTAGTATTTCCTATCTTTCAATGCTGAATTCATTTTATGTGCCACGTTCGCACGCCCGACTCAGTCGACGGTATGCCAACTTCGCTTTAATATACACTTTTGTATTCTGCTCAAATGCACAA
Source organism: Diadema antillarum (assembly GCF_040938485.1). Taxonomy (NCBI): domain Eukaryota; kingdom Metazoa; phylum Echinodermata; class Echinoidea; order Diadematoida; family Diadematidae; genus Diadema; species Diadema antillarum. Next base: position 413,470 of record NW_027271575.1, on the reverse strand, counting down.
ACCTGCCCAAACTGATCGATAAATCGCCAATTGCCGCAGCACAATGAAAGCATTTCTCGCGATTCTGTTCCTCCCTCATTTACTGTCCCCTTGCTTTTTTATTACATAATAATGTATGTGGTGATTGACAAGCAAGTGGTGTTCACTACTGAATTTGTGTGTTTAATTCTAATAAAGTGTCAGCCACTGTTTTGTGTGCAAAAGTCATGCCTTTACAACAATGCAGCTGCTGGTCATTTGAAAGAAAAACAAACATACCGTGGTACACTGTACTGTCGTACAATTTATATCAAAGCAAACAAAGTTTAGCATTTTCTCTACAGCTTTGCTCACTACATTTCCAAAAGTTATGAAATTACATATAATATAATCTGAAAAACAGTTTTCCAAAAGCATGACTATGTTGGTGCCCCAGAATAATGTGACACACAGCTATGGGGTTTCTACCATGGCGCATAAAGAGTTAAACCACATCAAGGTGGTACATGTACATTACTGTAGTACTAGTGTACAATTTGTAGGTTACAGTCATGAAGCTCCATGGTTTACCATGCAACTCTTGTACATTTACAGTGTACACATTTATGTGACCTGCTACAACAAAATGGTCCTAAAGTCGCGCACGGTCGAAGCCGTGAAAATCGAGTTTGAAGTCAGAGCATCAAAACTGGTCAAAACTTAAGATTTTCTGAATTTGACATATTATTAGAGTCTGAGATGTCTTCATCATCTGTCGAAATTTTGAAGCAAAATGATGAAAGGAAAGACCAAAAAATAGCGTTTTTCTGGTCCATGTTTTTTTGGCGTTTCAACGAAGCAGAAACTGGTTCGAACATTTGGAGTGAGCGCCACACATAGGCTCCGCCCCTAACAACGACCAGAGTGATCTCATCGGTCAGTTTGCTGCTTGCCGCTAACCGAAGCGTGAAGCTCGCACACCGCCCAGTCGACTGGTGCGTGCTGGCGGGGTGCGCTATACCCAGCCGCTTCTCCTGCCATCCTGGTCACTGATTGGTCAGTGAGGAGACCGCCGTTGCTGTGTTTGAATGAGCATTTTGGGGGTTGCTTGGGCTTACCTTCTATTGTTCAGAGGTGAAAACTGACGTGCGTGTCCTTTGATCGTGATTGCGTCGCAAGGAGAACTTTTAGGGCGCTTTTCTCGAAACAGTGATTTCCCAGACATGCTCTCTTTTAAACATCGATATCTCCGCAGCCAATTATTTCTATATGATGTGTTATATATCAATTTAAAGCAGAAATATTAGGGATTTTTGTCATGCAATTTTCAAATAATCGACCTCGCCCGACTTTAGGATCATTTTGTTGTAGCGGGTCACATATATTCTTGTTTGTTGAACATTGTATTTTAATCTTAATCCGTTAAGGACGAGTCCCGAGTATACTCGGTCAAGCGTCCTTGGGAATTGCGTGTTACCAAATCAAACCGTCCTTTAGTTAAAAAAAGTAGAACTTGAACACTTTGGGTGATGTGATTCTGGAACAGTCAATCTTTACCCTTTCCTCGCACAGTCTGTTTTACAATGAACTGGGCCAATTTCAAAAGTTCGCATATTTTGCTCAAACGCTCAACTGTGCACAAACCAATTGATAAACCGCAATAGCTGTGCCAGAGTACATTGAGAACCATGTCACCATAGCTTATCTAATACAATGTACATACACATGTATCAAGAATGAAATTTACTTTTTCTTTTCACTATGTTTTTACTTTAATTCTGTCATCACATTCTACTTGAAGGAGGGAAGGCATTCTTCTTTGAAGAGTTAAAATGTGGGCAAAAAGCTTTCAGAATGGTAACTAGTGTGTGCATTCAAGAATATAGGGTGTACCTGTGTTGGTGGTTGGTGTGCAGTGAGGAATTATGCATCATGTCAACACTACAACATAGATCTTCACTGATCTCGGCGTGCTACCATCGCTTAACAAGGCATCATGCCTCCAGCACCCATTCCACGACGCAAAGCACGAGACTGGCAACTAACATCAAATATTCATTTCAGAACTCCGCATCATAATCTTTCGTAGGGATTTTTAAATCCGACGCGGAATGCATTACATGGGGATACAGGAGAGAATGGCAGAATAGGCAATGCAGAAGTGGCATGATGTTTTCAGGCTCAAATCTGTCATTCTTCAGGCAAAGCAGCTGGCTTTCCCATCGCTCGTCTTTGGGCTCTTGTCAAGTCCGCAGAAACAGTATCAATGTGATCGAAATCGAAAATAGGATCATTTTCATCCTCATTGCAGCTGCATGATTTTCCCCCTTAAAATCGTCACTTTCCCAATAATTTTCTGGGCAAATTTATGAAATATGGATTTTAAAAAAACTGAAATGTAATTTTTTTTCATTTGGTTGTCGAAGATCGTTCGTTCAAAGTTCTTTCCCTTTTTGGATTTAGGATGACTGAGCAAGTAATATAAATGAGACATACTGTACATGTACAGTTGTATGTACTGAGTCAAGTTTTTCTTCCTCCTTGCTTCGATAATGAGTTAATGAACCAAAATAGGCATGTGATTTGACATGGCAGGAAAACTTGAATCAAGTGTAAGACCACAGTGTCTGTATCATTTTCAAGGAAAGTTTTACATACGGGTCATTCCATGGGGTTGGGTCTTCTCTAGATTTTCATGTTTTGTGGGGAATAAAAGTCATATTCTGAAAAATTTATCAAATAATTGTCCGTGGTTTGCAGTTATTCTTGGAGAGAAATGTGTGAAGAATTATTTGATGAAAAAAAAAACAAGCCTGTGTACAAATGTATTTTGTCTATGACTGTTTCACTAATGATGTCCCATGGTTTTTTGTGGTTTATGTTGTGACATAAATATATGCCATTTTCATGGCAACGTAAAACAGGAATATACAACCTTTCAGCATTATGCCTATCATAATTAAGAGAGGCAAGGTGACTTCTACAAAGACTATAAGGCACATAAACATTTGTAACAAAATAAGAACACCAGAGCATCTTCAAGCAACCTCATACCTATGTTACAAACGATGTCCATGGCAATTTTTGCTGTAACATAGGTATAGCATGGTTTTACATACACTTCCAATCATAATATGATTAGAAACTTTATTTCTATAATGAGATTTATATTTCAGGATTATTCTTATCCAAAAATTAGCATCAAAATCCTCCAAATAAACGAGAAAATACGGAACATATCACTGTACTTCAGTGCGATGTCCGGCCTCTTCGTGTAACGTAGGTAAGGAAAGACGCGTCTCGCGATAAAAAGAAGAGCTACTAACTTCAGCAATCGTATTCATGTCACTGGCAGTCCTCCCCCAATGGCAGAAAAACTACTCACAGCCAATATACACCTACCTGGACAGCGCAAGATCTGTTTTTCTGCCGTTGTCCATGTAACGTAGGTACAGGAGTTTTAATGTTTCTGATGTCAATTGGTAAGCTTTTACGCTATTTTACGAAAATAATAACATTTGTCATATTCTGTAACTCTATTAGAGGAAAAAAAACGACATCTAAACCTCTGAACTGGCCAAAAATACTGTGGACGATGATACTGTAGTCCCACATACTGAGATATTTGTTACAGGTTCATGTTCATAATTTTGATTGCCAAATTTTCCGTCCATGCCGGTCTCTGCAAAAGGAGCATATATTCCTCTCTTAGAAAACCATACAAAAGTATATCAGTGTATCTTCACTGCAATATAAAATTGTTTTACCTCCCAATTATTGTGAATTTTTGGACCCTTTTGTCATTAGGTATCTACCAAGGTAGACGTGCTAGAGTTAGTATTAATCACTATATACTAGTTGGAAAACGTAGATGTCCAGACTGCATCTGAACTAGAGAAATAGAGTTTGCCTTATTTTGCTGGTGATATTGAGGGAACTAGGAGCTGTGAAATTCTTTCTCTTTAACAGATTTACTTCGAAAATGTCAATGTTTTCCTTCCAAGATTTCACTGACCTGTTAGATGCTCTGATGAAGTTGTTAATATTTCACAAGGATTCACCATTTCCATTCCATGTTCACCCACTGTGAAGTCTCAAAGCTAAAATGCCAGTGTCCTATTCAGTTTGGGTGGGTAGTGGGTAGGAAAGGCTTCAATAAAATTATGAACCCCAATCAAAATTGGACTATTATTGCTCTACACTATCATTCAAAAAGAGGGCGACAATTTCAATGGGGGATGAATATAAAATAGGGCCTAGTATTATTTTGGGAGTCTATTAAGGACCATAACCGTAACCGTAACCCTGACCCTAGCCCTAACCTTAGCTAGGACACTGGGGGCAGCGACCTGCCCTTCCTACAGTGTAGCTTGCATCCGAAAACAAGTTTTTAGCATAGAGTATGAAAATGATATTTTCCTATGTTTTACATGCTATATTATTATTATTAATATTTACATCATTTTAAGCATAACCCATTTTTTTTTTCAATTTTGGTGGGAGGTACACATGGAACTCTAGCTAATGGGTATACCAAGAGGTAGAAATGTAAGCAAAATTGTTAAAATTATTTAATTCCATTCATAAACACACAGATACATCAACAGGAATATATATTCAACCCCGACAAAAATTTTCTTTTAATTTTTTTATTTTATTTCTCTTTACACCTTTTGTTCAGTTTGTTGATGAATCTGCCATGGCTCCTCCTCTACCACCGCTACATGTTAACTACATGAAAGAGTGAAAAGGACACATCCACAGCACTCCACAAACAGAGAGGAAGCCGACAAAGCAACACCCAAGAAGAGCGAATGTAACAAACTAGACAAGAAGAAAACTGCACAGAGGGAAAATGGACAGAAGAAAAACAAAAATCGAGGGCTAAATGGACATTGGACAAAAGAGCTGAAATTAATTTCAAACAAAGAACATGGAGAAGACAAGAGGACTTGTCTGATTTCTCTTTATTAGTTTTCTTAGTTAGTTGACAACTAGTTATGATGTTGTTAGTGTATATTAGGTCAAATTGTGTAAAGCTTCACTTTCTTCTTCTTCTTCTGATTAAGTCTGCCTTCTTTCATATCAGAGTTACAAAGAATTGAAGTCTGTGTAACATAGGTATTGTTCCACAGGTGTGCAGTAGATATAATTCCAAAGAACTGTTACAATAGTGTTATCTGTGGGAACATACATAAAGTCTATATGTGTAGGTTTTAACATCTCACACCACAATAAAGGAAATCAGTTGATATGTCGTAGTGTACCTATGTTACAAAGACATACTGTCCGTGTAACATAGGTAGTACACCGTGGGCAAGGTTGTTGTCTGAAAACCCCTGATTATAACAATAAAATCATGTTTTCACTTGAATACCCATACAAATCACTTGCTTCAATTGCGGTGCTTTTAAGAATATTGTCATTGTGTCACTCTTGATGAAAAAGTTAAACCTTTGATTGAAATTGTTAATGGTTTGTAGAAAAAAACATGTTAATAAAAGTGGCTTGCAGTTGACATCAGAACACACAATCTTGCTAATAATGATCTCATGCGCCTGTTAAATAACATGTTGATGTGCTATGGACGAAAAAAACGTGGATGTGTTCATTGTTATCATTTCAGAACACAAAATGATGAAGGATGTCAACAAATGAAGTCCGTGTAACATAGGTATTTTGCCATACCTGTTTACCCATGCTGACTGAAAGTGTGCGAAGTAATAAACAGATTTCTAGTGGAATATGTTGAAGAATGGGAGTAACAAATCAGGGGGAAAAAGGAAATTTCAATTTACCCAACTTGAATTTTCAACTTGTATGTCACAATTTCAGTCCCAACCCCATGGAATTACCCATACATGTACATGTCTTTTTAAAGGGTAATCTGGCACCATGTTTAAATGAGAACAGAGTATAAAAAACCAGAGAAACACTGGTAAAACAGTATGTTTTATGGTTTCATCAAATTTGGAGAACTTGATTGAACTTGATGGAGCGATTGATGGTCAAATGCTACAAACCAGATCTGACATAAATTTCCTAACCATCTGTAGTCTGGTACTAGCTCTGGTCGAAACATGTTATGAATGATTTGTATTCCTTTTTGGGACCACACTCATCCAAGAAAGTGTACTTTCACTGGAAACCAACTTTACATGTACAGGTACATGTACCTGTAGCTGTAGAGCCTCTAGCTTCGACACAAACCTTCAGAGAACATCTGATATTGCACACTGATATGATATTAAAAAAAAAAAAAAAAAAAAACTATGCCATATCTGTCGTCACATTTTTGTATTTTGTGGTAGTTTTAGATATTATCAGTCAACTCAAAACAGTTCGCAAGATTCTTTATACCCAGATATTGTCCCAGATATATTTTACACATCACAAAGTACTGGTATCGTTACATTATCACCATTGTGGGAAATATCTAGCTTTGCTCTCTTCATGTTTTGATATTGAAGGGTATAAAAATATATTCCCATTCTTAACCAGTTGTTTTCAATCATCACTTTAAAAAAAGAATAGAAAATCACTCACAAAACTGTCTTACACTGATTTCCTCATCTGCCAAGTATGATTTCAATTACGCAACACAATTTGGTCAATTCCAGCGTAACGGACATGACATTCAGACCACTTTTTTGTGATTCAAACCATCACACAGTGGAATTGGGAGTCTCCAAAAGATTCTAATTGACTTCATCAGACACATTTAAGTATATGTAATGTACACAGAAAATTTCATGGAAATTTATCAAGTGGTTGTTGAGAAATTGCATTTTTAGCGAGCGTAACGGACATGACACTAAATGGACAAGGCATTTTGATCTACTTACCATTATGAAAATTCCTGTGAATTTTTGGATAAGATTCAGCTGGTTTTGGTCTTGATTAAACCTTTAGGTCATGCTTTACTCATAAAGTCCTAATTTAGAGTAGTTTTACTGTTCATTTTTTTTTAATAGTTTAAAATATTGCGTAACGGACATGACACTTCGAGTGTAACGGACATGACAGTTTTGTCCACTTTTTTTAAGCTAAGAGAATTTTTTTATTACAAGGTATAGAAGATATTCAATTGTTGGCATAGTAAGGTTAGAACATAGGGACACATATCATAACTGCAATCATGTAATATTTCTTATATTTATATCATTTTAGGGGGGTTAGTCTTTACATATATTTACAAAACAAAGAAATATAAAACAAATTCGCTCCTGCACCAGCTAGCTACAATTCGTGACAAATTTCCAGTTACTACCACCCACCATAGCAAAATAGGACATATTACTATCTTATACTATGGTTATTTTTTTCTTAGTGACCTAATATTTGAAACTTAGTATCATACACTAGCGTAACGGACATGACACCCTTGTAAGGTGAACCATATTATCACTTCTTTGTTTCAAAATAAAAAGATTAAAATAACTGCACACTGCTATTTACATTATGTTCTTGAACAAAACATCAAAAAGTCCTTTTATTGCAGGTTTCAGTGATCTAACAGCTACTCTGCACATGGAGTACAATGCCCAGAGTACCACAACGGCATACATGTACAACACAGAAGACCATGTGTCCATATCTGCGGATAGGCAAAGAAAACAGAACGAACCAGATCTGTATGAAATAAAAAGTTTGAATACAACATCATTAAAATGCACTCAGGATTGCATCAACTTTTATGCAATGAAACAGGACCACAAAACTGTTTGGTACCATTATCAAATTAGTGTTATCATCTGAAAGAAATAAGGTATGTAAATTTCATTTCTGCAAAGTTCTTTCATTTGGCATTAATGTCATCCTTGGAGTAGAATCATCCTCTGTTATCCAATCTTGGATAGACTATTGTAAAAATTCCACTGCTAGTACCAGTACTTTATTATTGTCAGCAAATGCTTTCTTTTCTTGGCTAGAAGTGAATGATCAAGCCCCCCTTTTTTTCTGAGAATTTTCACAACATATAATCCATTTCCATGTAGAGTGGTCACCTGGGCAACAAAGTATTTCTTGTTTTCTTCACGGCAAATTCAGCTCGTTCAAATTGTATAATCAACTTATTGCTTGCTTAGGCACTTCTTAAGGCTTGCCAGAGTGGTGTACTGGTTACATTATTCTCACCAGCTTGTGAGTAGGACTTTTAGAAATACTGGATGCTTTCCGTACCAACTGGTTGTATATGATTATACAGTGTACCTTTCAATGGATAAACATCTTCTCATAGCATCTCAAAATTGTGCTTTTTGTACGATGCTGTGCGCTGTCATATATACCGGTATATCCCTTGGCATAGAGGTACATCTAGTTTAGTTGTATTGATGAAATGGATAGGCAGCATTCAGACCGACTTTCTCTGACGATAGAGCTACATGTACTGTCAACACGCTTAATAAAGCAAACAATTCCATTCTCAGCCCTCTTGGCAAGTGATATCTCATTAACGTCCCACTGAAGGTGTGGATTTATAGAGTCATAGAGATGAGAGAGGTATGTATGGATGCAGCACAAACTTTAAAAAAAAATTATGAGGCAACACCATCATTGAAGACATTGATGCTGGATTCTTTGTTGTTTTATCATCAGTGATCACGTTCATTGGATGCACGAGGAACCATTTGTGCAGGAGTTCCTGGCTGTTGTGTTGACTCCATGGCGGATATGTGTTAGATGTGGTCTACAATGTACTTATATGTAGAAAGTGCTCATTTTAAGTATTGAAGGAAAGGCCAACAGTGAAAACTCCATTGTCTAAATACTCCTTGGAAATATTCCTTGGAATGACAGCTGCTGTTTATCAGTCAGGATTACAAGAGGTGGGAATGGATCAAACCGGTGTAACAGGGTAGCAAGATCATCTGAAATCAACAGTCTTCCAGTGGCAGAAAGCAAAGTCTGCTTCTTTTTGTTTTATTGAGTGATGTGCAGACTTAATTATTTACTCAAGTATAGAAATGTCCTACATGCTCAAGCAATTAAAACTAATCACCACCCTCTTTCACTAGGCCACAGTGTTATTTCTGCCACTTGTCTAATATGAGGTGTCATGTCCGTTACGCAAAGTGTCATGTCCGTTACGCCATTTACAGGAAAACTAGAAGTGGTATAGAAAAATGGTTTTCACACATGCAAGGGGATTCAATCCTAACATAGAAAATGAATTTGCAGCAACTTTACACTAATTTCCTCTTGGCTATGAAAACTTATAGTAAAAAACGTAACGGACATGACACTTCAAATGTTATAGAAATCACACAACTTTGAGGATCAATGGGTCAAAAACTGATGAATGCTAAAGAAGTTGGTTGTGATTTTCCGTTGATATATACACTGGACTATAATTTAAAAGCTGAACAAGGCCTCTAGGACGTATCTGGCCTTCTTTAGAGACAGGAACACTAAACTCTTTAAAAATAGCCAAATTTTTGCGTCATTGCAACACATCATACAGTATTTTCATTGACTGAGAAAAATACAAAATTTTGTAATGACAAAGATGCGACTAGTGAAAAATGAAAATATATATGTTACTTTCTTAGAATATTTGAGAACTTAAGTGAAACTCAAAACTTCATTTTTTCACCAAAGTGAACATTTCTCATGGAATTGCCCATTTTTTAATATAGCCAATATAGCATTACATGGACAGTGCACAATTCTGAACTGCCAAGATCAATTACTGTTAACCCATTGAGGACAGACTGATTTTGCTACAACACACATTTCCCATAGACACTAACCCGAGTATACTGTACTTGGGACTCGTCTTCAGCAGTTTAATATTTAAAGCACTGTATGGCATACATAGGATGCTGGGGCGGTATTCTGAAAATCTTCCTAAGTTTCTTCCTAAGTTTCTTCCTAAGTCAGAAACTTAGGAAGTGCCTAGGAAAGACAAAATTGGTATTCTGAAATGTCTTCCTAGGCACTTCTTAATGCAAATTAAGCCATCCTTATCCCCACCCACGTCCTTTCCTAAGCCAATACGAAATGCCGTATCATAAGGAACTAACCAATGTCTGCCAATGACAATCGCACATTACTGTGACGTAGGGTCAAATACACGAGTGCGCGGCATGTCCCCTTTCTCACGCTTATTTCGCGCATCAAAGTACATGTGCGCGCAATGACTGACAAGCGCGCCTATCACGATGCTTGCAGTTTGCTATTCTTAACAACGTACTTAGGACAGGGGTGGAGCTTTCCTAAATTATTTCCTAAAATTCTTTCCTAAGTGCATTCTAGAATACCAACTTCTTCCTAAGTCAGAAATTTGCATATTCCCGCCCCCTTCCTAAGTTTCTTCCTAAGTCTACTTAGGAAGAAACTTAGGAAGATTTTCAGAATACCACTTAGGAAAAAATCCTGACTTAGGAAGAAATTTCTTCCTAGGAAGGATTTCAGAATACCACCCCTGGTTTTTAATTTTGAGTGGTATCTACACTAACAGCATAGTAAGATGATGTGTTGGTGGTGATTCTACAACTCACTTGCCTTTTGATGTATATTCCAAACTATAATTTCACCAAGCTGTCAATTTATTTTCTATTTTATTGTGCATGTACATTTAAAACGTTTTGTCTGTTTTTGCTGTACTCTGTCTTGGTCTTGCGGTGAAAGGTCCCTCATTATGAGCTTTATGTTTTGTGTGCTTCAAGCTTACAGTCTGATTTGTGACTCAAATTGCTTATAATGCATGATCTACAAATTAGTATCATTGTCTCTCGCCAACTTACTGTGTGTGTGCACTCACAAACCTCGTGCTGTTTTACAGTAGCTTGAAGTGTAGGGCCTATGTTCCGCTAGAATGCAGTTATGATATTTATGCTTTGTGCTCGTTGTTGCACCTTGATGCACTTATGCTCTACTTATTCGTTGGCTTCCATTCTGTCTTTGCTTGTTTGATGTGGAACAAAAGCCTGAAGTAATGATCAGGATATGTGTACAGTTGTGGTACATATGTACAATGTATCAATGTGTGGAATGTGTGGTGAGGAATTACACTTCTCACTACATATAGGGGCTGGGACCCTACATTAATGGCTGATTGTTATCTGGTCTTGCAATCAGTGCATCATTAGTTCCTTGTATTATTCATTGGTGTTGATTTTATATGTGTACAATGCAATATCAATGCTCGACTCACCTACATTGTACATCCCAGCCCAGGGCCGTACGGTAAAATTTGGTGTGCATAATGTACCTCCACTGTACTGCTCGGTAAACTTTCTAAATACATTGTTAAATTAAAGAGCTCTGAAGTTCCAAAATACAGTGTATGACTTGATGTCAAAGCGGTTTTGTGGATGAAATGCACCCTCCCTACACTTCAAAGGAATTTTCATTCTGAGATCTTTTGTTTATTGTTGTTTATTGTTGTTTATTGTTGAAGACTGGCTAATTTTGCTACAACACACATTTCCCATAGACACTTGCCCGAGTATACTCGCGACTCATCCTCCTCAACGGGTTAATGTAATTTGTACAAATTTAATATTTTCACGCTGGGCAAATTTAAATGCGTTAAGCAAGTTAGATGATTTTGATTTTATAATGAGCGACAGTTGAAGACCATTCTGTTGATATTGTCAGACCCAAGGAATATTCATTTACGTTGTAGCATGTTTTTAACATTTTGCATCGGCTCAATGAAGCGCAAAACGTCACAAAAAATTCTATACCAGGAAGTAGTCCATGCTACTGATGAATATTCCACGACGAAGAAAGATTATATGTGATATTGCAGTCATGACAATGCACAATTTTCTCCCCAAACATTTATACTCAGGTATGGTTTTGATAGGAAGAAAATACTTTGATGGGAAAAACCCTTTCATGTAGTGTAGCAGTTGTTGCGAGTATAACATACTCTTGAGGATGTCGACCTGCTTGTGAAACCACATTTCTGCAGTTTGATCTTTGTTATTCATACAAAGTTCTTTAGGTTTTTCAATGTACAAAAGCATCTAAATGGCTTTATTTGTAATCAGTTCTCAAATTGGCAATACATTTCAAACAATTGAAATTCTTGTTTTTGCTCACTTTTTTTTCCTTTTTGTGTGTGTGTGTGTGTGTCGGGGGGGGGGGGGGGGGTATTCATATGTTTCTAACCCTGTGCAGATCTGATGAATTTTTCAACCTTTTCAATTCCAACTTTTTTCAATATGGTACTTGTATGCAGTGAAATTTAGAGTTGCCAATTTAGTGATCAGAAGATGATGATTTCTGCAGGAAAATTTGTCCCAGGACATAATTGCTTACATCACCATAATGCCTCGGAAATGCTTTATTACATAAAAGCAGCCATTAGTAATTTGATTATCACTGTTTTTACTGAGTTGTTATTTGAGGGCTTTATCACTCATGAAGAATACGGGCTTGCAGATAAACTGTAGCAGGCAAGAGTATAAGCTATGAATCTCAGGGATGTAAGGAAAGGTAATTTAACAGTGCACCCAGCCATAAATGCCATGTGTCAATGGGGGGTGAGGCAATCGACGGAGAAAAGACAATTCTGCCCATTTTGAAGTTCATTAGGATTCCATTCACTGAAAATCCCAGAACATCCTTTGACAGCATGAGTTGTATTTTTTCATCATGTCATCACAAAACATGCACAGAAAAGTCAACAGAATGATATGAAAGAGGGTATTATTCTGTTAGCCCATTAAATTTGGACTAGAAAACACGTGTACCTTTTTTTGAGGGTGCTGTAATAGATTTCTTTATCCTTATCTATAGATGGTATTCATTGATAAAGTTGCATCATGCATCAAAGAGTAAAAGAAAAATATTATCTTTCATTTGAGTCATCCTCTGTATGGTGTTGGTTATATTTAGTAATTGGAAAACTAGAAATTTATGTGAGAATGTGCATTTTGATTTTGTGAATTTCACGAGAGGCAAGATTTGCGAAGTTGAAATGCATGAGAAAGTCCTTGTCTCCACTCTCTGCATTTTGGCAGTTCATCATGGGAAAAAAAAAACAAAAAAACAGGCCGCCAGCTCCCAATTCGCAAAAATTTCAGGCAGGAAATATTTCTGACATTGCAGTTTACATCATTTTCAGTAGCCTCCTTATTGATGAACCTTTATTCCACATATGCCCAATTGAATTGTTAGTGCGTTTTTTGTTTGTTTGGTTTTTGTGGGGTTTTTTTTTGTGTGTGTTTTTTGGGGTTTTTTTTTGCGGATGGATGATTGCACAATCTCATAATGCAGCTCTCAAGGGAAAGACAATGCTTACTCACAGGGCATTCAGATGCAAAAAATTTATACTAGAACGGTATAGCTATACCAAAACGGTATAGCCATACGATGAATTTATACGTCTGAACGCTGACTAACGAAACGACGTATAACGAAACGAAGTATAACGAAACGACGGTCAGAGCATCGTTTCGAACTAGAACTCGATAACAAATCAGCATTCCGTGTGCGTCTGAACGTATGGCGACCATAGAACAGTATAACTGGGCGGGGCTTAATGGGAGCGCGCACAAAAGGTGACCCCACAGCTGTCACGACTATAAAAGCATGCGCAGTGGGAAACTGCACATCTACAGTGTATACGACGTTTCCCAGAATGGTCGAAATTAGTGTCTTAACGGTCTGTCAGCTATACGATGATTCTTGACGTCGTTTCGTTATCAAGTTTTGGTATAAAATGGCATGCGTCTGAAAAGGGGGTCAGTTTAGCATTTTTTTTTCTCTCAGTTGATCATCTTCCTACTGAACCACTCTCTACCAAACACTTTCCCCCTTTTCAGACGCATGCCATTTTATACCAAAACTTGTTAACGAAACGATGTACAAAGAATTATCGTATGGCCGACACACCGTTCATACGCTTATTTTGACCGTTCTGGTAAACGTCGTGTGGATGTGCAGTTTCCCACTGCGCATGCTGTTAGTCATGAGTGACAGCTGTGGGGTCACCTATCGTGCGCGGTCCCATTAAGCCCCGCCCAATTATACCGTTCTATGGTTGCCATACGTTCAGACGCACAATGGACACGATGGAATGCTGATTCGTTATCGAGTTCTAGTTCGAAACGATGCTTTGACCGTCGTTTCACTATACATTGTTTCGTTAGTCAGCGTTCAGACGTACATGTATAAATTCATCATATAGCAATACCGTTTTGGTATAGCTATACCGTTCTAGTATATAAAATCTTTTGCGTCTGAATGCCCTGTTTAAAAGGTTGGTTGTGGGTTTCTAGTCAATTTGACCTTCCATTAACACAATTTTCCTGAAAAACTGTGAGCAAGGACAACTCCAGTGTGTGAGTGGTTGCATTTACTGCACTTTGGGACTGTTGCAATGTAATGTCCCTAAAGACACAGCAGTAGCCTTTGGGCTTTTCAGCAAAAGTGCGGAGGTGCTATAAACAAAAACAAACAGTACTTCAATGAAACAGTGTATAATATAGTGCTGTACCATTAATTTCACTGAGTAGGTTGTTAATTGCCAGCTTGGTTGGAATCACAGAAATGGCATGAGGGAGTGTAGATTTTATCTGTTCTTATATTAAATGAAATTCCCTTGTATGGAAATCTAGAGAGAATCTCAATAACAAGATTTCATGCCCTAAAACTGCACCCCTTGTAACTGAACTTTCTGTAGATTATCATCCACTTGTAACTGTCCTTGTGCACTTGATGCTTACTGAATTTATCCTTGATAAAGAAACATTTTTTCTTCTTTCCCCCCCCCTTTTTTTTTTTTTAACTTAGTGACAAAGTGGCCAGCCTAAGTATAGATTGTAAATGTCAGTCATGGATACGGATTTTAATATGTTTACGCAGTCTCTGCGTGTGTGTGTGTGTGTGTGTGTGTGTGTGTGTGTGTGTGGTGCATAATTTGCATTCAGCCAGCACTTTCCCCATCTGACTCAACAATTCATAGGGTAATCTTATTTCGCCTGCATAATGCCATTAAATATGACTCAGTCTTTAAGTCAGTGCGGGCTGGATTCACTCTCTTGTGTGCAAAAGGTATTGGGTTAAGTCAATGGTCAAATGAGGACTCTGAGGCTTTAAATTATGTGCAATGTATCTATTAAACGCCTTGCATGGTCCGAACAAGTACATTATTTTTCACAACTTTTGAAATTAATATCATTCTTAAAGTCCTGACAAAGAATAAAACCCCTCTTTTTTCGCATCATTATTGAATATCGAGATGTATTTGAATCACTTGGGGATCTTTCTTCTCTAGTACCGCCCTGCTTTTGACATATCAATCAGCTTGTATGCAAGACTGCCCATCAATAGGTATGGAAGTATCATACAGATAGTACGATGTATGCAAGTGACAGTAATTGGCAATCTTCTTTTGGTGGTGTGTAAAAGTGGAAAACAGCGGTAAGATGCAACTACAATGTAGGTATAAAAACTGTTTACAGAAAGATGGATTGTCAAAGGTTACAAGGAAATAATTTGTGGAGGCTCTGTTCTATGGCAATTACGTGTATTATATGTCATAATGAAATTTTTGATCCTTTTGATTAAATCGCCAATGGGACTAACACATTAAAGATCTCTCTAGAAATACACTTCATGAATGCTCTTAATTCTGCCTTTTGTTGTGTGAAAATCATCTGCATAGTACATTTGCTATAGAGTCTCATTCTGTGTTCACTGTTCAATGTGCATGAATCGCAGTAGAGCCAGAAATATCACAAGCATGTTGTGCAATTTCAACGACAGCACTGGAAAGAGTATTGGCAGAACTGTTCATTAGCAGTGTACAGTGTATTTTAAAATAAGTAATTTATTAAAACTGTATGTCATATTACATATAAGGGCAAGTCCAAGATAACGCGCGCGTTACGTATGGGACATTCAGAGACTTTTATGACCTGAAAAATAGTGTTAATGGCTTTTGATCATATTAAACTTTATCATGGTGATTGATATCTAGGAGAAGTATAATCATGCAAAAAATGGAGAAAAATGACCTTCACAATTATATTTTAGAAGAGAAAATATGTGCCGTTACGTATGGGACCAGAAAAATTTTGTTTTTTTGAACATTTTTTTCAACCTCAAAACTCTCTGAAAGTATTTCATTCTACAACTTGTAACTCACTGTGATGAAAGTCACAACACTCAAGATTATCACAGGTAAGTTTCGTGTCATTAGGCAAAAAGCTCTAATTACAGGTTCTAATTAAAGACAGACATGACGTGTTACGTATGGGACAGTTACGTATGGGACAGTTTGTCCCCCATTCATTTAGTGTGTGAAGAACCATGTTTATGGGTATTTTGCATAATTATTGAAGTAAAATCTGTTGAAACTACTCAAATACTGATCCACATTGTCAAGGAAACAATATTCCCCAAATATTCACCATCCTAATCATATTCAATCATATTTTTATATTTTTATGACCAACCCGAGTATGCATGCCCTTTGTCCCCCATTCGTTTAGTGTGTGGAGAGACATGTTTATGGGTATTTTGCAAAATAATTTTGCAAAATACCCATAAACAAATTTTTGCATAATTATTGAAATGGAATCAGTTGAAATTACTCAAATACTGATCCAGATTGACAAGGGAACAATATTCCCCAAATATTTACCATCATAATCATATTTAATCATATTCTATATTTTTATGACCAACCCGAGTATGTATGCCCTATTTTTATCAGGATAGTTACTACTGAAAAATTGAATAGTTTAAAGTGTTAACTTCCATTGATGAAGGGCAGTTTGCCATTTCGTTTCAATAAAAAACAACTTGACACAAGAAATATTAATTTTTATAAATATAAAGCAATACCTGCTGCGTGGAACCCCAGTGATCGAGTAGATATATGATGTCTGTCTAGCAGTCAGGTCATTGATTCGAGTCACACCTCAGTATGTATGCCCATGAATTTTGTCGTGGCTATTATTGAAAACTGAATAAGGACAATTTGTGTATCACTTGCAATAAAAAAAAAAATTCATTTTACTTTATATTTTTTTAAATATATATCACAACCATTTCAAATTGGATCTCCATCACTAAACTTTGAATTCCTCTAGTCCTAGGATTGTATGCTCTTTAGTAATTCATATAATTGGTTTCCAATCATCTCATTAAATGTTGAAAACTGAATCCCCATTTCTACAAAAAACTATACCATCCCTTTAATGCTGATTTTTCATTGTGTATTTTGCCATTTTCCCCTCCCCCTTTCTGAAAATTGTTCAGACAAGTACATGTATTGTTTAAAGTGTCTATATTACTCAAAAAGTAGCTACAATGTTGGGATGCTTTCTTCAGGATGATTGACCATTTGTGTACTGAGAGACCTTCCCAGCTAGCTACATGCATTCACATGCATTATGTATGAGGATGTCCCATACGTAACGCATTTGTCCCATACATAACATTATTTCAATGCCTAATAAAAAATATTTCTTTTACTGTTTTTTCTTTTTTCTATGGTATTTAATTTCTCTAAACGATAAATTAGAACTTTCCAAAAGGGCATTAATATAACCTTAGCAATTTTAGAAAAAACCTAAAAAAATGACCTCAATTTGTTACGTATGGGACATCTCATGATAGGACACGAGCTAATTTGCATAATCATTTGCATAATCCCTAAATTTTCATACCAAGTTAAACTATTTGATGAACTTCTTGTGTCCACATATTAATCAAATACAATTTGCTTTCCTTTGAATTAATATGAATTTTTATAAATGTCCCATACGTAACGCTGTGTTTCACATTTATGCAAATGAAGCCCTTGAAATTTGCATAAATTTACGTAATATAATTTTTTCCTCCATGGAACTCAAAACTTCAACTCATAAGCTTCAAAATGATACCAAACATGTCAATATTGAGCAAAGATGAAATTTTGCCTTCTGAGGGGACCTTATCTTGGACTTGCCCATAACCATGTCATGGCCAGTGTGGAGATTAATAATTGTGTAGTACATAAGGTTTGAACATATATTATTGTGTGAGGTCTTCGGTCCTTATGATGCTCATAGGCAGCCATATAAGTTTTGAGAATTCATGCAAAAATACAATGTAGTTGGGTGTGGAGAGCAGTATCAGCAAATGCTAAACTTGTATGACCTGTAGTGTATAACCCATTGGTAATCTTGCCCCATCATCCTCTCAGTATACAGTTAGAAATGATAATACCCACATTTCCAAACATTTTGTTCACTTTCTATGGCTAACGTAAAGTTGTATGAGACATCTCATGGTCAGATACATACTAATTCATTCTGACCAGTTCTTGCAACCCCTAGTGCGCCAACCCTACCCTGCCCGTAGAAGATTTCGAGCAAACTTTCTGTTGTTATGTCATTGCATTATCCTGCATTTTAGTCAAATCATTTGAAGCGTGGGTTTGGTTGGTTGTACGAGTCCAAAGCATTTTAGCTGGAATAGTTTAATAGTTTATAGTCCATGTACAAATTGTTTGAATTTGTCACATTTTATCTCTTTCACTCAGTAGCAGTCGATGCAGCTGAAGTGATTGGTGTGATTTATAGCTCATTGCATTGCAAAAACTAATCCGTCAAAATGTCAGATTTCGTGTATCAGTTTGCATCAAACATATCTTTGTATTATAGAATAGGCCTCCAGCAGCATAAGCACTCACTGAGAGTGAATGGGAAAGCTGCCGCACCCCCTTCCGCAGCCTCTCAGTAGCCCGTCCTGATTATTTATGTTTGAACAGTGAAGAGGGACATGTTTTCCTTTGATCTGAAGTGACAGTTTGAGGATTGCATTTCACGCAGATGCCTCCCCGATAATATGTATGAAAACACATCTAGAGAGATCGAGAGAGACAGAAGGGGGGGGGGAGGAGGTGTAGGTGAGATATGATAGTAAGATGAGTAGATGGAAAAAGTGACATAGAGAAAGATAGCTCAAAAGGAAGATGGATGATGAGAACCATCAAGTATATAGGGAGCTCGAGAGATACACCTGTATAGAGATGGTGTGGATGTGATAAAGGCCTTCTAGTGATAGATAGGCTGCGTTCATGCGAATTTCGTAGCCAGAATCACAAACATGAATCATGATTCAAAACGGCGTTTCAAATCACGGTCTCAGCGGAAGAGCGTTCATGCGGGCTTTCGCAATGCTGATTCTGGCTCTGCTCATCCTTTGCCATTGCGCAGCGCACTGCGCAGTTTCTGCAACTCGAGCCAGACCTCCTTATGCCAACTGATCAGTCAGTTATTATAGGCCTTTACGTTTTTAATTTCAGTGAATACTTTCCGATACTAAGGTGTGGCATTCAGGCTCTGCCCACAGAAGGGAATAATCCTAATTCTTCGTCTCTCCAATCGTTTCCCTAGGTAGACACAGCGCTGCAGGCATTACTTTTATCAACTCAATCGGAGAGTAATTACATGTATTATCATATTAAACAGCTAACGTTAGATACTAGCATAGAATCGGTGTATGGCGTTGATGTGAACAAATAAGTGCAAGTATGGTACCGAAACACACGATTCATAAGACGTACACAAGCACACGAACAGAGCAAGAAGCTGTGGGATACCCCTTGAGACACGCATGCGCACAACGCACAATGACGTCATAGAATCATGATTGAAATCACGGTTGCGTTCATGCGGTTTCTGCGATCGTGATTCTGGCTGAATCATGATTCAAAACGCCCTATTTTCCGCGTTTCAGATCGGCGTTTTGAAACGCGTTTAAATGGAAAAATCGCATGAACGCAACGCAACTAAACACGTTTAGCGACTAAACGTGTTTAGAAACGCAATTCTAGTTTCGCATGAACGCAGCCTAAGATGAGCAGATAGAATAGAGAATAGAGAAGCAAAGATACTATAGCTCAATGGAAGATGGATGATTTTATGGAAGAAAAATTGAAAATATAAAGAAATATAAAGAAATACAAAAATACAAAATATAAGTAATAAGTATAAAAATGCTACTGAAAATAGCTTTGGATGTTGAAGACCATAAAATAATGTGTGATACATATACATAGATAATAGATAGATTGGATAGATAGATAGGTAGATAGAGAGAGAGAGTGAGATAAAGAGAGAATGAGGTAGGATTAGCAAAAGTAAGGTTATTGATAGATAAAGTGATAGACTGATGGACAAATGGGTAGAAAGATCGGGGGATATATGACATAAATATTTGAGTATATTTATGAATGACAAGGTGAAAAAGATAGGGCATAGACACCGGTAGAGAATGGGGGGTTCCCCATTAAAGGAAACTATATCCTGGAATTGGAATATACAAGCTAATCACACCATCCATGGGAAGTGAAACAGTGAAAGAAAGAAAAAAGAAAAAGAAAAACAAAATCATGGTTGTATGCTGCTAGCACAAGTCATCTCTCATTTCACAAGCTCT
Source organism: Diadema antillarum (assembly GCF_040938485.1). Taxonomy (NCBI): domain Eukaryota; kingdom Metazoa; phylum Echinodermata; class Echinoidea; order Diadematoida; family Diadematidae; genus Diadema; species Diadema antillarum. The sequence continues at coordinate 393,118 of NW_027271575.1, read as the reverse complement.
ATTTTTAGTGAGAGCAACTGGTGAGAGGGATGCCTCTATCTGTAGAGATTTATTTTTCTACATCGGCCATAATTCTGTGATTGATGGATCTTGCGAAATAAGAATACAAAACAATAATTCCACTCTCCCTCTCTCTCTCTCTGAAGTTTCATCGCACATGACACCCATATCCTATGGTTCAGTGGTCTTTCTTTCCCCACACTACTATTAATTGATTGTAGATGATATACATTGTAAATACTTTAGTAACAGACAGTGTGACCCTAGTCTTTCTCATATATGCCCTCATGCTGTTGTAGTAGTGGAGTGCTGACAATCACAAATGTAGGGAGCTGACTCGGAGCACTTTAGCACAAGAGCCTATTGAGGTCTGCAAATACACCTTGTAATCTATACAACTGCACAGTTATTATTCATTAAACTGGCACATTACTCGTACTGAATAATTTAGTTGTTCACATTGATCAGTGATATTGCCACATTCAATCATCAGTCGTCAGTGCGAAGCATGTTCCAGTACGTTTATATATTACAAGCGTCTTTGAACGAACCTCTGCCTATTGGTCATGATTCTAGGTACCAAAATGATGGTAGCAAAATTTGCTGAGTCGAAGGGATTGAAATAAGGAATTCAGTCATATCTCCAGAGGTCCTCTTACAGGCTGGGAGTCTTCCTCTTATTGGCGGCTTGTTGATTCTGACCCCACGTTCATTTCTTTTACAATCTATAGGAGAGGGTCTTTGATGAAGACTAATGTGACCCTGGCTTACAGCCCTGTACTGATGTACGCCTACTAATTGACATTCAGATAATGTACTACGACCAGTGCTTTGAAGGATGCTGATGGGTAGGAATAGTGGAACAGCAGCTAGTTGGGAGAAAGGATTTTTTTATTTGGGGGGGGGGGGCAGGTAGTTAGAGGATGCATGATTTAGATCTGGGCAGTTTACATATATAATGGAGAACTAATAATGTTATGATAGGTCAGATGACCCCAGCAAATCATATACTTGAAGGCCCAGAGCCTCTGTGAAGCTCAGCTAATATTTGCTGGCAATTGCTAATGTTTTTTTTTTTTCTTAAATATTGGTCTATGGTACAAATTAAAAAAAAAAGCTGTGACTATTAGATTTTTGGTTGATTTCCAGCAGCAGCAGAAAAGAAAGAAAAGAAAAGAAAGACTATTACTACTATGTACTGCTACTACTACTACTACTACTACTACTACTACTACTACTACTACTACTACTACTACTACAATAGTACTAACAACAACAACAATGATAATGATGATAATAATAATAATAAGAAGAAATATATAAAAATGAATAACAAAAAATGAAAAAGAAATATAATGAACTGAAGAAAAAAGGAAAAGAATATGCATAATTTTACTTTAATAGATATGTGTCTAGGTAACAGGACTTTGATGGTATACATTGTTTGCTGTTGTCTTTCAGCAAAACCAGCAGTTTAAAGGGATTGTACAGTTATGGTTGAGACCTAATTTCAGGTTTCTAAACATTTTTTGGTGAGATAATGAGAAACCTCTTATAAAATGTGAAAGAGCATGTAATTCTATGAGGAATTCAACGTTTATTTGATGAAAATTGGTTTTGAAATGGCTGAGATATCAAAAAAGAGCGATTCTAATAAAGTGTGGGACCCACACTTTATTACGATCGCTTTGTTTTACTTTGTTTTTTGATGTTTCAGTCATTCCAAACCCGATCTTCGTCAAATAAACTTTGAATTCCTCTTAAAATGGTATGTTCTGTACTATATCATGAGTGTTTTCTTGGTATCTCGCAAAAAGTTAAAAACCCAATTCTCATCTCCACCAAAACTGTACTATCCCTTTAAGGCAGTCTCTAAACAGCCTGTAGGCCTATATATCCAATGTAAGGTAAATGTGCAATGGGATAATATTTGGGTGCAGGAGAGAGCTGAATGTGTTTCATGTGTTATTACCCAGACTTACACAAAATATTTGAATATTATAATACATTAATATTGAGATATGTACACATTGGGACATTTTACTGCCATATTCATTCCCATCCTACATGTAGAAGTGCTTTTGGTTATAGTGTATATACTTGATTTTTTGCTTGTTTACTTTGTATTATGATCATCTTTTGTTTGATGATGGAAATGCAGAATTGAACCAAATTAAATTAGATTAAATTAAATTGATGCACATGCATATTTTGTAATAATTACCTTACAAGTGCAAAATGCTGGTTCATAGCCAATCATTTTCCAGAAGTGGATCTCAGCATAATTGGTCTTCATTGGCCTGATTTTGCTTCAAATGATACATCTATTTAAGCTTTCATATTTCGTATTTGTTCTTTTTGATAACACATATTTTCTGAGAAACTGCCCAAAGTTTGTTTCCCATAATTATGGAATAAATACTATATATACAATGTATAAAACCCCATACACACAGATATACTGTATGGGCATGAGGTGACTCAACCAGAGATCTAGCAAAGCAACATTTTGAAGCATTTTTTTTAGGGAGGTTTATACAATGTTTATTTGCAGGGGATGTGTTTCAAGGAGTGATATTATTTACCACTCTATATGCTCAAATGATTTGTATTTCTGTCAGTCAGTCCTTCACACTTTTACCTTGCAGCAATCTTTGATGCTGAGTGACCTTAACACGTGATACAATAAAAGTGCTTTTATGATACGTCTATTTTAATTAGCTCAGGGTTCGCTTGACATCATGAAAGCTTGTTCTCAAAATAATGAGCCTCAATGCAGTGCTCCATTCTAGTAGGGAGATTTTTTTATCATTCCACTTATGCAGTGCATGTTCTATAGATTTGAGATGGCGGATTCTACTGCTTTAACTTTTATATGGAAATGTCACAATCTGTTACAGATGGATGTCACAAGAGATATATATTGATATATTGAAATTGGTAGTCAATAAACCGTACAAAAGCAAAGGAAAATTCAATGGGGGTGTGAAAATCATGAGAAGAAAAGATTAGAAAATGTTATGCATGCTGATGTATTAGTATAAAGAGCCTACAGTCCAGAGAGCTTTCATGTGACACGGAATTCTGGACATTGTCCACAATGTTGCATACTTTACATATCAGGCTGCTCAGATGGTGAGGCGGTGGTTTTTTATAAAAAGTAATGGGCCTCCAGGGGGGATGTACGGAGGAAAATGCATCACAGGTAAACAGGAATCAACACATGCCGCGGATGTGTTTGTGTGTGCGTGCATGATGAAAATAACTTGGAAGGGGCAGTGCCAGAGGATGAGCCAGATTTAGCTCCGTGCGGCACACGGCGTCGGCACCTCACAGAAATATTTGCACCCCACGCCAGGAAGTAGGAGGGTTGAGGATGAGCTCAGGATTGAACAACAACAACAACATGACAACATAAATTATAGCAACTGATACTTGTAGCAGCAGCAACAGAACAACAACAAACATTTTTTCATTAGTCATGGTGTTAACACAATGTTTTGGCTGACAGAACTGATACTTTGGTTATTTATACACTGCAAATGACCACCAGTAGACATACAGTATGTATTCCAACACTTGTACTACGTATGTATGCTGACAGGATAAGAATTGTATTTGAGTTAAAATATGGATTAAAAACAGAGAATGTTTATTTGGAACTCACAGTGGTGATTATGATAGCGTAGTGGTTGCAAAGGTTCATTAGCTCTTTATGCGCTACAGTATAAATCCCCTGTGTGCCACATTCTTTTGAGACTGCAATTTCACAGTCATGCTTTTGTAACCAATTTATCTGTTTTTCAAATCTTTGTAACTTTATATTAGATTGTTACACTGGATATGGAATGAACAAAGTTGCTGGAAAAAAAATCCAAGCTTTGCTATGATGTTAGTCTTATGTCAAATTTACATGATTAAAATTCTTTCAAATGACCAGTATAGCTACAATATTGTATATGTAGGCATGACTTTTGCACTCAAAACAGTGGAAGAAAATTAGAATTTACACGAAAATCCAATAAGGAACACCGCTTCATATTCAATCACCACACAATGCAAGCTACACGTGAGAGGAATGGAATCACGAGTAAACCTTTCATTTACCACACTGTGACATTTGGCGATTTATCGATCGTTTTGGGCGGGTTTGTGTGTTTGAGCAAAATACACGATCTTGGCACATTGTCAACTGAGCCAGGCGTGTGAACGTGGCACATACATGTACACTGTAATTGTAAAGAGTTACAAACTATCAAACCTATTAAAAGACACACATATTTTGACACATGTGCTGTGCTGAATGTGAAAGAGGACATTTGTAGGGGATAAAGAAAAAAACAAAGGAACCAACGACAAAAAAAATAAATAAATAAATTGTTCGCCCAAGTCTGTGATGAGTTTATACACATCTAGAAGTTGTAGTTGTTATACCTTTTTACATATTATGTTGACTGTTATGATTGCAGTTGTGGTGTCTAACAGGATAGGTACGTTCTTTAAATTTTCTTGAAATCTTACAACAAATTTATGAATCATCGGTGCATGTAGAGGCAATCGGAGGCAAATTGATTTGATGCCGGCAGACTAGGTAACCTCATTAGGAAGCATGAACCACTGCCATCCTCTGGGGCTCAATTTGTCCTACACATCCTGTTCTCAGAAAGTTGTTAGTTTGTATGGCTAGTGGTTCTCTTAATGCTCATTGAGAGCATTTCCTCATGATTCTTGGGGGTTGGGGTTATCGCGTGATGTTCATTATTCCGAAGGTTTGTTGATCCAAAAGTAAAATAGGGTTTATTAATCTGAAAATGAAAAGAAGGTGCGTACGAAAAGGACACTGCAGAATCACAAAATCTTGTTTTATTTTCCGAGCAGTGAACCTGTAGAATAACAAGCATTATTTTGTTTTCGGAAAAACAAACCTTTGGAATAACAAACCTCATTTCATTTTCGGATTAATAAACCTTCAGGTCATGAACCAACTGTAACCAGGACTGTCAGGGTAGCAGACATTTCCTTGTGGAAATGGTTTTGTTGAAAACATTGTCTTACTCATGATGCTACTCTGGATATAAATGTGATGATATTAAGAATAGAATCCTTCAGCAGGCCTTTAAAAAAGGCACACACACAGCACAACTCTGCTTTTGTTTTTTGTTTTGTTTTGTTTTTTATCAGAACCATATTGGAAAAGTGTAAAACAAAATTGCAAATTCTGTTTCCCTGTAGTAAAGTGAGCTTGAAGGAAAACACTGAAGTACAACTTGTAGAGCTTGAGATTGGAACTTAAGGGCTTTTTACACTTGTAAAAGTTTGCTTAGCCCCGGACCAACGGTGGGGCTAAGGGGGGGCCTTAGCCCCACCGTTGGTACGGGACTATCCTTAGCCCACTTTCTGTTTACACTCGTTTTAGCCAAAGTGGGCTAGCCCCACCGATAGTACGGTACTATCTGGCCCTGCAAAATAGCAGGGGTTAGCACCGCAATTGCGGTGCCAAGCAAGTGAGTGTAAACAGAACGAAAAAATAATCCTGGGCTAAGCGACGGAGACGAAGTCCGACCCTCACTGACCAATCAGAAACGAGGTAATCAAGTGCTGCCGGTGCGTGCGTGTACGTGTACAGTACACAGCGTAATTATGAATATTCATGTGGTTTGGAAAGTCCGGGGCTAAGAAATACGAGTGTAAAAAGGTCAGTTTTCTCCTTAGCCCCGGACAAGAGATAGTACGGGACTAATTGGCGAGTGTAAAAAGCTGAAAAATTGGTACAGGACTAACGATAGTCCTGGGTCAGAGAAAGTCCGGGGTTAAGAAACACAAGTGTAAAAAGCCCTATAGAGAATGACCTGTCTTGGTGCTGACCCATCTCTGTGAATGTAAACTAGATGTTTACATTCCCACAATGCATCATTCCCATCCCAAAATGGGTCAAAGTGTTTGGTAAATGTGATTAAACCACGTTTAGGCTGTGTCTGCTTGCCATGTTTACGTATATGACACATTGGGGGTTTTTGTTTTGATTTTTTGTTTTTCTCTTGACTCGTCATGACCTGAACAGGGAAAGCAGGTTTTGTTGCCATTAGATAACCATCTGATGAGGGCATACTAATGTAGGTATATATCATAGTCAGAAATCAGTGTATGATACTCTTTATATTTTCCGGTGATTGTACTGGTTGTTACAATCTTTCTGTCCTATCATTTTCGCAATTTGTTCCTCCGATCTGAGAGTGTTAAGTGCTTGCCGGAGTGTTCCGTAAGGAGGAGAGATATGAGGAGGGGCATATTTCTGTGACGAATGCAGAGAGACCGCCTCAAAGTGTCTAAACAACGCTGCCATCTAATCAGCAACTCACAGTTGCGTGTAAATGCATTCCAAAAAGAAGAAAACGAGCTGTCTTCTAGCTCCCGGTCATGCAAGTGGGAATCAGTTTATGATTTAAAGGAGCAGTTTGGATATAATATTAAGCTGTGTTGCTGATCATGGAAGGTAGCTGGGTCACAAAATGTTTTGGTAAGTGTGAGAGAGGGAATGTCCCATACTACTATATTTGTTGGCCTTTCTTTTTCATTCAGCTAGTTGTAGCTCCATAATTTAAGCATGTTTTCTACTCTTCCTCTAATATTTCCCCTTGATGTTTCTAAAAATCTTACTGATATTTTTGGAATTTTAATTCCCTTCCCTTCCCTTCTTTTCAAAATCTTGAAGAAGGTATCACTTTTACCAAAGTGCATATTAAAAATCCATCTCATACTGTACTATTAACAAGTTCATGTGAAAATTCGGATTCTATTACAGAATGCCTCTGACACTGTTTGTTAGGATCACTGCCTTTGATCACAGTTCTAAGGGAATATATATTGTAAATGTGAAAAGAGCATAGCTGACCCATTGAAAAAACATGGTGTAAGAAAGTTGATACAATGATTTTTTTTATGTGAGATTCTTTACGCTTTACCTGGTTTTACTTCCCCTAGGCTTTCTTATGCCCCCTTAGATGAATCCTTTATTCTGACTGGTTGAAATAAGGAGCGTGAATTCAGCAATTATTGTCAGCCCCACATAGTACCTAAACTTCCCCATAGTGCAAAATTGCCTTGTAGCATCTTGCAAAACTGCCCTGTAGTAATAAAATGCCTGTATCTCTTGATATCTAAAGTATATTATAAGATCAGATCCCCCAATACTGGAAACAATTCATGCAGAACTTCTTTATCGCAAACTCCACTTCGATGTATTGTCATTTTACTCACTAGCGATATTATGTAAATCTTTCCTCATAACAATAATTACTGAAGGCATCCAGGAATTCCGTAAAGAGGGGGGCGCACGCATCCCTCCCCACCATTTTTTTCTTTTTATTTCTTTTGTTTTAACAAAAAATAAGGGGGGAGGAGGGCGCGCCCGGTGCGCTCCTCCCTGGATCCGCCACTGTCTTTGGCATTCGCAAGATTCATTTCTGCTATGATGTCTCTTAAAATTTGAATGAAAATTCAGTTTTGCAAAACATGTGGATAAAAGTTTTATTCTGTTGACGCATTGGTTGGCTGAAATTACAAGGGTTAGAGTGCAATTCCTTCAATGGTCAATTGCAATTTTGTCTGAAGGTTTTGTAGGATAGGCATGTCAATTTGCTGCCATAGATGTTGAGTGGTAGTAAAGCTAGACATGGCACAGTTTGGTGTCACCCACATATAATGTACTGAGTTTTGTATAGGATAATATTCACTATAAAACTGCTTGTGTAATGAATTTTTCTTTTCTTCTTTTTCTTTTGTCTTCAAGTACAGTTTGTAGCTTACAATTTTAAGCCTAGGTCATTGAAACTTAAACTCTGATCTTGATACTGCCGTGTAGTAGAAGAGCTGAATAGAGTAGCTAAATTGTGTTTGTAAACCAATGAGAACACCCATGGCTTGCTGAGGAGTGCAAATCGGTGTCATAAAAGACCATACCCGAACACAAACATCACATAATGCGTAGAATGTTGGTTCGAAAGTATTCAAATGTTTGCATATATCCAAAAGTGTACTAGAAACATTCCTGTCCTGTAATGAGCTATGCAGTTAAGAGAGAGAGGAAAGGTTCTTATACTCGGCCCCTTGTGGACACACACTATGTATAGATTAAACCATCGTAGGCAAGCATTTGTGAGATTGATGGTACCATTCGTGAGACTGTACCATCATTAATGACATTCACATGTGGCATAACTTTGGCAAACTTAAAGCACTGGTGTTACTTCTTTATTTACATGTCTCAAAGATAATTTGCAAATTTTCCTTCTTTCCCCTAAAAGTGAATGCTGTGTGTCACTTCAAAATTTTGTTTAATGTGATGTAAAGACACATCTTATTACCTCCGCCAAGGGAGGAGGTTATGTTTTCATTACTGTTGGTTTGTTTGTTCGTTCGTTCGTTAGTTTGTTAGTTAGTTTGTCCGTGTGCAAAATAACTCAAAAAGTATTCAACGGATTGGGTTGAAACTTGCAGGAAAGATTGAAAATGACACTAGTAACAAACGATTAACTTTTGGTAGTGATCCGAGAATTTGGGGGAAATTAATGAAGGATTTTTGATATTTTGGCAGGTAGGGTCAATGAACTTGGGAGTTCAGGCTGCGCGTATTTGAGGTTTGCCTGCACGCACTAAAGTGCGTGCCAAAGATAAAGCGTCTTTGGTGCGTGCTCTAGTTTCTGCTGGGGTGAGGCGCGCCGTGCAGCTGAGGGTTTATGACGTATTGTAACAAAGGCTTCTATATTGGGAAATCAGGCAACTTTCAGCACACAATGCTATATAAGCAGTTGATAAGTTCGTATGGGTGGAAATCACTGATATCTCATGGAAGAACAAGATCAGTGGTGAAAATGATTTGCATGCTTGGCGGAGGTCTGCGCTCTCAGAGTGCTTCTCTAGTTTTTATTGATTTCATAACAAAATGGATGAAGGTATTGATACTGGGCACAGTTAGTACTCAGAGTGAACATACCACTCCTTGAATAAGAGTAAAATCAAACAAAATAAACAAAATGAGGGAAATAGTTGGAATCACATTTACGAGAAAATAATTGTTATAATGTGGTGTCATGGAGAGAAATTAATTCAAAAATATTTCCTTGTGCAGAGAGGAATGAAAGTTTGATTCTTGGTCAGTATATTTTGTTTTCTATTATTTATTTATTATTCAATTTATCATTTATTCATTCATTTATAATTCCTTTATATAATTACATATTCATTTATTTATATATATATATTTACTTATTTATTTATTCATTTATTTATTTATTTATGTATTTATTTATTTATTTATTTATTTATTTATTTATTTAAATTCATTCATTCATTTATCTATTCATTTATTTATTTATAGTATCCACTACTTTTAGACAGTGTCATTAAGAGCAGGGTCACTAGCCATCCCCAGGTGACTATATATGTCCCTATGAGGAGAACCACAAAAATACCAGACTGCATGGTAATGAACATGAGGGTATGGCTTATCCCCGGGATTTTAAATAGGCCATCCTATAATTCCAGGCAGGGGTGATGATTTTTAGTGGAGGGGTGTGGCTGAGACAATTTCGGGGTACAATGCTGCCCTCATAATCATTTATATGTGCTACAGATTAGGATGTGGATTAAATCTCTGAAGAGTCTGTGTTAAAGGGGTTGTCCCCAATGTAGATGAGAATTTATAGAATGCAGGTTATTAGTGACACACTCGAAGGAAGTCGTGCTCCAAATCAGACAGTTTTTGTGATGTGATGTAAAGAAAGTGTAAACATAGTTTGACAATTCGTTTATATCCTTCTACAACATTGAGAGAGCATTAGCAGGAACAGAGAATATTATATGATGTAAGAATTCTTAGTAACATGTAGAGGGAATGAATGCTTTACAAACAGGTAATCTTAATATCATCATACTATTTTGTGACATCAAACAAACAAGCAGTTGTTGTTGAGATTCAGTTTATCATTGTGATGCATGAAATTGACCAATGCTCAGGAAAGATTTATCACTCAGTTGAAGGGATATTGTCTGATTTTCCTCAAACTTTGATTTTGCTACACCCAGCTGTGGTTTGTCTAATAATGTTAATGGGAGGGTCAATTTCACTACATACACCCAATCTTGGTTTTGACAATTTTTTCTTTAAAGGACAAGTTCACCTTCATAAACATAAGGATTGAGAGAATGCAACAATATTAGTAGAACACATCAGTGAAAGTTTGAGGAAAATTGGACAATCGATGCAAAAGTTATGAATTTTTAAAATTTTTGTGTTGGAACCGCTGGATGAGGAGACTACTACAGCTTGTGAGTCATGTGCGTACAACAGTATAAAGAAAATGTAAAAGAAAATTCAACATATTTTCACTTTTTTCGCATAATAAAAGAGCCCTTGACTTGCCTCTTTCTAAAGGCAGGGGGAATAATATTACCAATAACATTTGTCGGTAACGAGTCAGGGGAATGTGTACTTTTTTCAAAAGATGGAATTTTGTGAAATTCTCTTTATATTTTCCTTATATTGTTGTACGCATGTGACATCTAAGTTATTCATACACTGCAGTAGTCTTCTCATCCAGCGGTTACTGCACAAAAACTTCAAAAATTCATAACTTTTGAACGGATTGTCTGATTTTCCTCAAACTTTCAATGATGTGTTCTACTAATATTGCTACATTCTCTCAATCCTTATGTTTATGAAGGTGAACTTGTCCTTTAAATGATGCTGATATGTGAGGGGGAAGAAATTCTTATTTTTTTCTATTTATTTATTTATTTATTTATTTATTTTTTTTTTGGGGGGGGGGATAAATATGCATGGATGATTGATACTTTTGTGATATCAATACATATGTTCTGTTAAGATATGATCATACTGTATATGCACATTCCCACAGGGTTAGTATTATCTCGAGGGGGGGGGGGGGGGGGGGGTGATAAACTCCCTCATACTGTTACATACATGTTAGACTACATTGATAGACAAGGCAATATTTGTGGTATGGTATGATGTACATACTATAGTTTCCTTCATTTCCTTTCAACCCTGTTGCTGGCTGGTCAAATTGTGGAGTTACACGACCTGGGCCCCATTTCATAAAAAGTTGATATCATGATGATAGCAACTCTTGCTGGAATGGCAGTTGTCATGGTAACAACAAAAATCCAGATTCCTGATTGGCTGTTGCTATTGGAAGTTGACATTCCAGCAAGAATTGCTATCCTAACATCTTTTATGACATGGGGCCCTGATGTGATGTCACTACACGCAAATAAATAATGACTTGGGTAATTGCTGCCTTATTATTATAGTCATGTGACTGCATTGTATGATTATTGAATGTTCAGTAGACCATTCAATATTTACTATAATTGTAGAATTGCGATGAATGATCAGTGATACCATGCATGAATGAGAGTCTATGGTAATTAAAGCCCAGTGTCAGAATATTACATAGTGCCCTCTGTTGTTAAAAATGTGGCAGGGAAAGGGGAAGTAGTGTAGTTTGTCTCATTAATTACTCTAGCAGATACACAGAGATATGGAGAGTCCACAGAACACACGCTGAAAATGCCAATCTTCAGGGAATTACATGTGTAGTAAATGTATGCTGTGCACACACGATAATCTAGCGTGTGCACATACATACTGTTAGTGTGTCATTCATCCACGGCAGTCGAGGAGTCACGCACAAAACCACTCGTTAAAATACACGTGAATAAGATTCACGGAGATTAGGCCCGATTCCTCGCACTACCAGGACATCTTCTCCGCCACCCCTTTCCCCAGCTTGATACCCTAATCACTTTTGTCTCAAACAGACAGCCTAATTTTTCCATCAGTTTGCTACCTATCAATCCCACCTCCTCCTCCTTCTCCCCCCTCCCCCCCCCCCCAACTCGTCTCCACCTGACTTCACCCCACATCCTTATTTTAGAGCAGCTGGCTGGTGATGCCCTTTTACGGACTGCGAGGGGAGTCTTCCATGAATTTTATGGGGGGAAAACGATACATGTGAGGGGGATCGAGAGAGAGAAAGATATCACGAGAGAACTAAGATATCTCTCAGTCTCGTATCAATATCACTGCAAAGGTTGCTTGGAGCTGAGCCCCGCCAAGTGATCGCCCATTTGAACTTCAGAATTCCAAGGATTGTACAAAGGATAAAGTTCACACCGTGATATATCTGGGTGCCTTATTGATTTGTTTATCGATACTAAAACTCAGTTTTTTGGGGGCAACGCTGGCACGCTGGGAAATGGGGCTTTTGATTTCGTGATTTGCGTTCACTTCTGAGACAGAACTTAATCACTCAGAGATGTGACAACTAATGCTAACATCGATAAGGAAGCACATCATAATGTGAGTATCAAATGGTTTTCATCTTGCTGGAAGTCGATGGTCAACAGTTGGTTGCCATTCACCTTCATAATTTGATACATGTATGTTATCTGTGTTATGCTGAGTGCTTCAGAATGCATTCATGACAGAAACTTGCGGGGGATCATCTGTTTGCAGTGACAAGTAGTCTTGTGTCAATACAAAAACATATCAAGGTATGTTAATGTAGCGTTGTTTGCTTGAATGGATTTATTCATTTCTTTTGAAGCATACTGCCTGCAATCTCTGCAATATATAGCAAAGTGGTGTAGAAGGAAGATCTACCTCACTGTGAAACCGAGTACTTAAAGGGGATGGCTAGTAACTGATCAGTGGGAATGCTGGGGGATGATTGTTCCAATTTTTGTGGGATTCATTTTGAGAGTTCATTATATATAACTATTGTTGTGTGAAAATTATTTGCTTCAGAATGGTCTCATATTCAAGTAATGTGCAGATTAATGCCCCGTCACTGACCAGGCATGCTAACCTGGAAACATTAAACTGCACATTACTTGAATATGAGACCATTCTGAAGCAAATAATTTTCACTCAACAATAGATATATATAATGTACTCTTAAATGAATCCCTCAAGGATTGGAATCATCCCCCAGCATTCCCACTGATTCCCACTGATCAGTTACTAGCCATCCCCTTTAACAGTCTGTTGTAACAAGTATTCCAGTTGATCAGAGATACCAGGTATGTTGACAGCATGAGGAGAAACACATAAAAAAGGAATTGAATATGCATTTTGCGTACCATATCAGATCAGAACATAATAGATTGAATGTTATCAGGCACTTTAAATCAGTCAGTTGATCAGTCATATATTTCTCTCACAAAAATGTTTTCGATCACCATGCTGGTATAATTGCTGTGACAGGGCTGAAAGTTGTAGTTGATAAATGTTTTGACAGCTAGGATACTAGTCACATGACATCGCAGATGTCTGTGGTCGGGCCAGTTGTACAGCTATGGACTATTAATAGTACATGACCTATTATGTGTAGCTGTGATGTCCATCAGAGCTGGATTGCCAAAGGGGAAGTTTTAGGATGGATTGCGTGATGGAAGTCCATGACTTCCTGCATTGAAGATTCTCAGGGCTTTCCATTTTTGTGTGAGTGTGTGGGTTTCTCTTTTTCTTTTTTTTTTCAACATGAAACAAGTGACTTTGTATTTCCTGCAAATCACTCAGTGATGGTAGCCGTATGTTGTTTGATAATGTCAAAAACATGGGTACGTACCTTCAAATGATGCTACAGTTGCTATTTTCACGTACAGATATTTTCCCGAATGAGGAGGTCACAGACATTTTTTCGGGATGTTGTTTTCGCGAATTAACACAGAGGCCTTTACAAGCGCACTATTACAAGTTCTGTACCTTGGCGCATGGTGACATTTTTGCGTGTTGTTAAATTTTCGATTCAACTGTGATTCACAAAATTCACGAAAATATCAGTTAAACTGTCAGTATTTTGTAACGAGTGTAAATTGTCAAATACGTTGGTCATACAATGTATGCTGTTGCTATGATTGTTTTCTCTATCTGATTTGGAGGTACAGTGTACCTGTCAACGATTAATGCAGTATGTCTAAGTTTTCATGATTTTTGGAATGAGCCAAGACAAGAGTTTACAGAAAAGATAGATATCATTTCATTCCTCCCTCCCCCCCCCCCCAAATTTTAGTTTGAGATTCCGAAGACTAGCTGGGCAGTACAACTAAGGAGGTACAGTTATGTAGTAGGCAAGCTATACCTCCTTGCCATGGTACAAACATGTATCTGTATACATGTAGGTGAAACGTACTGCTAATGATGAGCTGCTAGTGCTGTATAGGCCTACTGGTATTCATCACGCAGCCACCAGCAAAGATTTTGGTATGTGGGATCATTATGTTGAAGTGCGATGGGATGAATTCCTTGCACATAAAACATTATAATATTTCAGTCATTTGAAAGTATAGTAGAGGTTCTGGTATTGTGGATGATATACCTTTCCTGTTGCCATGGTTACCAAATGGAACCTTACCAATAGTACTGCATACACTGTAGGCCTACTGTATTCATCACATAGCCACCAGCACAGATATCGGTATGTGGGATTATGAAACATAATACTGATAGTAATTTGAATGTATAGTACAGACTCTGAGGTTCTGGTGTTGTGGATGGGATGCCTTTCCTGTTGCCATAGTTACCAAATGCTGTGTTTCCACTTCTATCACAATTTCCTGTCACTCTTTTCAAAGACTGTGATGAGTCTGATGGTTTGAAGGATGATTGTGGTGTAGTGTTTCAGCATATGCAAACCGCCACTCAAATCATGCGATACCAATTGGGGTTGTCCCACTGCCAAAAGTCAATTTGCTCTGTTTCCATTGAAGACACCATTTTCTTTACGTACATGGTAAGTCCAAGGCATTACTTTGAACATTTAATCCTTTCAAGTGCCCAAGCTCTTCACTTCTAAGTGTGTATTTTCCATGGTTTATCTTGAGCATTCAAGTTTATACTTCCTCTGAACTTGACCCAATAAAGTTAGACAGTGTGCTGAATGCATAGCTTTATGCCTCTTGACAGTAAAAGTCCATGGTAATGCATTTAAAGGGTTTCAATGAATCACTAGCAAATAATCTCTTTTCATTGGCAGCTACCATGTTCACAGGCATGTATCTATCTCTTCCAAGTTGTGAACAAAAGGAAAATAAAATTGTAGCTACATTGATTTGGTGACAAGCTACAAGGTAAAAGGATAATATTATTGTTGGAAAGATTGATGTCGGGCCATGAGATTTCCAAAAAGGCTATATTTTTGTGGCCCGATCGGGCACTTAAAATTCATAATTGGTTGTTATATTTCTGTTAAGTATTGGGCCACTACTTTTTTCAGGTTGGGGGGGGGGGGGGCATCAATAGGTCAGATGTAAAAATGTTTAGGGGCCCAAACTGGCTACCAGAGAGAGAGAGAAAAAAAAAAAAGGAATGTATTTGGCCCTGCATACAGTTGTAGACTTTCACAAGGTGTTTTTGATTTTTCCCAGTTTGTCCTGAACTGGTCAGTAGAACATGGAGCTACATTTTGTACATGTAGCAACCCAGGCTATTAAAATATTATAAGTTTTTTTTATAGAGCTGTACTTGTGTGTGGCAGACTGCCGAATGTATTTCAACGCATACATGTACAGTGCATTATTTGGCAAAACCTCTATTGTTTTTTCACGGCAGTGTAAACAGGAAGCTCACAATTTAGACGGCACACTTTTTTGTGTTGCATTTCAATGAGTATGGTCCTTTGTATTACAAAATCTTGCTGCTCATTAGAGTATACTATAAATACCAACTTTGCTCGTGACAGAAAGAACACATAAAAAAAGAAAAGAATGGACCAAGCCTTCAGATTTTTCTCCTGAAAGTGCAGTAGAGTGCATTTTTATATCTTTGGATCAGATTAACGTCAAATCTAAAGGCACTTAATATCAGTGCATGTAGTTTTGCACCGTTGTTGAAATACAGAATAAAAGAAAAGGAAAAACAAAAAGCAAGAACAGCAAAATTTTATTTGACGTCATTTGTTAATAAATGTAAATTGAGGTTGCAGTCTCTGCTTTGAGGGGGAAATTGCAATCCCTGTAGTCACTCATGCTCAGCTGCTGGTGCATTAACTCGTCAAAAGATGTGTTTTTAGGAATCGGTCTGAAGAGATTTGAGCATTCTCTGCGACATGCATTTATGGCAAGTGCACTTAGATTTCTACACGGCCTGGGTTACCATGGAGATATTTAAAAAAAGAAATAATAAAAGCTTGATGTATTCAATCAAGTTTATGGATGGTGAACTTCAAGCATGGTTCCCCACCATTTTGAATAAAGGACCACAAAAGGCAAATGATATAGAATGTAGGCCTACAGAATGTCTTTTAACGGCTGCTTTTACCAACTCCATGACCATTCAACCAAGGAGACCTGTAACGTAATATACTACTTGATCCAATCAGTCAGACAGCACTCAAGGTACATACATGTACATATGTTTGAATACAGGTGTATTATGTACATGTTGTAATATTACATATTATTACCTCCGCCAAGGGAGGAGGCTATTGTTTTTGTTACCCTTTGTTTGTTTGTCCGTGTGCAAAATAACTCAAAAAGTTGTAAACGGATTTGGATGAAACTTGCAGGAAAGGTTGAGAATGACACAATTAACAAGCGATCAAATTTTGGTAGTGATCCGAGAATTTTTTGGGAATTTATGAAGGATTTTCGATATTTTGGTAGGTAGGGTCAATGAACTTGACCCTACAAGTACCTTGGGGGTTCAAGCTGCATATTTTTGAGGTTTTCATATACGCACTAATGTGCGTGCCAAGTTTGTGCTCTACTGCGAGGCGCACCGCGCCTCTGAGGGTTGATGACGTAACAAAAGCCTTCGATATTAGGGAATTTGGATGATTTTTCGCATGCAATACATTGTACGTACAAGGCATCGGTGGAAATTACTGATCTCTGGAAGAACGGGATTATTGGTGGAAAGTAGCTGCTTGGCGGAGGTCTGCACCCTCAGAGTGCTTCTCTTGGTATTTATTATCATTATTATTATTAGATGAATTATTATTATTACTATTATTATTATTATTATCATTATTATTGTTATTGTTATTGTTATTATTATTATTATCATTATTATTATTATTATTATTATTATTATTATTGTTATTGTAATTATTATTATTATCATTAATTTATAAAATATTTTATTACATTTTTTTTTATGTCATGTAATGAAATTATAAGTGTACATTGATCACTAATGGGGCTGACTTAGCATGACCTCAGCCCTGAACACATTGGCAGAACATGGTTTTCAAGAGACACTTGTATTTATTGTAAATGTAGAGACAGGATTCTAATTTGATTTCAAGACATGGTGTCCTCTCTTTGCAGTGTATAATGTATACTAGTACTGGGCCCTGTTTTATGAAGAGTTAAAATTGATTATATACAGGGCATTCAGACGCAAAAAATTTATACTAGAACGGTATAGCTATACCAAAACGGTATAACTATACAATGAATTTATACGTCTGAACACTGACTAACGAAACGACGTATAACGAAATGACGTATAGCAAAACGATGGTCAGAGCATCGTTTCGAACTAGAACTCGATAACGAATCAGCATTCTGTGTGCGTCTGAATGTATGGTGACCATAGAACGGTATAACTGGGCGGGGCTTAATGGGAGCGCGCACGAAAGGTGACCCCACAGCTGTCACTCATGACTATAACAGCATGCGCAGTGGGAAACTGCACATCTATACAAGGTTTCCAGAACGGTCGAAATTAGTGTCTGAACGGTCTGTCGGCTATACGATGATTCTTTATACGTCGTTCCGTTATCGAGTTTTGGTATAAAATGGCATGCGTCTGAATAGGGGGATAGTTGATTTCAGCTGTAAGTCTAGAGCAGCCTGTGTGGTAAGGAAATTTAAAGGGTGTGTATAGTTACGGTCGAGGCGAGAATTTAGCTTTTAACGTTTTGCGAGATATTCAGAAACCACTCTATGAGATGTCAAAGAGCATGCAGTTCTAAGGGGTATCAAAAGTTTATTCGATGAAAATCGGTTTTGAAATGGCTGAGATATCCAAAAACAAAGTGAAACAAAGAGATCCTAATAAAGTTGTGGCATGTCGCCTTTTATTATTAGCACTTTTTTGGACATCTCAGCCATTTGAAAACCAATTTTCATCAAATAAACGTTGAAACCTTCTTAAAATTACATGCTCTTTCATATTTCATAAGAGGCTTTTCATTATCTCACTTAGGAATGTTCAAAACATGAATCCCCACCTCAACCAGTATTGTACAGTCCCTATAAATCGATTATATCTTTTGATAAAATGGGGCTCTGGTAATTTGCCGAGCTCTTTCATCGGCATTCAGTAGAAAATCCCTCCAAACTTGACCAACACTGCAGATGTAAGTTTAAAGGGATCGTTCAGTTTTGGTTGAGACCTAATTTCAGGTTTCTAACATTTTTTGGTGAGATATAACGAGAAACCTCTTATAAAATATGAAAGAGCATGTAATTCAACATTTATTTGTTGAAAATTGGTTTTGAAATGGCTGAGATATCCAAAAGAGAGCAATTCTAATAAAGTGTTGGACCCACACTTTAGTACGATTGCTTTGTTTTACTCTGTTTTTGGATGTTTCAGTCATTCCAAACCTGATTTTCATCAAATAAACTTTGAAACCCTCTTAAAATGGTATGCTCTGTACTATATCATAAGTGTTTTCTTGGTATCTCGCAAAAAGTTAAAAGCCCAATTCTCATCTCCACCAATACTGTACTATCCCTTTAATAGCAAGCTCACTCAGGTGTAGCAATTGGGCACCTCAGTCCAAAGGAAGATCATGTGGTGGCACAATGGGGATTAGGGGCATTACCTGGCAGATAATCCTAATCCATTGACAGTTTAGTGTCCAGACATCCCTGCCAATCAGGGAAGAAAGCTCTCCATCCTGTGTGCCAATCAGTGAGCAAAGCACAATAGAGGTTAAAAGGGATGGTACAGTTTTGGTGGAGATGAGAATTGGGCTTTTCACTTTTTGCAAGATACCAAGAAAACACGTATGAAGTAGTACAGAGCATACCATATTAAGAGGAATTCATCAAAGTTTATTTGATGGAAATCGGGTTTGGAATGACTGAAACATCCAAAAACAGAGTAAAACAAAGCGATCGTACTAAAGTGTGGGTCCCACACTTATTAGAATCGCTCTGTTTTGGATATATCTCAGCCATTTCAAAACCAATTTTCATCGAATGAACATTGAATTCCTCATGGAATTACATGCTCTTTCATATTTCATAAGAGGTTTCTCATTATTTCTCACCCAAAAATGTTAGAAACCTGAAATTAGGTCTCGACCAAAACTATAAGATCCCTTTAATAAACAGTGTGAGAACGAGTTCTTTTTGCAGTGTGAAATGGCCCACACACTGTAACGATGAAACCACTGCAGTCGCTGTTTCAAAGATGCTGCTACAAATACAGTTCGACCTCGATTATCCGGCCATGTCGGGACCGGCGCTCATCCGGATAAGCGAATTGGCCAGATATGGGAGACACAATGTTAATGTATATATAGCTGCCGTCCAAGCTGCCGTCCCAGTGCACTGGCAGCTAGGCAGATAGCGTACCCTGCAACGGTGGTGATGACTGCTTACTTTTACGTTGATAATGTGGTGTGAATTTATGTTAGTTCTGTCGGGAATATTGTAGGTAAATCGTGTGAGTTTTGTAGAAATTTCAATTGAGTTTAAAGTCACTGTTTTTTCTCAATTTTTGGATGTAAAAAAAAAAGTCCTTCACTGCGTGAACGTTGGGATAATAGAGATTTCCGGATAAAAGGAGGACGGATAATCGAGGTCAAACTGTAATAGATGTGTACTTATTGTCATTTTGAGCCACCTGCACATACTCGTTATATCAAAGCTTCTATCTACCACTGGTCATCAATCGAGACATCTGCAGGTGTGTTTCTCTGACCCAATCATTCCATCAGTGCAGATATCCAGAAACTACAGTGAATAGGGATTACATTATCCTCTTAACCCATTGACTGCAATGTCCCAGTAGATAGTACAATGTATGTGGCACAGCCCAACTTGGTCTGTGAAGAGTTTATGGGTAAAGCCTGGCAAGGACTTTCTGTTTGATACCAGTATGTGATACTGGCATCTATAAACATAATACATAGCATTATCAAAAGTATTTCCATCTCAAAAACTCTGTCCAACTCTACAAAAGGACAACATGTTTGTGCAATATTTGCCAACTTTCAATGCTACACAATGTAGATACTGTATCTGTATCAATGCATCACTCGATGCTTTTGAGTGATAAACTATATTGCCGGTCCCCATACGCACCCGTTGCAGTCACAGCCACTGCACGTGACATTATCGTTCTGCCATATGGCCTATGAGCATTTGGCCAATGCCTTGCTATAACAGTCAAACCTGTCTATAGCGGCCACCCAAGAGAGACAAAAAAAGTGGCCACTATAGACAGATGGCCACTATGACAGGTTCATTAAAATGCTTTTTCTCTGGTAGAGAATTGTTTTTAGTGGTCGTAGATGGCAGATTGGATGCTATAGTCATGTTGTCGCTTAGCAGGTTTTGACTGTATCAACAATGATTTGGACCCATAAAGCAAAAA
The DNA here is from genome assembly GCF_040938485.1 of Diadema antillarum. Taxonomy (NCBI): domain Eukaryota; kingdom Metazoa; phylum Echinodermata; class Echinoidea; order Diadematoida; family Diadematidae; genus Diadema; species Diadema antillarum. The sequence continues at coordinate 372,477 of NW_027271575.1, read as the reverse complement.
GCATTGAATTCAATTTTCTAATCAAATGCATAAACAGGCGAAAGTCCGGAATGACGGAGTACATGTACTTGGTAAATTCTATACCGGGTGTCCCAAAAAAAGCGGAACGGTGGATTTTCAGTACCTTGCGTTCTAAAAGTGATATATTTTTTGACATCATTAGAAAAAGCATCTTCCGCAAAAGACCATGATACCAAAATCATTAAATTTGGTTCAGTACTTTTTATTCTACGCCAATTTCTGTAAATGCAGTCATTTTCAATTTTTTGCGACTTATGAGATAATAATTTGGGTGCGACACGCGTTCCATACGGTGAATTGTGTAAGCTCGTTGATCCATGTCAACGAAAGATACAGCTTTCATATTGGGAGCGCACACACACACAGACACACACACGCACACTGCTTTTTCCTGGCCCGTGCCCAATGTGAAAACTGTATCTTTTGTTGACATGGATCACCGAGCATACACAATATTCACCGTATGGATCGCGTGTCGCACTCAAATTATTATCTCATAAGTCGCAAAAATCCGGCGAAATTTGACAATGACTGCATTTTCAGAAATTGGCGTAGAATAAAAAGTACTGAACCAAATTTAATAATTTTGGTGTCAATGTCTTCTGCGGAAGATGCTCTTTCTAATGATGTCAAAAAATATATAACTTTTAGAACGCAAGGTACTGAAAATCCACCGTTCCGCTTTTTTTGGGACACCCGGTATAGGCAATTATTGTATATGTTTTTTCTTCACAGAAATCTTTTATAGTGGTGCAGTATTTTAGTCGTAAAAAAAGATAAGATCTCTCCTAAACTATTCCTGCAAAGCAGGGTCCACTGTGAACACAGGCACAAGAGACTACTGGTATCCTATTATTTCACCTGGGTGTGTTTGTGACTTTACACTGTGGACCAGCCCTTGGGGACTTTGGGACTTTACTTAGAACTGTAATCAAATAGTTGTAGAAATGATAATAATAATTAAAAAAAAAGATTCGCCAACTTCTAGCAGAGTGTGTGGGGACATGAAGAGTTATTAAAATCAAAGATCATTCCTCCACAAGACTACCCTTTGCCAGTATTCCTTGATGAGGGTAACATTTTCTTTTGTCTTTAGTTTGTGTATTTTTCTTTTGATTGACAAAAATGTCATCGCTCATTAAAGCTCAAATCTCTCCTATAATTGCGTGTGGACAGCAAGGATAATTGAACGAAAGCTTTTTGTACCGGACCCGGACAGACAACATTTTTTTTTTTTTTTTTTGTTAGCTGCAGGGCATTCGTGGTAATGATCTGTGCTCAGCGAGAGCTTAATGTGCTTACTGTTTACTCGCAGTTCAAACACTACGAATGATGTGTGTTTTGAGGGCCATCATAAAATAGATTTCTTATTTGTGCTCATCTCTCTCCGTTTTCGATCTCATTAGTGGTAATTACAGCCAGACAATCTACATCTGATTGCTAAAGACACGGAAGGCCAGGAGAAATACAAAAGACAAAATAATTCAACCCGGAAAAAAAAAGCAGTGAACAATATAAAAACCCACATGCATTGGGTTGATTATTTGCCTAGAGAGCAAGATTTTAACCCCTAATATGTGTGGCGTTTGCACATTCGACTCGGTGGATGGCTTGCCAACTTCGCATGTTTTGCACAAACGCACATCCGTGCAGAAACCAAGAACTTATTTTGAATACTGGTCATAGATAAAGAAGAAAAATAGCCGTAGATTTGCCAGACCCAGAAGGCATTATGAAAGGCGACTTGTTCATACTTCCTTTTTGCGTCAACCCACCCTCCTGTCATAACATGGGTACTCCCATGAGTTAAAACCTCTTTGCTGTCTTGAACCTAAACCAGATTCCTTGGCAAGTTTTCAGCAAGTTGCCCTTTTGTTTCATGCCGCAGACTAGCAGAACAGACAGTTTAGATCGACGTTTGACAGAGTGGACTGCGGCCTGATGATGCCATTTTATAGAGCAACAACGAAGGCTGTTACACTTTGTCTTTCTATTCACTGCCCACATCGAGGGTACAACATGAACTATACTCCTGTTGGGTAATATTTATAGCACACTAAACTTGTTCCTGATGTCCTGGCATTGATGTATGCCTTCACTACTTCTGCATACACCATCTGCTAGATTCTGAAAGGCATCCAATAGATCGGTAATCCAACTTTACTAACATACAAAATGTATTTCATATTCAATTACACACCTTTGTAACTAAGACCTTCCCTGTCAACAAAAACAGCTTTGATGAGGCTTGCCTTGTATAGCAACTAGTAATGCAGGCAAAGTGCATTCCAGGTATTTCAATGCATTGACTGGAGGCGGGGGAGGGTGGGTGAGGACTAGTGCTTGTGGTTGATGCGAGGGTCACTGCACACTGCACTTAGATCCCTTGAACCCCCCCCCCCCCCCCCCCCCCGAAAGTCATGGGTTTTGTTTGTTTGTTCTTTGATACTTTTTTTGGCTATAAGTAAAGGGGGGCTGTAGTCCCCCCCCCCCCCCCCCCCCCCCCCCCCCCGCCTCTTGGGGTTCCCTAGAGCCTCTTTGATGAAAAATATATCCATAAACTTGAGACCAGCTGGGCCCTGTTTCATAAAATTTATAATCAGTGACAAGTTGTCATAGTTGTTATAAGCTACTGAAATCCTTGCATCTGATTGGCTAACAGCAAATTTGTCACAGAAATGAGGCAGTTGTCTCTGATAACAAGTTTTATGAAATGGGACCCTGGTGTAAGTTCAAAAAATTTTTATGAGTGAGATTTTCACGACTCAACGTCTCGGCGCGCGCATGTGCTCGCGAGCTAGGGTGTGGGAGGGGTTAGTACGGAGCTTTTAAAATTTTTAGCTCTTAATGGTGCGATCAGGAGCAACTTAAGTGACTATTTTTTACTTATTTTGAAAGACAAAAGGGAAATCTACCTTCAGTTGCAACTATCACTTAAATCCTTTGAGCTATGCTCATTGTTAATAGGCCCAAGTTGCAGATTTCACCCAATGCGTGAGAAAAATGGGTGCCATGAGTGAGATCGTGAGACGGACCCTAAATGCTCGAGTCTCACGCAGAATGCGTGAGACTTGGTAGCTCTGCATTCTATCTTAGGAAGCAACTAAAGGTACATATTATGCTGACATGCATGATGGGTTGAATGGAACAAAGAGGATAACCACACAGATCTAGAAATCATGTAATATGACAGCCATGAAGGCACACATCTCACCCAAGCTATACAATTAACTGCACCTTGATGTAAATCAAAACTGATGTATTGGTAACAAGGGCATTTGGGTGATTCATAAACCACTTGTGAGTCTGTGGACTAGTTAGGTTTACACGCTGTTCCTAAACTTTATTTAAAGTTAAGGTCAAAAACTTAACTCTCGATGATTACCTTGTAGTTTAGCACTGTGTGGACGCACTCAAAAGTTAGCAATCTTCAAGTTTAGTCGATGATTAGAACCACAAGAGATCTTAGGGTAATTGCGCTCTTTCCTCGTAGTTTCGCTCTGTGTTGACACAATAATCAACAAACTTGTGAGTTAGTGTGAACCTTGTTTTTCGTTCACATCTTGATCAATCTCCAGCTTGGCTATTTTGTATGGGCACAAGGTCATCTAGCAAAGACTCTGAACTTGAGTATAATCTTCGAGTGGGATTCGCTCATAAGTTGTAACTTAAAGTTTAGGTGCGCGTGTGAACCCGCGTCGTGAATTCACGAGGGAGCTAATCATCGACAGTTAAGTTTTAGACCTAAACTTCAAGTTTGGCAACTGCGTGTGAACGTAACGTCTATGTAAAATGTCCCAAGCCTGCATCTTGGTGTTCTGTGTGTGTGTTATTAGCTGGCTGTCACTATCTGGTTTGCCTTTGGAAACATCTTTTCGTCTGTTGAGAATGAGAAGGGCGTTAAGTGGTGTTGAACACTATGGGTTTTGTGGCAACTTAACGCCCTTATCATTCTCAACCAACGTTTTATAATTCTCTGTCTCCTCACCCCATGTTTGTGTGTTTGTTTGTATGTTTGTTCCTAGAAAAATATGCAGTACAAAAATATTAAAAACAGCAAAAAAGTTAGCAAAGTAGATTCATGTTGCATGCTGCATGCCACTTTGATAGACACTACATACATTGTACGTATGTACTGTAGATGTATGCAATATCAAAAGGAATGTGTGCTCCTGGCATGCACTACAAATGTGTTCTGCTGGACAAATAGTCTGACCATCTTATGTGCACGTACTATATCTCATTATACCACATTGTATCTTTCACCTGTATGTATGTATGTCTTCCTGCATCAATGTACTCCTCTAGAAACAAGTGTCCTGCATGATGTATTATTCCCCTTTAATAACATTATAACTTCGTGTTTGGAAGTGCAGTGACCCTTTCACCTTCTACAAGTTGTTTCCGGGCATGACTATTGGTACTTGATGATTAACCATTGTCATTTTCACCGTTTCCGTTCACTATATGTATTCAAATCATGGTTGCTGTGCAGGATCTATAGCCACTCTATATCAAAGTTGATTTATGATGAATAGAATATTATACTTAAATACCTTCAAACGTAGGCTAGTAGAGGTCCTATCCAAATCCATGCTTAGATAAGTTTGAGAATTTCAAAGTTCCACATGTTTTTGTTTTGTTTTTTAATGAAACGGTGATATACAGTGTAAGTGTGGTGTCATCAGGGGGGCGTTTCATCAACGAGTTCGTCGGAGGTTTTCACCGACGAATTTGCTATCAGCCAATCAGACGCAAGGATTTCATTAGCTTTTAACAGTTGTCAGTTTAAATCCTTGTGTCTGATTGGCTGATAGCAAATTCGTCGGTGAAAACCTCCGACAAACTCGTTGATGAAACGCCCCCCAGCAGGTCTTATATGGTCACATGTTTATTACAACGGCAACTATTTTCATTGCTTCATGTATAAAAACATATATGATGCTCCAAACTACC